>NC_134367.1:128571288-128896061 GCF_035582795.1 Mycteria americana
TCCATCCCTTCTGTCTTGCCAAATGCTAAACCAGCTGTTTGTGTAGCTGTGCTCTTACTGAAGGGGTGAAAATGGGTGATGGTGGAGAAGGAAGCTCTTTAAAATCATGGGGGTTTATTTACCACCTATCCATTTATCACTTCAAAACATAATTGGTAAAAAACAGTTCCTGTTTTACAGTTCCAGAAAAGCAGCAAGTAATATGTCAAAATATGTCAAAATATGTAATATGTCAAGTAATATGTCAAAATATCTCAAATATCTCAAAATGCTTTGTGTTGAAAAGAGGTCTTTTGTTAAATTCTGCTTTTAATTCTTTGAACTGCACTGTACAAGAACATACGTAATTTTATCATAAAAGGACACCCCAAAGACAGCCTCCCTCCCAGTGACCTTTTGTATGACACACAGATTGTCTCTGACTTCTTTTTAACAAAAAATCAGAAACTGCCTTTTAATATTACCTTCAACTAATTTAATTATGACAGTTGTCATCCTGCCAAGTCTAAAATGTATGATAGGAGCTGAAGAAGAGTGAGACATAAAATTTACATTTGCATAGTATTTGTATCTGTAATGCAAGGAAGCTATCACCTCTTTCCACAAGTAGGATATTTGATTAAAATAAATCATAAATACAGGAGTCCCAAGTTTATGTCAGACAACTATATTAGAATATGAAGTGAGTCATGCCCTTCAAAAGGGTGACTGTTAGCTATGTCTGTAGTCTCAGTTGTGATCCATCATCCTGGTACTTCCTACAAGGACATTGATGCAAATAGCATCTGTAGTCATTACTCCCCATAGGACTGTGTATACCTCATCATGGAATTCCCCATCTCGAAGCTCTTTTCTAATACAGTGAAAAAAATGCTGTGGCTGGGATTGCACATGGTATTTCAACTGTTGCCACTGTGATCCCTCAGATAGCATTAGAATAATATCCTGCAGCTTGTAATCAATATAGTGCCTGAGCTAGTGGATTTCAGAAATATATTTGCTGTTAAGCATTGCCCTGCAGGCTTGAGCTCTGTAATGAGCATTCTTCATTTTCAAACCACTTCACAAACATAAAGTAATTATGAAGTAGAGGGATCTGGTCCCCTGCTTCACATACAGCTGGGAGAGAGCAGAGCAGGGGAATGAAGGCATAGGAGTAGAGAGGTTTGGCTGGCTTGGTGGTTGAATGTGATTTGGAATTTGGGATCTTTTGGCTTCTGTGCTCACAGTACCCTAATCTATTGTTTCCTCTTAATTGAAGGGGAAAAGTAGTTTCTTTAATTCTCTTTCAATTTTGAAGTCAAGAGAGAGGAGATGAAATTTGACCTGTGGTCTCATTTTAGCATAGCTACTTATATGCAGAAGTTTTCTCTATTTTGTAATTTTACCCCCATAAAACCGGGGAAAGGAGTGAGATTAGCCACCTGACTGACTACCAAACCTACGTGTGCTTTAAATCAAGGCACATGAGATTTTTTTTGAATTGGTATTTGTAAAACGCAGATTTCTAGACCTGGTTCTATGGTTGTCATAGCCTCTAGTTCAGAATTATGTTCAAGGAATTTCAATTGGAAACTATTTTTATTTATGATTTTATCTAGGTTATTATGCAAACAAGATTACAATATACTTCATGGTGTTTTGTGAAGCAGTCTTACTCTTACTGTCTACATATGCCAGATGATGAATCACAGTGAATTTCAGTAAACAGTATTCCATCCATAGAACTATATTTATTTGGTTCAGTAGTGTGCTGTTTTGTGTATCACGTATCTAACAAAGTTTGTGTTCTCTCTCCGCCATCCCTCTTTCCCCTTAATATTTCTAGTACTGTTTTTAGGATTCCCTCATTCTTTTAGATGTACCAAAGGAAGGATAATAGACATTTTTTTGATTGAGTTCCTCTGTCAGCATGCAAAAGAGATCTATGATGTGGTTACTTCTGATATCAATGAAAAGATGATGTGATCCTGGCTCTGCTCCTTTAAGCTTGATACATGTTTTCATACCTCTTCATTAGAACTATTTCCTTGACAACAGACAGTAATTCTTTCGACAGGGTTTGGGGGGAAGTTATTCTCAAAGCACCATATATGAAGAATAAAAGACAGGGAAGGGATTTAAAATTCTGAAGAATTTAAGTCAGTGATGTTCACTGCTTTTGAGATACCAGCTCTTTTGGATATTGCATATGTATATACGGTTGTATGACAAGCATATGGTGTCACCTTTCTCTGACACTTTACTAGTAGTCTGCAGTCCGCAGATTGAAAACTACTAATTTTGATTTTTTTTCATTGTAGTTGTTTCAAGCCAAACAACTTGGGTTTTGGAATTAATATTCAGTGAGGATGGTGAGACTAGGTGTCCAGGCTGTGTATTGATAGTACGGGTTCTATTAATTAAGTGGCATCCTGCCAGTCTTAATGTATTTTGTTGTTGTTGTTAGTAGAAGAAGAACTGAGAGTGATATTGTCGTTGTTGCTTTGTTTTAGGAAGTTTTGAGGGGAGTTTTCCTCTTCTTATTAATTGCTTTTGCACCGATAGGCATTCTGTTGAAATGGAAACATTGTACGGGTCTTCTGAATATCTGTGTCCAACATCACTTTTTTTTTTTCTACTTAATTAAAGACCTAATAGAAAGGCCATTTGAGGTCAAAGTTTAAATTCTGGTTAACTGTAATACACTTCAGTTTAGTAAGGTATGCTTTCGTTGTGGTACAGAGAATGGCAGTCACTCTTGGCCCACGTAGAGGCAAAATTTAAAGCCTAAAGCGCTGAACAATTACTACACTGAAGTAACAGATCATTTTGTAGAATCAATATGTCAGTACAAAGAGAAGTGAGTGAGACTGCAAAGAGATGCACATCTAAAACGTTTGGCTCCCCAGAGCAGAGTTTGGGAAAGATGTGCTTTTGGAAGCTTTTGGCATAAGCAGTGTTGTTTGGAAGGCTTCAATTTCTTGGTCATTTTTAAAATTTTGTTCAAGTCTGTTAGTGTTGCCCTGATTTGATGGCTGTTGCTCCTTTGTGGTTACTTTTGTATTTTTCCATTGTCCTTTCATACCACTGGTAATTTTAATTCTGCTTTTGACCTTTTTTAATAACCATCGTTAATTCTTATACTGCTGAGTTCCATTTGTTGGCTGGGACACCTAAGTGATGGTTCATGGTCTTCTTTCCTGGGCAGTGTTGCATCTAAGGGGCCTGCTACATTATGTTTCTTTACATATATAAGGCTGCTGGAGGAGAGGAGTAGAGTTTGAGGAAGTATTTACAATGCACAGACTGAGGACAATCAAGCATCAGAGCAGGTTGTCCAGAGAAGTAGTGCAGTCTCCATTATTGGATATTTTAAAGAACTCATTGGATAGAGCCCTGAGCAACCTTGTCTGATTTCATAGCCGATCCTACTATAAGCACAAGGTTGGATAGAGACCTCCTGAGGTCCCTGAATTATCCTATGGTCACATATGTAAGGCAAATATTACTTCTTGGAACCTCCACTCAAAGAAGTGTATCAGGAGCTGCAGAAGATGGTATTCACAGAGAATCTGCACAAAGCAACAGAGGGGCAGTTGGGAAATGAAAAAGGGGAATTCAAGGTTGAACCTGCCCATGATTTTCAGATCACATCTTCCAGCCATTCCTCCATATGCTGTGTGATAAATAATTGTTGGTGAACTTGAGCGTTTGTACTAAAAGCTTCCTCTGATTTCTAGAATTATTTCTTCTGTTCCTCAGCTTTGTCATATTCAGGCTATGTCTCCTAAACTAAGTGGTGTGCTTTAAATAAGGGGGCAATCCTCAGGGAAAGGGTTTGTGATTACCATAAGACCAAGTATGTCTTTTATTTCATGTTTTTTTATAATGGATGATAACCAAATTTGATTTTTTTTTAATTTATATGTCAAATCAATTTTGATATACCATCCATTTAGACACTTTTTTTTTTCATTTCTCTGTACAGGAGATAACTCCTAGTTGCACTTGACTCAGGCTGTCAGAGTCTTTTTCTAGTTACAGTGTTAATAGCATGTTTCAAAGTGTGTTTAATACAGCCTGATCTTTTTTTTTAAAGCCAGATAGGATTTGAGGTGAATTGCAAAGTGATGTCTTACAAATAAAAACAAGCACCAATTCTATCTTTCCACTTCTAAAGCAAAAGCTAAATTAAAATCCTAATACTTCTTTTTTGTCCTGAGTTTTTAAAACATTTTTCATTCTGCTAACAGTCTCTCAAATTGTTGGGAGTTTTGAGCCTTAATTTCACTTGCTTTTTTTTTTTTTTTCTCTCTTCTTCCTGGGCATGGCTGGTGACCTATAGCGTGCTGCTTGGCTGCTGGTAAAACAGGAAATGAGGTGAGTAATTTCTTTTGGCAACCCTCGTACCACTTCTATTAGAGAGTTCTCCAGATTTAGAGAAAGGAGAGGTACTCTTACTATAACTTTTTTCCAGCATAGCAGAAATGAGAAACCACTTAATGCAGTGGACCTGCTGAGACATGTATGTTAAGAGAAAATTTTAACCAAACAATTAATGCTATATTTTTGAGGTCAAGACAGTTGCTTTCATATAAAGGTTACAGTTGTGGAATATGTAGACTCATTTCCTATGTCCTTGGCCAAGATTTTAACTTACTTTGTACCTTCAAAACTAATCATGAGGAAATTCATAACTGGGATGCGCTGTCATTTTATTTGTTTGGGCTTTTTAATTTTTTCATGTCCATAGCTTTTGCTGTATGTCTGCCAAGAACTGTTTTATATAGACAACATTTGTCTATATAAATGTTGAGCAGGGAAGAAATTGATTTTATAGTCTTGTTATGATACTATTGTCCAGTCTACTTGATGCTTACGAAGGATAAGATGGCAGCTGGTTTGGTGTTTTGTTTGGTTTTTTTTTTTTTTTTTTTACCTGGTTTGACCCTAGGTTGGGATTTCTTCTCTCTGGAGAAGAAATGGAATACAGACCTCTTCAGGTTTATCTTACGTTAATAGTGACTGAAAATTGTTAGTCCGATAATGGTGAAAAGTCAGTATGTAGCAAGAAAGATAATAGTGCAGTGGGTGCAAGTTAGTTTTGACTCTTCTTTTTTATACCTCATTGTTTTAAAATCAATTTAAACACTTGATTCTTTGCTCCAGGACACTTCCATTCCTGGTCAAATTAGAACATATTGGAGCCATTTTGAATGATAAATTGTCTTTGTAGGCAAGAGGAAAGAAATCCACTTGACTCCAAGTTAGTTGAGGATACTGAACTAGTCTTTGGTGGAAGCCATCTTGGCAGGAAGTACCATTTCAAGATATTCATAGAAAGCTAGACTAAAAGGTGGTGAATGACTTCCTACTTTGAGACTAATTTAAAAGCAATTGTTTCATTAAATTGCTTGAGAGAGGATGAGACCCTGTAGCGCAAATATTGCCCACATAGCCTACCATTGGTGCTATTGTATAGGAGGACATGCGCTTTGCTCTGTAAGTTCCCAAACGAGTGGTTTGAAATCATATGCTGGTATGCTTACAGGTGTCTGCTCCTTTTAATTTCTCTCTCTGTAGGCAAAGACGCAGGAGTCAAGGCCTGGTCTTGTACCTACAGAGGTAGTTGAGCGTGTCCCAGCAAGGTCAACTGAGGTTGTCATCTGGTCTTTTCCTTTTAGGAATTTGTGCCCACTGGAGTTCATGCCCTCCTTGAATGAAGGACTAGGTCGCCCTTTTAACAATAAAAATAAGTCTAATGATTTTTTTTTTTTTTTTTTTTAAACGAAGGATTTTTGTGCATATCTCTTTCTCAGCTTTTCTCCAGGTAGCCTCCGGAAAGACTTTTGCAATTTTTGATCTACTATGAAGCTATGGCATGTTTCCTCAGTGCATGTTCTTTTACACAGAAAAAAAATAATCTATTTTAAAATGTTAGTGAAAAAAACACTGACAAATAGAAACAGGGCAAAACAATATATTATTTAGGCTGGAAGCTGGACAGGAAGCTCCTTAGCAGTAGCACAGGTGCTGCCCTGCAGGATCCAGATACTCAGTTTACTTAAGCTGAACTAGATGTTGATTTAGTATCAGAAGGATCTTGCCTCCATCTGCATGTACCTTCTGTCTTTCTTCTCTTGACATAAGTGCTTATGTGACCACCCGGAGAGCTGATCATCTCACTGATCTGGCTGAAAAACAAAACTGTTTTTGGTGGATTAGGGTTTGCTTTAAATGGGATCAATGGACTGGTATTACTTGCCAAGCTGTGTAGTGTCAGCATGCAAGTGCTGGCAGGAATGCATGGCCAGAGGCAGGGAGAGGGCAACATAGTCCTAAATGGACTTGAGCTGACTGTAGCTCAAGTAGCTACGCCTTAATGTTTCCTCAACACTTTGTTAATTCAATACAAAGATTCAGCGCCATTATAGGAGGTCTTGGAACAGCCTTTCATTCTTTCATGCCATGGTCTGTGTGCTTAGTACTTTTGTCCTTTTTTATTTGTGCATTGCTTGTTTACCTGGGACTAGTTACTTAAGTTTGTCTTGAAATACTGTATGTCATGTATCTATCTTTGACAGACTCCTGTGCAAGTTATTATTTCTTTGTGTATGTGATTCAGAAAACTGGGCCTTTCCTTGGCAAAGGATGACATTGTTCAACTGAAAGAAGCCTATAAGTGGATTATTCATCCCCAATTGTCAGAAGAGTTGGGTGTTCCTGCTGATGGAAAGGTGTCGTATAAATAAGAAACCACTTTTTTCTCTCTGGTTTTTTTTCTTTTTTTTCATATGTGTTTGTGTGTGTGTATATATATATTTATACACTTATATATATGAGGGAAAAAAAAAAATACTTTTTTTCCCTCGTTAACAGATAAACAAGTTGCACTGTTCTTACATTCACTGTAGGGGGAAGCAGGGAGGAAGTTCTTTTAAACAGAGTTCTCCAAGTCTCGATACTGAGGGGTCCAGTCTTCATTTTTGTACACACAGATCATTGCATCTTATGAAACCATCATAGTCTTTTGCTAAATCTCTTGCTCTTGGGCTGCCATACTCCTTTTATCAATGAGACTTTTTCAGTTTTCTTATTTTCCAGGATCTCTGTTTTCCAGAGGCTAAGGAATGCTCACACATTTTTTCTTTGCTCTCCTATTACTGCCAACACTGTTACTGCTCTGTGAGATAAACTGTTCAAGTTGTTAGCATGTTAAATTCTATGGATAAAATATATTTCTGAAATATACTGAAAGAGGAAAGACTGGTCCTTGTTCCCTTTAATGAATACTAGAGATAGGCATGTTGGAACCTGCAATACCTGTAAGTAGGCAATAGAAATGTTTTTTCAAACCCTGTGTTCAACTTTCAGATTCTGACTAACATTCTTAAAATGTTTCTGAAATGCATTGACTGATTATGACATTCAGATGTTGCCAGACAAATTCAGAAACGCCATCATCCTGAATGTAAAATTTCTGCAAACGTGGCTAAAATTCCTGCTGAGGACAAGGCAGTCTGCAGTTTTTACTTGTCATCAGCCACAGGACTGACCCCAGGATGAGACTCACTTAGCCTGTATGTTGGTTTGTCAGCTTCCATAATAATTACAGATTGTCTTTTCCCAGGGGTGCTAATGGGAAACATCCCTTTTATCTTAATGAAGAAAGAAATGCTTAGTTACCCTGAAGATGATCCAAGAAGGAACAAACTTCTTACACACCAAGTTAGCGAAAGCTCTACAACATTTAGGCACTGAGCCACTCCAGACATCATTGTACCATAAAAGTTACTTGTCTAGTGCTCTTTATCTACAAGGCACTTGAATATTAGCCAATCTTCTCAATAGCCCTCTTGAGGTATTCTGGTATCTGAATAACAGAAGTAATGAGTGTTGTTTGCCCAAGGCCAAAGAGGGAATTGGGGGTAGAAGTGAGATTACACTAGAGTTTCTGGTCTAGCTGTCAATCCACTAGGACATGTTGCCTTTCTTTGCCCCAAGGCCATCCAGTCATTGCAAATGAAGCCCCTGACAAAATTTTACAGTGGTGACTACTACAGGGTTTTTATCTTTATTCCACGCTATGCACTGCTCTCCCAGAAGGTTTGTGAGGTTTAGTGACCGTAATAGGCTTTGAGCATACACTGTCTCTGACTCAGTTCCCCCTGTGCAAAATGGGACCGCTATCTATGATGCGTAGGTCACTCATGTTTTTGAAGTGCTCTCAGATCATCTGTGGTTACTTCAGAAATGCAAATGCTATTATGGCACATGTTTTAATGTCTTTAGATGATTTGTAGAATAAATGGGTTACTTTCTCTTTTGTCTACCTCTTTACTCTTTTCCTAATATTACAATAAGGATGCTTGAGAATATCCTCCCTGTTTGTTTAACAAAGTATTACCTTCCTTTTTTCTTTCTTTTTTGTTTTTTTTTTTTAAATTTAGAGTTTGTTTGAAGTTAGCGTGGTCTTTGCTCACCCAGAAACAGACGAGGAGTGCCATTTCCTGTAAGTTTTTACATAAATAGCAAAAGATCTTTATCTAAATATTGTGCAACATTGTTGGTTTGGATTTGCTACAGATGAGAATGTGCAGTGTTTATAACTAGATTGGGGCCTGCATCTAAACTTCCTCATATTCAGATAGAGTTGTAGAGCTTAAAGTTACGCCATCTCTGTCTGGTTAATACTGTACTTTAAAGCCAATAAACAAAATCATACAGAATTTTGGTTTGAGCTGGAAAGAGAACATTCATATAAGTTGTTCAATTTCAGCCCTTTTCAAAGCCATTACCCTCTTCAATATAGCCGTATCATTTAAAAAAATAAATTCAAACCACATAGTTGCAGGTGGAAGAATCTTTTGAGGTCATGCCTAGGTATTCCTGCTCTTATAGGAGACGTGGATGAGAGGGAAGGCTTTCACGTGAGTTAATCCAACTTAGCTGGTAGATCAAAACAGAAGTTCCCTGGCCACTACACATAGTTTTTGGCCTGGCCCAGTAGAGCATGTGCTGTACACAAAGAAGCAAAATATTTCTGTGAATTTAGCTACCATTTAATCTGATTTCTCAATTTCTAGCAGTACTATATTCTGGATAATTAGGTTCACTCTTCCTGTTTGCTGATGCTTCCTGGAAAACTTAAAGTTTCACTCAGTTTCATCACTTGCACTCCTACTGCAAGTTAAGTCCTAGCATAGAAGGAGGCTCGGCATAGAATTTCTGACTTCCCTGTTGCATAGTGACTTGATCTCTTGAGACTAGGATTTCCTTTGCAGCCATTCTATATTTCCCTGATTTTACCCCTTCTGGCAATTTGCGATCTTTGTTTGAATGCCCAATCTGCCACCTTTTTGGTTTTCAGCAACTGCATCCTTCATTTGTCTTGGGGTGGGGGATGAGGGAATGCATGCTTGGTGACAGACCAGGTATTAGGATGAATTGATTACCAGTATTTGCTGAACATCTTTCCTTTCCAGCTTCTTCAAGACTGGGCAAAAGGGGGAGAAAGTAGTAGGGCCAAACTACAATTCTAAACAATGTTACCTGCAATCTGGTAAAAACTCAAAAGTTTCCGGATCCTGCACCCTTTTGTTCTTATTTATTTCATTTTACTTGATCAGTTCTTGTTTTCTGCAGTGCTCTTCCTTCCTCTGAAACCTCTCAGCTCTTATTTGCAGCTCATCCTTCCATCCTTTTTGTGACATTTTAAAACTATTGATGTCGAGCGTGTTATGGTGCCAATGTTAGCGCTCCAAGCGGAATAGTTGTAGAGGTGAAAGCTGTAAAGAAGTTCCATTCCATATTCCAACTACTCAGGTTTATTCCGTGTGACCTGACAATATCCCTTTACTTGCCTTCTCTTTGTAGCATACTTAAACAGCAATTAAGCTTTTAGACATTTTTCTGAAGTAATAGCATATTACCTAATTTAATTACATAGTAGTTTCTCAGGCGTCAAGGCATTCTGCGTATGTGAATGGCTGGCTCTGGGCATATTCTGAGGCAATGGTTTGGTTTTGATGTAAATATGGTAAATTTGGCAATTGTCACAGCTTTAGTAATGGCAGTCATGTTTTTTGTGGAAGCAAAGTAGGACCTTGTCTCAACCCAGCAGAGTCCTCCAGGCATGCTTTTGGGTGGGATTTCCAAGTACGGCATCTGCAATTTCTCGTCTCTCAAGCTGTTCTTACACAGTTATGTGTAGGTAGGTGTGCTAAAATGACCCTTGGTTTGACACAGAAGATTGAATTGGCTGTTGTTACTTTATATTTGGAGATTTATGTTTAAAGGTAAGGTGATAATTTAAAATCTGGAAGAGGGAATTTGTGATGCTTTGTGTCACAAACTAGCCAGGCAAGTTGCTCGTACAGAAACAGCAAGAGGTCAGAGCTGCTTCCTTATAGTCTAAAGTAGTTATAGAGGCATTGAAAAGCACCAGCAAGAAATGATAAATTGTGTTGTAGGCTAGAAATCATCTCTAACTGCATACATAGAAATCCACTAATAGGAACAGCAACTTCCTCTACAGTACTCAGAAAAAAGTGTTTCACTGACTTGGCTTTCACTTTCGTGAAACAACCAATAGTTTCCTTTTGAAGAGGCGAAGCACAAATGGTATCGAACACCTGGGGTTACTTTTTCTGTAGTAAATTGAATTTTCCTATCCAGAAGCAGCGATTTGAATCTCTAGTTTGCAGTGTGCCTTGTCTAAGAACAGCAAGTATAGATTTCAAGATGTCAGCAAATCTGGCACAGAACTTAAACTTTAATCATTACCTTTATTGAGAAGGATTGGAACGGACTGAAAGCTAAACTTCTTGTGTGCTTTTCCATCCCATCTCAAAGCTGAGACGCATTTGTGTTGGTCAGAGCAAAAGAGGCTCACACAGCTTTGTCCGTGGTTTCTCTCTAGATCAAGCAACGCACACCTTCCGCCATTTGTGGTTTAGGATAAATTTAATTTTAAAATCTGGTCTGTGCTAAGCTGTGGAAGTGAGATACTGGACATATTGGTACAAAGACCATGTACATGCTATGCCTATAAGTCTGTCTGTCTGTTTATTTCTTTTTCTGTAAGAGTAGCAGCTAATTTTCATTTCTGTATTTAGAGCCACAGCCTGTCCAGACTGTTTCAAACCAGCAAAGAACAAACAGGTAAGATCTCGTCATTGTTGTATTTCTTTTCTGACATTCAGAATTTCACAGCAGTAGCTACAACAAAGAACTTATCTGGGTATTCACTTGGTGTTTAATGTCTGGTTTTCCTTCATCAAAAATCTCTCCAGTTTTCAGTTCTCTGAAAATAAAGTTGTCTCCTTTATTCAGCTAACATTTCTCCACTTAGGAAAACTAAGCGCTTGGTGCTTTTCTTTAGGTCATTCATTTTCCAGACTGTCTAAAGGCCATAATTTTAGGAACGTTCTCTGTAAATACCTCCCTTAAGATCTAGGAATTTGATTGTCATGCATTAAAAGTAGCATAAAAGATGATCTTCAAGCTCTCTGTGGGTGAAACAGTTCAGATAAGTCACATTGTGAAGATGAGACTCTGCAGCCGAAAGAGGATGATCACGCTGCAGTTTTCATGTCCTCTGATCTGAATGAAAGACACAATACATGCAGGATGGTTTTAATCCTGTCTACCTCTGGAGCAGGGGAAGGAAAGAAAAGGGACCTTGCCACTTGTTGCAGGCCCTGAGCACGCACACAATCATTGACAGAAAAGAGGACATGTAAGAGTAAAAAAACAGTTGGAGAGAAACTGATATAAGTAGGACAGTGGGTGTGATCAGGAGAACAAGTAACTTCTATCAGAAGCCTATGCAAGGCCTTTTATTCTTTCTGGTGAAGAGTCTACCGACATTTGGCTGAGGTGGTCTGACCCAGGAATTCTGCCTACTCTACTCCACCTGACCAATAAATGCAAGTCTTTTTTTAGAAGGATTGTATTGTTATAACTCACTGCTTGCTGCATTGCTTCCCTTTAAAAGGGGGGAAATACCCCATAAGGAGTTAAACCAGCAGGGCCTGGCTGTTAAAACCACACAGGCAACAAGATGTAGGGGAATCTAAAGGAAAAAATACCGACTCTGAAGAGCTGCCAGAGGTTCATCTTTACAAAGAAGCTGTGCTTGAAGCTACCTTCAAGGGCTGTGTTAATCAGAGAAGTGGTATAAAAACTGGGTTCTGAGTGAAAATTTCTGTGTCATCTGCTGCAGATACTTGTTTAAATCTGCTGCTAGTTCGAGGGTTTTCCAGCTCATCTGTTCTGTTGAGGAAGTGCTGTTATCTCTAGTTTATGTTTAGGAAGAGAAAGAGCAGCTTTCCTGAAGGCATCCAGGAACTCTGTGTTAGAGCAAATTGTCCCAAACAGTGACCCAATATTTTTCACTGTTTTTTCAAAATCCCCAATCCGGTTTGCAAAGAAGACATCATTAAATTGGAAATTCAGCAGACAGCCACCAAGACAGTCAAGGGACTGGATCACATGCCCTAGGAGGAGAGGCTGAGGAACCTGGGCTTGTTCAGCCTGGAGAAAAGAACTTTTGAACTTTATAGACAGATATCTGCTCTTTCAGAAGAACTAGCTGCCTACTGTCACTGAGATAAAAGCTGGGGCTTAGGTATACTTAACTCCTGAAAATGGGGAAGCTGGTTTAGGTTTCTGTCCATGGATTTAGGATTCTGTTTTTAATCTATATTGCAAATTTAGACCTGAGCTCCCAAGCACTACTTCTTTTGGTCTTGCTTTTGCAGGCTTTTGGATATCATCTGAAATAAGATGGTTTCCAAAGATAAGCTTAGCATTTCTTTCAGCTAACTGAAGGGCAGACTTAGCAATTGAATATTCTAAGGAGCCGGAGTACGTTTATTTGGAAGCGTGACAGTAATTTTAGACCTGCTGAAAGTCAGTGGCACTTGTTATTTTTTTCTGTGTAAAAACAGAGTGAGGAAACATATACTACTGTTTGTATGTGTCTTCTAGAAAGAACTAAGAAAAAAATCTTAGTTCTACGACTAAATAACTGTTACGTTCCAATCTGTCAGCTGTATTAGTTGTATTGCTTTCATGTTGTGAGTAAAGTTACTTGTATAGATTTTGGCAAAATTACCTGTTGTTCTTTGTTGCCCTATTGAAGTTAGGGTTAAGATCCCAGTGAGTTCTTGCTGATACAGAGTTGCTTTTAGGTATAAGAAAACACAAAACGCAAGTGAAAAAACTTTATTGTGAGAAGCGTTATGGTGTGTATGTTTTAGGGTTTTTTTTTCTTCCTTAGGCATATCCTTTCTTAGCTTCTCTTAGTTCTTGACTCATTTTTTTATTTCACTGTGCAGTCTGTTTTCACTAGAATGGCAGTTTTAAAAGCTCTAGAGAAGATAAAAGAAGAGGATTTTCTCAAGTAAGTATATACTGAAACTAGTTCTTAGTATTGTGCTTTTGTATAGAGTTAGGATGGAGAGGAAAATATTAGGTGGGTAAGTAGTGGCTGTTTAAATTCTGCTAGTTTACTGGTTAAAATGTGTTGCGTTTTCTATTCTTCTGGTAATAAAATGTCATTCCAGATCTTTTATTTAAGGAGTAATCTTAAAATGCTTGAATTAAGCCACAGAGGATGGAAAACTGGACATGACACAAATGATGGTCTTTTTCCCGTTAGTAAAAGTGCTTTGTTGGTTGATTATCACAGGAGCTGCACAGAGGAGAAATTGTGGGTTAGAGAGCTGCAGTTCTGTCTGTGCTTTCAGCAGTACGTCACTGCAGAGCTCTGGGCTGGCATGCAATTTAGAACGCTTAGAAGTGAAAACAGTTTTGTTGTAGTATTGCCAATTATTTACATTCAAAAATCTTTATGTACAGCCCCAAAACCACAGAAGAGATTTAGAAATCATGGAACTTCCTTCTGTATTTTGAACCTTAGAGTTTGTAAGGCGAACTTCTCTTTACAAGAAAGACTTTTTCCCATATTTCCAAAATGTTAGGAGTTGAGTTTTAAGAAAACACCAAGTGCCGTAATATGGTAAAAATCACAAGCAGTGGGAAGACATCAATAGACGCTTTCTCTGTAGTTCACTGTGCTTAATTGCACTAAGTCCTCACAGCTCTTTTCTTTGATTCCCAGCAAAGATTTAGTAATAGATCCTGAAGATAGTTTTCATGCAGTATTTACTTTCATTATTGCTATAGTTATAGTATGGTACATCTTATTAGCACACTTTGGAGTGTTATACTTCGATAATGTTTGATGGCAGATTGACAAAAGTATTTGCAGTGTGGTGTTGTTGATTTGCTTAATGTTTATCCATTTCTTGGAGTTCCAGCTTTTAATGCGAATACTGAGTTTATACTGTAGCTGTGTTTTGTGTAACTGAAGTCGTCATCTTTCATGCCATTATTGCTATGGTGATGCTCCATCATGTTCTGGTATTACTAGTCTTTTAAAATCTTTTTTTATACAGGCATTTTCCATGTCCTCCAAGTTCGCCAAAGAACCTCTGTGTTGCTCTGGAAGTTCAGTGCAATAACGGTGCAGTTTTTGTGGCTGGTAAAGTGATCCATTTATTTGCTGCTGTGTTGTCTTAAACATAACTTTATAATACTGCCACGAGACCCAGAAGATTCTTTTTATTTGTTGATTCCTGTAATTAAGTATAAGGAGCAAAGAAAGAAATCTAGCTGTATCTAAGAGTGGTCTTTGTTTGAAAGGTTAAGAGATTATACTTGCCTTTGCTGAAGACGTCATTTTGTCAAAAGTTAGAAATTACAGATCAACATACTAAAATTGAAACTATTTGCCTGCTCTTACATTGTGAATTTAAACTTGGAGACTGTGTGGTGGAATATCGTTGAAGAGGAGTGGGAGCTGCAGACAGTTGTCTCGGGGCCAAGGTCAGCTTCCCACGTTAGGAGCTGCAGGAGGGGAGCATGTCACTTCTGCTGCTCCCAGTGTGCACCCACCTCCCTTCTGGATATTTGGGAAGATCCTGCTTTTCCTTGCCGTTGTTTTTCTTTTGCTTTGAGAGGTGGAAGAGTTCCCTCTTTTAGAGACAGCACAGGATGATGTGAAGATTTAAAACAACTTTCTTTGTGCCCCTGCTCATTAAGCGGGCTTATGCAGAAGCAGTTTATGAAACGAAGAATTTTGCCTTGTTGTCAAAGCTTGCTTGCTCTCTCTCCTTCGGAAAACCTGTATCCCTGCAAATCCTGCAGTTGTAGTATGTCCCCTCATGATAAGCGCATGGTTTGGGAAAGGCACTTCTGCACTAAATAAGCTCCCAGCAGTGCTGTTCACTTGCTTGGATTTTGATTTGGATTCAGAGGTTTTCACCATCTGGATTTGTCTGCATATTATTCCATCCAAAACTGCCCATCGTAATGGGATTAATAAAGGTTAAATTTTAGAAAGCCTAGCTCTTTCTAGTTCCCCCCCTCCAAACCAAGAGATAGCATCTGAAATAATTGTGTGAGACAGGTAATGCAACAATACTTGGTGTCCCTGAGTTGAGGTGATTCAAGTTTTCTAACACCTGCCTGCAAGAGTATCTACCCTTCCCCTAGTCCTGTGTATAAGCAACCGCTTAACTTAAATATATGCAAAACATATTATTTTTAGAAACCCTACAATTTTAATCCAACATACTATTTTTAAAAGGATGGTACAAATCCTGACTACAGGAAGACGTAAAATGAAAAGAAGAAATGCAAAAGTGAATGTTCTCATGGCAGGCTAGTTGGTGTCCTATACATACCTGTTGCTTATTTTTAATTACTGATTAGAGAGTTAGATGTACATTTTCATGCATCCAAGATATCCAGTGTCTTTTAGCCTTTTCCAAACACACTGTTTTATTTTAGGTTGCTTTGTTGGATGGTTTTATCAGAATTTATCTCTATGGAGAAAGAGGCAGAGGGTTAGCTTTCTGTATGTGATTTCATACTGGTTTTGCAATTTATAGTTTATAGCTTGTTCCAAACAAAACAAACAAAAAAAACCCAGACAGGATGCTGTCTTTAATTTTTGAATAATTAGATCCAGAATAGAAGAATTTATTGAGTACAGCGCAGTTCCTTTGTTATTGCAGCAGTTTAAATGAGATGGGTGCTTAATTTGTAAGCACAGTTTCAGAGCTGGTATTGCCCTCTTGACCTTATCTTTGGTGTTCACCGAATGCTTCCCCCCCAACTTTTTTCACAGGTTCAGGAGAAGCTGTCAAACCAAGAAACACCTTCTGTTTTTTTTTAACCCACTCTTGTTCAGATCAAAAGCTAAAATTATTAGAATAGGGAGTTGAGAGGAAAAAAAATATATCATTTTCCTTTTTCTATTTTATGGAAAGAGAATTTAGCAGTGTGAAGCTGACTTCTGAATGATTAGTCATAGTACTTTCATTATTTGCCCCAGTGAAACAGTATTAGTCAGTTTCCCCATTTGTTTGTGTGGGTTTTTCTGCAGATCAAAATGCAAGAAGGAAACATTGTTAGAAATAGGAAAATATGATACTGAAAACCAAAAAAAAATTGAGGTGACAGAGGCACAGTATAACATGCATGCATAGCTACTTTGAACTCCTTTTTTATTCTGTCTATGCAAGGTTTCAGATTGAAACTTGTTTGTGCAGGGGGGTTACTCATTGTTCTTTATGAATTAGTTCCTTTTTTTGTGCATATTTTCACTGCTTATAAAACCTGTCAATAAGAAAGCTCATCTTGGTCATCCATGTCAGACTTATTCTTTGTTTATAGCAGTCATGTCACGGGAGTCGGCAATGCTAGTGTGACATAACACAAGACTATGACTGGAATCAGTCAGAGGATGGCAATCTCTTTACGTGGCAACTTTTCAAGGTTCTTGAAATTTATACTAGCTTATTATTGAGACATTTTGCTCGCACGGTTTTCCCTGTAATGAGCCAAAACATTTTAGTTTGGGTTTCTTTTGTTAAACGTTCAGACAATGGCAGAACTTGGATTGAAACCTGAGCTACTTGACACAGGGGGGTGTGAGAACTTCTTCACTTGGGACATACATACACTGGTGGACAGGCATATGTATAGCACTAGTTTGGTATATGGGAGGCTGGTTAAAGACCATGGTCTGATTAAAAAAAATAATTTTTCTATTCGGAATTAAGTTGACTCAGACTAGGCACTTGAACCTTTGGGTTTTCATTCCCACTTGTGTCAGGCTATATACAGTTTTGTTTCTATGGTTATACCTGAAGGTATGACTGCAGCAACTGGGTCTCCGAGTCTGCCTTTAAGCTGGCCATCTTCAGATGCTGAAACTCTCATAGGTGCAGCAGCATGCATTTCATACTGTTGCTATAATGCTCTTGCCATAAAACAAGTTTAAGCCTGTAAATGTTTTTACAAGGCTCCGATGAAAGTTAAATGTGTTGTGCTGTGCAATACTGGAGCTTTTGTCCAGTGCTTTAGAATGATTACAGGTAGCATAGTTGTTTTTTACAGGAAGATACAACAAATATTCAAGGAATTTACCTCAGACTCCCTGGATTATTGATGGGGAGCGGAAGCTGGAATCTTCAGTGGAAGAACTGATTTCAGAGCATCTAATGGCAGAATTCAAAGCAGATAGTAAGTATCTAGGAGATCTTTTACCATATATATTTTCATCATTACTAAACTATTTTTTCTTAGTAGCTACTAACATAATACAAGAGCGTAATGGAAAAAACTGTGTTTCTTTATCCCTCTCTTATCCTTCCAACTCCAAGCTTGTAAACTTTTTTTAGCTATGATCTGTAATTAGATGACTGCTTTGTTTGATGCAGTGTCTTTTATCCTTCTAAAATATCTCCTCAGTTGATCTGATGATGCAAATATTATGGGTTTATGTGGTAGTATTTTTGCCTAGTAATACTTAATGGTTGGTAATTCATAAAATGACTTGTAACAAGAAGGTTTTTGCCATCAGTGTTCCATAATATCTGCCTAGCCTTCGACCCCTTCATGTTTCTTACCTTGATTAATTTATTTTCTTCAGTGCATAGAGTTCCACAAGCTAAATGCTTATCCAGGGATTATGCAGATGAAAAAATCACTGTCCATCATTTGTCGTGTACTAGACGTGGAATTAGAGACATAGAAGGCCCAAGGAAAAATCTCAGTAAATATTAATTTGGAAAAAACAGCTACTTTCCCCTCCTCTCCTCCCTCCTCCCAGTGGGTATGTTAGTCTCAACACTAGGAAAATCCTCAAACCATGTCTTTAGGCCAGGTACTATGTAACACCTGATTTAAGCTTGCAGAATTACCACAGGTGACTACCAGAAGAGCATGTGCAGTAATGTTGAGAAGAGATATAAACGAATAGGAAGATCATTGCCAGTAGGTCAAGGGAGGTGCTCCTTCCCCTTTACTCCGTACTGGGGAGACACATCTGGAGTACTGGGTCCGGTTCTGGGCTCCCCAGTACAAGAAAGATGTGGACATACCAGAACAAGTCCAGTAAAGGGCTGTGAAGATGATTAAAGATCTGGAGCATTCCCAACTAAGAAAAGTCTGATAGTATGACCAAAATACACCTTTGTGACCATAGAAGATGGTTCTGTACTTGCCGTAATATGACCAGAGAAATGAGAGATAATAAAAACTAAGGAAATCTTTATACGTTCTGTATGTTCCCTGTGGAGGAAAAAATTTTGAAACCATCGGTTTTCAGAGATGCTTTGGAATAGAGCTGCGAAGTTACCTCTAGCGCAGGGTTCGGTCCCCCATTCCTCCTTCAGGCAAAGCTTAAAGGTGGAAGGGGTATGACGAAGGAAACTAAATACCCAGCAGTACAATTTTGCAGCTTGAAAGATGAAAAAAACAAATACACAGAGGTTACTTTTCAGTTTGGACTTGAATTTTCTTCCTCTTTTGTCCAGGTGTGTGTGACTAGCAGAAATTTCTCTGAAATCTTTGGAAATCATTGGGTGTATTTCAGATAAAAAGTTGTGTTTTGGAGGAAGAGGGCTCAGTTTGATTTTATTCATAGACTTGAATTAGCTGGGTAAGAAAGGAACAAAATTAATTAAGTGGAATTCCTTCAGGATGGTACTGCTTTTTTTTGGACATTTTCAGGGTTGTCACGGTCACATTCAGGCCAAGGAACTAGGAGTGCTCTTCAGGAAACTTGTGAACCTGATGCAATAAACAATAACTGTCCCAGATTTTTTCAAATACAGTGCAGGCTTCATTTTATAAAGATAGCTCTTCAGAGTGTATTTGCAAACAAGTTGAGAAAGAAAATAGTTCACTTTTTAAAAGCTGTAGAGAGTATTAAAAATGTAAAATAAAATCTCACCTCCTTTGTTCAAATCTGTTATAGGCTTTAATTTTTCTTCCTCTGGAAGAGAAGATGTGGATGTAAGAACACTAGGCAATGGTAAGGCTTGGAACATCCCTTGTGAAACACAGAAACAAAGAAAATGGTTAACTGAAGCTACCCTAACAGATCTTGCTGAATGCTAAGTGCATAAGTGTGTGATTAGGCATGCTTTGAAATTTTATCTTGGAAACATTTTGGTGACATTTATGTATTTATTCCCAAAGTCCAAACAGTTTCATAAAAGCATCTGAAAGAGGAGCCCTTTTCCAGTGTCCTTGGCTGCACAGATGCATGGAAATGCATAGCTTGTTAGGAGTATTTTATTTTATTCACTTCCTATTTTTAAGCCATTTATGGCAGACTGATTCCTATCTTGTTTTCTGTTGAGTCCTTCCACTTTGCCTCACTGTCACTGGGGAGTGGGGAAGCATTTTTTTTTTTAACTTGGGTCCTTTATAAAGGTCAATTGCTTTCCAATATGCTGAAGCTACTATAGCCAAAGGAGGAGGGGAAAGAAAAAGTAAAAATTAACAATGATGTGTTCCAGTTGCTGTCTGATTTGTAGCGTAGTTCTTGGCATTGCTTATACTGGGGATCATCCCTGGCCCTGAGCACAGAAAGTGCAGCTATTGCAACAGATGTTTAGCTGAGGGAGCGGGATTTAACATCATCTTGCACCTGGGCATTGCTGTAGGTGACAGAAAATAAGCTAATTAACTTTTTTCCTTATTTTATTTTTTAATTAGCACAGACTTGTACAAGATGTCTTCTGGGAAGTTGTAATTTGCACTTATTGCTGATACTGGGGTTTAGTAGCCAAAAAAAAGTCCCTTGTTTCTTTCCTTCCATCTGATGCTACATCCCTAAACCCGCAAGTCCTATCCCTGTTTGCATAACAGCAGACAATCTTCACACCTTCCAACCCTACTGCATAAATTCAAACGTTAATTTAGAACAACATGTTTTTATGTTTTATGACTGTGCACGTTGCCAGGAAGGCCCTTTGCAATTGAGCTTGTGAATCCTCGTAGAATACATTTTACTGCTGAGGAAATGAAGGGACTTCAGCAGGTAAATCATTTGCACCTCATGGAACTCATAAAGCATGTGTCTCTTCTCTAACTGAGCAGTTTTGCTAACTGATTCTTTTTTAAATATCACAGACAATTAATAACTCTTCAGACAAAATACAGGTTCGAGATTTACAGCTTGTCACCAGGTCAGTATTGATCATCACTGGCAAGGGATTTCGAAGTGATGCTTTGGGCGTTTTGCAAGCATTCTTGCTCACAGCGTTATATAATTATGCTTATGTTATGTGAGTAATTAATTTCTTTTGTTTAGAGAGGCAATTGGTCGTATGAAGGAAGGTGAAGAGGAAAAGACAAAGACCTATAGTGCCTTAATATGGACAGACAAAGCAATACAGAAAGAAGATATCTCATTTCTAGATGATATCAAGGTATCTGTAGCTCTTTTTGCTAATTTATATAGTAGCTGTCCTGGTGTCTTAGGGGAGAGTTTATATACATGCACCCATGGACATATCTCTTCCTCTGTGTTTGGTGGTTTTTTTCATCAGGGTTTCTCTTGCTATAGGGACTTTCATACCTCCCTTCCCCCTTCTCATCCTTCCTTACTTCACCATTGTCATGCTAGCAATATAGCTCGCTGGCTGTTAGCCAAGACAACAAATTGTTGTATAATGTCGACCTTCCATTAGACCAAATAATGAAAAGCGGTGAATGGCAGAGGAGGAAATCCGGCACCCGCACCCCTTTCTTTACCTTAGATAGTGTTTTGTGTAAGTGAAAGGAGTGGAGAAGGTCTTTTGTTCTGCAAGCTCTAAAGCCATTCTTCCACAGCTGCAGGAATTAGGAGTTTGAAATGTCTATGGAAAATAATGCAAAGAGGCCTTACAAAGTGCTCGGTGAAGAAGCACGCTGCCTTAACGAGAACTTTCTCCAAATGTTGGTCAGAGAGATACTGCTGAGGGAGAAGTGTGTTCAGTTTTTGTTGTGTTGCACCATTTCCTATGAGTCTTGGCCATGAAATCATTCTCAAAGCAAGGGCTTTAGCCATTACAGTTCAGGGAGACAACTGTTGTGAAGCTTTTTTTAGCATGCCCACTCAATTCCTGAAAAGTTGCCTTTCAAACTGCTGCATCTCATTTGGGAAAGGGGGCGAGGAATGAACTTTTTAAGAGACCGTTATGAGATCTAATCTCATTTCGGGGGTTTTTTCCGCACTTTTATTTCTAGGGGGTTGGCTGTAGTTTAGACAAAGCATTTTGTGGGTGGGATTTTTTTGTTGTTGTTGTTTGCCCTGAGGCTCTCAGTGAGCTTCTAAATCCTGGAGTCATTCCAGCAAAGGACTGTGGAGATTTCAAGGTTATTTCTCTGTATTTGTGATTCCATTAGTTTGTGCTCATATGAGGCCTTCTCATGTAGCCTTGGAGATGGCTGTCCTTTTTTCCTTTGATAAATGTGGAAAAAATTAGTCTTGCCTCAAGAAGATTACTCAACTACCATAATACAATATAAAAAAGATGTGATTGGTTAACAATACATATGACTCTTACAATCTGTGCAGTATGTTGCACATTTCCTTCCTCATTTATTTTGTTACCTCTTGTAACAGGAATTAAAACTTGACCAGAAGACACCTCTCCGGGTTCTTCACAGAAGGCCTCTAGCTGTAAGATGTCGCATCATTCACACCATGAAATCTGAGTACATAGACGAGCATCATTTTCGCCTGCATCTGAAGACTCAAGCAGGAACGTATCCTTAGATGCCATTACACAACGCATTTACGAAACAGCTTGCTGATTAGACTACTTCGGGTAATGGGAAGCTTCCTGCTTTTATCACTGCGGTGTTTCTAAATCCCTGCTCTTCAGCAGTCATGTGTTGCTGCATAATGTTTGCTTTTATGTCAGAACTTCACATTCAGAACATTCAGAACTTGTGAATGTGAAGCTCATTCACTTCTCTTTCATTCAAAAATGCTACCCATGTGTATGTATTTTTGTGATGACCACTCTGATAGTTTTAAAGTATGCGATAGCTATAAAAATGTACGGGTTAAAGATACACTTAAGCTTTTTCTAATTGAACTGAAAACTTTTCACCTTAGAAAAGAAGCTTTTCCGCAATATTTAATGCACTGCGATGCATACTGTAGATTGCTGCTACTTCCAAGTTAACAGTCTTGTCATAAAGTCACCACTCACTCTAGAATAAAACAGAAAATACAGGTCGATAGTGCAGTTTTTGGCACTAGAGTCAGAAGCCAAGAATTGGGAAGTCTTTTAAAGATGAGTATGGGCTTAACAGGGCGTTCACTGCAAATAGGCTTAGGAGTAGAAAAAGACGCTATTTTCGCTTTGAGCGTTCTTCCCCATACTCTCCCCCCCCCCCCCCCCCCTTTTGATTTCTTTGTGGTAAAATACACCTTTCCTTAACCGGTATTTCTAGCTACATTAAAGAATTTGTGCACGGAGACTTTGGAAGAACAAAGCCCAATATTGGCTCCCTACTGAACAGAACCGCCGACATTCTGGAGTTGGATGTAGAAGTAAGTTGTTTGCTATTTATCTTTCCTGGAAATTAGTAACATAGTTGCGTTTGTGAGATGCTTTCAGTGGAATTGCTGTAACCAAATCAACATTCCTTACCACAGTTAATAGAAAAATTGATGTTAATGCAAAAATAGTGGTTTGTACCACGCTGCCACATGTGACAGGGTTCCTCTGCTGAATTCATGTCAGGGAGGGATGGGAGGACCCCGATGACGCTAATTATTAGCACCCACTGGAACAGAGTTTAGCAATGTTACATGTACCACACCATTTCTTTTCAAAACAGGGTCAGATGAAAAATAGGAGAGATTTGACTTCCTCTTTCAGTGCTGGTTCGAACACAGCAAGAAATTATATCTGTTCACTTGCTGGAGTCAGATGAAAAAACAAAATTTGTTTTGGTTAAAAGAATATATGTAGAGGTATGGATTTAATCTTTCACTTAGTGGTTTGGCAAGGTTTATTTAAAACACGGGTTTTCATTTCAAGTAGCCAGTGATCAGCACGCTTGTTCTCATGTATTTCTGGAAAACTGCCCATGCATAACATTTTGCAGAACAGACTTGCAGTTTTTTGCATGTCTTCTGTAAGATAATACAGGAAGAGAGCTTGCAGAGGGCACTTGGGTTACCTCTGAAAACAGGAACACCTCACTTGGGGCTCAGGCTGATAAGCATCGCTCTCATATGGATAGTTGTCACTACAGTTACTGGACATAACTGTGAAAGATGTCTAGGGACTTGAAAATAATTAGTCATCTTGCTAATAATGCATTTTAGCTCAGCCTAAGAGCTTAATCCTTTGATGAAGTTGTAGATTAGGCAAGGAGTAGGTATGATTAATATTGGCAGTCTTGAAGCCAAGGCGTTTAACGTGCTGTGCGGCGATCCCTCTGTTGTGATTGCAAGTGGTGATACTACGGTAGCGTAGGGTGTTCTGCTTTTGGAAGAGGGTGAGCAACAAGTTTATGCCCAAAGGGAATTGGAGCTGTGGCCTCAGGGAGGCTGGGGAAGAAAGACATAATCCAAGTTGTAGTAATTACGACATTTGCTTCTAATAAAGCGTCAGGCATGTTTTCACGAACAGTCAGGATGACTGTTAATGATGTTGCCTAGATAATTCTTGCGTATAATGCTTGACAGCTTATTCTTTTAGTCTAGTTTTCCTTGCTTGGGAGGCAGATTTGGGGACAGGGAATGGTTTTCTACTCGAGCCTTGCCAGCACTGCCCACTACCTGAATATTTCTGTGGCATCAGTCAACAGGTTGGTTGTTTTCACATTGTAACAGCCCATCTGCAGGATGGGTAGAAGATGGAGATGGTTCATGTTTTTAATGAACAGGTCTGGACCCTCTGTAAATGCAGCCCAACATCGCATGATGCTGGGAAGTGGGAGTACAAGGAGTAGTGATTCTGCTTGATGAAGAAAGCCCAGCTCCCAGAGAGCTCTCGCCAGACACACGTGGAGCCACTAGAACGAGGTGGCTGTTTCATGCCGCTGGCTCCTGCTTGTCTTGTCCCATGTCTCTTATTTTAGTGTCCTTTATTTACTGTTTCTTTCCACTATGAGCCTATAGCTGACAAGCATAGAGTTCTGAGAGCAAATCTCTTTACATATATAAAAATACCAAGTCTGCTGATTGTGCCTTTTTTTTTCCCTCTCTCTGCTCTTCTAGTCTGTTGACGTTGATTGGCCTCCGACCCTGGATAATTAACTTTTCAAGTTGAGACGAGGAAGAAGCAGCAACTCTGGCAGCAGCTGGTTGCTGAACACTGTACAGTATTACAGCTTGGTTGCAAAGTATTTCTGTTGAACATTTGGATCATGTTGATCTGCCAAAGGATACTGTTATTTGAATCAACTTTAAACACTCTGGAACAGGTAGTGTTCATTCAATCTCTAGCCTTACTTTTAATTTCTTCTGCGCATAAAAAGATTTTGGTAAGCTAGGGCATTGATGATGATAATGAGTCTTTTTAAAACACAATTAAGAAAAAGATAAATAGTGTAACATGTGCAAATGATGTAGTGAGCAAGTACATCAAATATGCTTTCTACAGTAGTTTAAAATGTTTTAATTAAAAATAATTCTCCCTCAAGCCAGATTTTTTTTTAACTCTTCTTATATTGGATGCTGCAGCTTTTCTTGTCTGGATGCAGGTAGCACTGAGTTACCTGAAACCCAGTCCTAACTTTTTCTGAGCGCTATTCATGCAGGAGTATTTCCCAAAAGTCAGGGAGACCTTGAAACCAGTAGGATAGTGCCTGGAACCTGGCAGCACTCTGCCGACTGCTTTTTGGTCAGTGTCAGTTTTAGAGACGGGCACATTTGTCTCCCAGACAAAGTACTTTTCAAAGGGAAAAACAGTTTTCAGAGGAAAACTTTTGCACATAAAACCAAGTTTTTCTCATTTAAAAACGTCAGCGACGCTTCCTAGAAACAACAGTTGAGGTACTTGAGGCCTCAGCAGCTCTCTGGCCTGGTTACAGTCCTCTTTGGGCGCAGGATTTCCCCAGTTGAGTCACCATATATAAAAAGATTGGGAACTCCTGGCGGTGGTGCACAATGGAAATCTAAAGAAAAATAGGAATACCAAGAACCCCAAAGCACAGGCAAATACAAGACGTACTGAAGAATGTTAGTATTGAGAGAACAAGTCAGGGATAAAAAGCTTTGGTTTGTAGCATAGTACTTTTTTTTTTTTTTTTTTTTTTTTTTTGTATCCAACCTCGGGTGGATGCCTGGAAGAGCTGAACATTGTCTAGGAACTTGCTTGGGATAGGGAAGTCCCGAGGTTTTCACTTTGCTTGTGTTATTTTCAATGTTTCGCACAAAGCAGGGGCTGGGCTGCAGGATTATTTTTATGTTTCTTAGCCAGGTCCCACCACCTACATCTTTATAAGACCTCATAATAGAACAGCTACATGATAACTTTAGCTGAAGGCTCAAAAAGGCATTAATAAATACATTTTCAAGGAGGTCCTAAAAACTGATCTTGAAAAATTGGTCTAAATACTATACATGCTCCCTGTGATGGGCCTTCAAAACTTGTCTCTCATCATTTGTTTTCCTAGTCCACTGTAACAGAAGTATGGCAGTAGTTCAGAAGCTCCTGTTTTTCTAACACAAAAATAATAGGAACATGATTCAGACAGCAATATTTTTTTGTTTTTAATCTTAAAGCTGTTATGAGCAACAGATTCCAGGAGTAGTTGTCGCAGATAATAATCAGTACCCAGAAAGGAAGTGTCATGAATGATGGAAAACTTAAGAAACTGAATTCAGAAAACAAACAAAAGAGAATTTCAGTCTCGTATCTATGTGATTTCTTGAAACTCAAAGTGAGCTAAAATATGATTTATAAATTCCATAAACTACAGGGGAAAAAAAATGTAAACAAGACTGCACTATGGACACAACGGACACAAGAGGTGTTCTGAGGGGGAAATAGAGCTAACAAGGCAGAAGCAGAAAGGGTCCTGCGCCTGTTGTAGCGCAAGGACACTCGAGGCGCTCCCATCCGCAGCTCTTTCTGCGAGCTGCTGTACGTTATCACGGTGACAGTGGAGATCGTGTTAAGAATCAAAGTGCAGATAAACAAGACTATAAAGGTTACACTAAATGTGCTGAGTCTAATCTTTTCTATATAGAGAGGTCCACCAAAAATTCCCAAACTGCTTATTTTTATGATAAACGTGAAGTATCCAAATGAGGTGGGGGGGAAAGCTGATGATGCAAATATCTCCACAGCTCTTTAGTTACTGTTCAGTGATCGTGTGAAAATATGAAAGTGAGAGATGTAATCTGTTGTTTTGAACTTTGTTCAAAGTCTGCAGTTTCTAATACAAGGTAAACACTTTGAACTGTCATAATCTGTAATGAATATTGCAGCAATATTAATGGTGTTCTTTGGCCTTCATCTTATTTTTAAAAGTAAAATACCTACTTGTGAGTACTCAAATAGGATGTTGTGTGAAAAGAAGATTTAATCTTGTTCATGAGGCATGTGTGAAAGAGCTAGATATTTTCTAGCACGTTACGTGAAAAATACTAAAAAATGAGGTCTAGTGTTCCTTAACACCATCCTCCTTTGCACTGGAAGGACTCAAAATAAAGCCGTTCTCTCTCTCCAAACAATTGGTCACGAATAATGTCCCCCCTAGTTGGTTTTTTTTTTGCATCAGCTTAGCTGAACCTGGAGAAAGCTGTACCAGTGGCACAGCTCTAGCTGAGCATGAGAGCATCTGTCCTCTCTGCCCCTCTGACTAAAAAGTCGCTCGCTCTGCCACGAAAAATTGCTGAGTGCAGACGAACCCTTACTGCACGCATTGCTTTAGGTTTTGTAGTGGCCAACAGTAACTGTGAGCAGAAAATACTCTAAAAAGCCCCAGGATAAGCAACCCGTAACCTACCTTCTCCCAGTTCGCTGGCTTTCCCGCGGTGAGGGATGTCACGAATCCGAGAAGGTTGCAGAAGCCGAGTACTTAGCATAACCAGTTTTTTAATTACCAAACCAACTTGTTTACAAAGGAAAACAGAACTTTGAAAATATTTAATTATACACCAAAAACAAATTGTACTATAAAAGAGCTTTCTATGAAGTGAGTAAAATGTTTACATTTAATATACGTAAAATTGAGAACTTCAAAAAAAGAACTGAATAAACAACAACATTCAAGGTTTCTTTGTATTTCTTTGGTCCTTCTATTACTTAAGACTGCTGAAGAGCCAGGCAGAAGTGAGGAAAAACTGCTTTAAAACGTGGAGAGTCAAATTAATTGCATTGTGTACCGGGAGTTAGGGGAAGCAGATTTCCAAACTGCATCTATTCTACACATTGTCTAAGGAGCGTATTCTGTCAAACCTGTGTAATGGGTGTAATGCATTACAGCAGCAGCACCTTAGGGCCTTGAACGCAATGAATTACTGCAGTTAAGGAGTCATCGCTTTCCTATAAACCACGGAGGTTTTTGGGACTTCCTTTCTGCCTCGCGTACACCTATACGTCTCAAGTGGCTTTTTTGATTTGGGGTTGTGTTTTTTGTTTTTGAGTTTCGGTGTGTTTCAGAGTGTGCTTTTTTTTATTGCTTCTTTCCATGGTGCAATTTTATGTTGCCAGTTAGACTCTTAAGCCCTACCTGCCATACAAAACAGCTGTATAACCTAAGAAATACTCATATATTTCCTGCTCTGCTGCTTCTTAAAACAAACAAACAAAAAAAAAATAGCAAAGCCCTATAATGCAGACTAGAGTGTCTTACCTAGCCAGTTACATCCATGTGAGTTGTCACTGAACACCTCACGACTCAGGCTAAGTACGAAGACCGGGAAGGAAGTGGAAGGGAGGGAGTTCTAGGTTCTGATACAGAGTATAGAGGAGTGTTTTTTATCAGTACTGACTGAAATGGCCTTAAGTTGTTAATGGAGTGCATCTAGATGAGGCTGCACCGAGACCGCCTCTGCGTTTGCCCCAAGGCTTTCTTGGGAGGGGGCGGTGGGGAGGCAGGATCTGAGCCTTCTTTTAAGCAGTCACTTGCATAGCAGGAAACTGCCAGGATACCCGAGGAAAGAACAGGTAGATGCTTCGGCTCAACGTATTTCTGCAGTTCAAAATAACATACACGTCCCAGCTACACACACACACAAAAGCTTCCAGAGTAATAACAGAGTGCTCCGTTCCTAGAGCAACAGGGGTTTGCCATTTAAAATAGTGCACTTTGGATGAAGTGCAGAGAAGTCCTTACTTTCTGTTTGTTCTTTTGTGCAGTGATTCATTTACAACAGAGCTGGACTATTTAAAAACTCAAACCTTCCGGTCTTTTAAAATACATCTAACAATGACATAGTCATTAAAAAAATTTTAGAGTAAATTTGCCTTCAAAGCAAATGGAGTGTGGTGAAAATGTGAAAAATCAACACACAATCTGGGTCCAGGAGAAGACTATTTTATACGAAAGAGGGTAAGAAACCTAAACCTTTCAAGTAAGTTGAGTAGAACTTTAACAGCGTTAGGGAGTCAGAACTAGAGTGCTCACGTGCAGATTTTTTTCCTAATTTCTGTCCTATCAAAATTTAATTTTCATTTCCCTAGCAAAAATGGTTCTTTTTCAAACAATTTTAACCCTTCTGATATGCCAGCTTTTACAGTCCCCAAAGGTAAGGAAGATTTAAGTGTTAATAGTTGCCTTTTCCAACAGCGTAAAAATATATATACAAGGTGCTTTTAAGGTACAGAACCCTAAACCCTACTCCCACCTCTCTTCTTTGTGGGCATCAGTCTTTGGGCTGTAATATATAACCTTAAGTTATATCACGAAACTTGCCTAGTAACATTCTGAAAGAGAAAGCAGGGACTCCAGAAGGGTAAGTTACTCCTGGTCACGCAGCTAGCCAGCTGAAAAGCTCTACGTACCCGCTTCCAGCCCGACCCTGCTGGCTCAATGGTTATAGGTTTGTAATATGTTATCAAATGGGAAAGACTGATAGAGCTCATCGGTGTGGACACTGTCGGTGTCATAGTACTGGTTATCTGCAATGCTATTCTGATGGTTTGGGAGCGGGTTGGTGGGTAGTCTCGATTCGCTTAAAACTTCTTGGTCTATAAAACCGTAAACTGCTGGCTCAGCTAAGTTAGACTGTGAATTAAAAGGCGTGCTGCCCGGGGCTGCTACAGACAGGCAAGCTGGAGGCACCTGATGGAGCTGCTGCCTGTGATTGCTTGCATTTAACACTGGATTATACTTTTTGAAGTTTATACTAGTGCAGTTCATGTCATCGGTCTCCATGTTCACGATGCTGGCTGTGGAGACGCTGGAGGGATGAGCCTGGTGCACGATGCTGTTACTAGAAACGCTCTGCATGTCTGCAGTTGACACCGCCGCTGCTCCCATCCCATTTGTGCTGCCAAAATTCCGGTAGAAGCCCGAATCCTTCTCATCAGGCCAGTTCAGAGGGTTGTCGTGGAAAGCTGGGAGAGCACCGCTGCCCTGAGCAGCAGGCTGAGGCACATCTGCCGCAAAGCTGTTCTGGGGGTGCGCATTGAGCAGGCTGCCGGCTGAAGGGGTGCTGTACAGCTGCTGCCAGCACGAGGAGAGGGGGTCTTGCTTCCCTGGCCCCACCTGCGCAGGCTGATGGGGAATCTGGTTGCAGACAGGGTAGATCTGACTGGTGTTGGCCAGGCTTCCTAGCCCCGGCATCATCAGCGTGGACGAAAACACGTTTGGTTCTGTGAAAAGGAAAGACGTGACTGCATTTTAATGCCATTTTTTATCCTTTTTTTTTTTTTTAATTACAAATGGTAAAAAGCAAAGCAAAACCAGTGCCACCTTAGTAAGATTATATGTGCGTTTGCACTTTCGTACTTGCTTAACTGCTCTCCAGGGTGGACCCTAGATTTCTGGACAGCAGCAAGACAGCTATCCACCTCACCCCTCTATGGCAAATGCTGAAGGTGACAGCTACCCTTAAGTAAAGAACTGATGGTTGTAGTTCGTACAGTCGGAAGTACCAGTATCTTCCAGGAAGAAACACTCAAGAGAATATTGGAATTTCAAGCAAAGAGGAGGGAAGGCCAGGAACGGAGGCTGTGTTGGAGGGGCCGAGTATCCGAACACAGAGAAAGGCGGTAGTTATCTAAATTAAGGCTGAAAGCTAGCAATGCTTGAAGATGAAGAAGGTGTAGCCCTCTCCTGTGCAAAGGGGAAGCTGCAGCATGGCTGAGGCTTTGAGAAGAATCTGGAGGAGGGAAAGTAAGAGACGGGCACTACTGCTGCCTTGGGAACTTCCGTGCCCGCCTGAAAAAAGCCCTTCCCCACAGCGTCAGGCACTATTTGTTTCAAACCACTGTCGGACCGGGACACGCGTGCAGAAACCTACCTTTCTTAATCACCTTCCCTTCAGGAGTGACAGCGGAGAATGGAGCTGCTTTGGGCCTCTCTGTCGCATTTGATCCTGCGATGGAAGAAAGCATGAGTCTACACTGAATGTTTGCTTTTCTATAAAGTAACTCCATCTAAACGTAAGTTCACTCAAACGAGAAAAAGACAAATATTTTCCTCACCACAGTCCTGTATGAGCTTTTGCCAAGCCAACGTTGATCTTTGCCTTTTTGCTTTGTTGCCATACGGATCTACAGAGAAAAGAATAGAAGGAAAAAGTGTTAAGTTTCTCTTCGATATCATTAGTAAAGGAACTTTCTAAAACTTGTATGAGTGGCCCCTAATTGTAGTAAAATATATTTAAAGAAAAGTATTTCGGATGTGACAGCACTAACTGAGACAATGTTCTTAACAGTGATTTTTGATATTTTCATTGAAAGAGGGAGCAAACTGATTCTTGTTACTTTAAAAACCAAAAATCTACTTTGTAGAAGTCGTGTTGTAGAATTGTTACTAATTAAGCTACCGTTTATTATCAACACAAGTTCTGCACCGATAGTGGCTTTTCAGAAACTCAACTAATTGGAAGCATACCCTTTTCATCTGGTAGGTATCTGAAATCCATAGGTTCACTGACTTCCTGGTCTGAAGGTCTTCGCAGCTGCATCTTCACCGTGACGGGCTCGGTGATGTCTTTGAGAAACGGTGGCGTTCTGAACACAATTGCAACTTGACGGTGAACGTCAGCTTGTGAGAAGGAACCTTTGGCCTCCCAGTTGTCCAAGACAAATCTGACTTCTATATCATCTAGTCCATGAGAAACAGAAGATGCTTGTTAAGCTGAAAACTTGCAGCAGAAAAAAGGGGGAAGGGGAACAAAGAAAGGAGTCTGACTCAGAATTCAGATGCAAAGTAAATGGCTCGACTTTAAAGGCACCGAGTATCTTTCAGAGGTGCTGAGAGCCCTCGAAGCTGAAAGCTATTCTGCCCAGCTATAAAACCAGACCACTTAACAGGGGAGCATGGTGAAGGGCTTAAGTTCCCCAGCTAGAAAGTGGTAGTGCCAGCCACTGGAACAAAGGTGGGGGGAAAAAACCCAAACCTAGTCAAGATTACCTTTTTGAACTTTGTCACACAGTAGAAATATTTCGTCTCCTCCTTTTACACTCCCGCAGTTCTTGTTCACACGACAAATTCGTAATTCTGCTGTGTTGGGAGCTCCTGGAAACAAACAAGCAAATTTGATGATAAAGAATTACCGTAACTTGGTCACTACTGAAGATGAGGTGCTGGGAGTTAAGGCATGTGAAGGGAAGGCAACAGCTGGACACACCCCAAAATCCACACTACACAAGTCGCTCAGAGAGGGAATTCAGAAGCAGGGCTTGATGTTCCATGATCCTACAGCTCTCAGCCACTCATCTCCAAACACAAGATACCAGTGCAGCTGTGCCACTTACTCCCTAACTGTTCTAGAGTAGTCTCAAAATACTTCCCCGAATGACGTTATTGTGCTCAGCACCGCTGCCCTTCAAGCTGCAGAATTCAAAGCAGTTCTTTGAGGGACTGATTACCTGTTACAGTCATGCTTCTCTGGAAAAAACTGGGCTAGCAAGGCAAGAAAATTCCCCTCTCTGAGTATCAGACATGCTTGGCCATCAAACCTCTCCTCTGTTACCCTCTCTACGTGTTTCAGAACAAATCTAGGAGTCTAACTTCCATGCCTTTACTCAGGGTAGCAGATTTCACCCCAAAATGCTCAAAATTCAAGTCTAAGCTGTGGCTGTGCGTGGACAGCACTCGTGATAGTTGCGGATGGAGAGCTGTCCCGGGCACAATCTCTGGTAGCATCGTATGTCGCAATAAATGAATAACTGCCACCCAAGTCTGCACCCTGCATCCAAACAACCCGATGGCTACAGGGGACTCGTGCGGGATGGAGACAAGCACTGCCTGACGCTGTCTGGCCCCGTTCAGTAGCAGCAGCTTTCCTGCGGGGTAAATACCGACAGGAGACCACTGCAAGAAAGAACAGCCCCCTTGGAGCTTTGCGGTCTAGGTTACAATTTATTTAAAAGGGCACTAATGTCACAAGAGTGATTGAGAAGTAACAAAGAACAAACAAAAAAAGCCAGAATGGAAGAACTCCCTCTAGAATTTCAAGTTCAGCCCCTGTGCCTATATGCCGTGTGGATACTTTTAAGTGCGTGAGCACATGCCAATTTGAAGACCCCATCTTCATTTAACATACAAAGCAACTGATGCTCATTGTTCTGCTACTGTCTGTGACCCCATTCATCGTTTACTGCAGCCTCTTCCACCCCTCCAATCCCAACAGAACGAAACTACATTGTGCCACGATGTTCTCTCATCTTCTTACATCACGACATCAACTCCAAATGTATTTAAAGCGCCTGGGAGGATCTGGCTGGTGCCGCTTTGCGACCCAGAAACCGATCCTCCTACCGCCACAGCAATACAAGGCTCCACCACCACGGGTTCCCTGTTCCAGGCACAGAGATGAAATACAAAACCAAAGCTTATGGTGTCACCCTCAAAAAAAAGGAAAAAAAAAAAAAAGAAAAAATCTACTTTAGACTCTCAGTTTGAGTCAATTCCTGCACAATCTGTCACGGTACCATATAGGTATGCTGCAGCAAAACACAGAATATGCTTAAAACAGAGCTCCTGGTAACCTCAGGCCAGACCCCAATTACGTAGTTACTATCTGCAGCTATTACTATTATTATTATTAGGAGAAGCAGGTGCTACAGCCTCATTTACTACATGACACATGCCACTTCATTTGCTGAATGAATCAGAAACTTTGAAGGGAGGGGAAACAAAACAAACCCAAAACCAGCACAGGATCATATGATTGGCGGTGTCATGGTGCATTTTTCACAGGAAGGGTAAATTAAGAATTGCAAGGAGAAGCCTAATTTTACCTTTGTTTCACTTCCATGTGCTTGAATGGCACTCGCTGTCCATTTACCAGGTTTTTTGGGAAGGTCTCCTAGGCTGGAGTTTGTTGGTTTGTCTTTTATTTTAAGGGGAAGTTAGAAGGGAGGATAAAGAAAAGAAGCAGAAACACCAGCAGATGTGGATGCACCGCTCTCTGCCGTCAGCCCCGGTGCCGGGCAGGAACACCGAGTTTGGCAGCAGCCTCAGAGGGAGACGTTCTCTGTGGCCTCTGTCGCGCCATGCCACTTCCCATCTCTCTGACCCCGTGCACACCCTTGCGTCCCCTCGCCTCCTGCCCGATTCCTGTTCCTCGCTCCCCAAAAGCACGTTCCTGGTAACAAATCCCTAGAAAAAGAAGCTTCTCTCCAAAAACCATGCCACTTTCAACAAGGGCAGAACATGTTCTCCCTAACCTCATGTCTCAGAAAGGGTAAGCTGCTTTATCTGACTCTTCCCAAGAGTCTTCGGCGTGGTAAGATACACAACTTGGGAAATTTCTGTTCAAAACCAGTTAACATTATAAGCAACTGAAAACAGAAGCTGCCTGTAATACTGAATTTTATACACCTGCAGTCTCTGCTAATGTGGATTGCCTCTGTCTTATGTTTGTATTATTCTTATGTATCTCTACAATCCAAAGCAGGCGGAGACTACGAAGTATTAGAAAGTGAAGAAAATACTAGATTTAAAATGTGCAAGCTGATTTTCAGAAAAGCTCTGGATACCTTTTTGCTCCTGCAAAGACCTGCAAAAGCTTGAAATCTAAGAACCTAGGATTTCCAAGCTCATCGCAGCATACAATTTGATCTTTTATCTGAAGTTACAACCTGACCTTACCCAGTTCTGCATGACAGAGGAGGTGTAAAAAGGCTAACATTTTAAAGACAAATTCAGATCTGAAACTGCTGTTCCAGACAAGAGCAGCATAATTTTTATGATTTGTGGTTGCAGTTATGCACTGTTTTATTTACACCGCTGCTACGTTACATGGAGGATTTTAGATACCTATAGTATATCAGAAGCTGCCCACATAACACCCACACTAAAAAACCAAGCTTCCCCCACCACACGGCTATCTGTCATTTCAGCAGCTTAGCAAAGACTGACGTCAATCAACGTAGACGAGTAATCATGATTTGGCACATTTCTAAATGGCATCTGAGGCATAGCTGCAAATCTTGTACATCAATTTTATCTCAACCCTAATTACTTTAGTACTACAAGGGTTCTCAATAACACAATGCACACACTTCCAACTTCTAGATAATTCTAGAAGAGACTCTGAAAATATCAAAACCACCTGAGTTTATATTAAACATTTTCATAGTGGTTATGCCCCCATCAACACAATTCTAACATCAGCTTTATAAAATGCAGACCTCATTTTATGCAGTAGTTTCTGCTAAAGTAATGACCTTAAATATTTAGCATGGAAATACTTTCACTGCAGAAATCAAAACCGCTGCCAAAAAAGTTTCCAATTATTAAAAGCTCTTCTGCTATTCTTCTCCAGGAGAGAAGTCCAGCACACGTTGAGGGCTAAAATCCTCAATTGCAGTGACCTGCCAAAGCCATACAGAAGTCCCGCTTTGTGGAATGTGGAAAACAGTGCCAAGAAAGGGTGTTTCACATACTTCTGCACCCTCCCAGATCAAACGTTCCCCCGTTGCCTACCTATACACTGAAAATAGCAACCAACCGGGATGCAAAAGGGATATATAAAAGCTTTAAGACAGTTTCCCACTGGGATAAACCTCTCCCTCAAGTCCTGTTCCAGAGCTCTCACAAGGCAAAGGCAAGACTCCTCACAGGTACAAACAGGCTTTAGAGGACATCCTTGGAAAACAGGTCAGTCTTACGGCAGCCATCCATCTCGCTACTATTTATTTTAATCACTTGGCACGCCAGGAGCAGGCCTCTCCTTGCAGTCATTGCTGTGATACGTCAACGAGGGCTGAAAAAGCACCCATGCGTGAGTCCATGGATGCGACGGACAATTCTTACTCTGGTCGGCCAACACTTCACCCTGGGATCATCTTTTGAGCGTATGCTCACCGACTTGCCACGTGTTAGACATGCATCTAGCAGTCCCAAGCCACGGAAGTGACCCAGAAGACTGGCACAGACCTCAGAAACTGTCCCGGCATTTTTCATCCCAAGCAAAAAAGCAAAACAAAAGGAAAAAAAAAAAAAACAAAACACATTGGACCAAGTTGGTACTTACTGTTGTCATAGATGGGGTTGGAAATCAAAGGAGGAAGAGCTAACGTGTAGTTGCCATGTTCATCGGGAAGGAAGGCTTGGAAGCAGAGGCGGACGACATTGAGATCATACTCGTCGATGTTGTGCAGCTGTTCTTCAGGCACTGAACAGCGGAAGGAAAGACAAGCTTGAGGATTAGTCATCAAAACCAGCAGTAATTTTTTAACAAACTGGGGATGAATCTCCACAGGTAAAAGATATGGTGTTGCCAAGGCAGACAAAACGTGCCCATAGTCCCTGCTTGCTTTACAGGGGCTGCATGAATAAATTCCTTGTACACAATAAACGATATAGAAGCCTTTAACGCTTTCCCTTCATCAAACAAAGCTAAACTGTCCCAGTTCTCCAGCTGCTTCTCGTGTCTGGTTTCCTCACCTTGCCTTCCATGTTTCATGTCTCTATAGTTTAAAAGTCATTCCCTGGACATGTTTCTCTCTTGTTTGTGCATGATAAAATTTACAAAATGAATGCTGCTGCCGAAGAGAAATCTTTCGATACAAGTCAGTCCTAGGACGTAGCTGAAGATTTTCAGCAACAGTGAGAGACTTCTGCTACGTGATATCATCATTTTCTTCCAGAAACTGAGACGGAAAAATAATCAGAAGGCAGTTCTTGGGGCAAGAATGAAGCCGAAACAACACAGACCATCTCCCCTCTCCCATCAACATCTGTGTCACTTCAGCACCTTTGAGAATAGCAATTAGTAGTGTCATTATGATATAATTTCGTAATACAACAAGCAAACCCTTGCTGGAAAGGATCCATTTCCTTACCTATTCCTCCCAGCGTCAAACACCGTAATACAGCACCCAAGCTCAGCATTTCAGTTTTGTTCACTCTTTCACTTACTTTAATTTCAAGACATAGGACCTGGGATATCACTGCTGAACATTTCACATACTCGTAGCTTAATGGGCAATTCTGGGAAAAGCAGCCCTCTCTGAATTCGGTGCTTTCCTTTAAGGTCTGACATTAACTATTATGTTGACATTCAATGCTAGCAAAATGAGAAACTGATTTAATTTCATTTAAGTAGAAGTACCGATAATTAAAATCATTTAAAGTGGCTCTCTTTTCCAAAATTGTTCAAAGCAGCAGTTCAGCCTACTTAGACACTCCTCGCAATTACATAGAGTGAACATGTGCCAAGTCAACAGCTCACCACCTCTCAAGTTCACTCCTTCCCCTGCCCTTTCAAAGGCCTCTTGCAAGAATAACAGATTAAACGTGCCCGCGATAAGAAGTCCGGGGATCACACTGTACTGATTAGATTGCAATGCTGTGACCTTTAACATTTATCACTGGGCTGGTCTCCACCCTGCCATGAGTGGGATTCCACAATGCCCACTTCATGATGATTTCTTCCTTTCACCTTTTGATAGTGTGAAATAGTAAGTGCATTGAGCTCAGAATACTTTCCACTGGCATTTTTAGTCTTTCTTGTGCTTCGAGTATCTCAGTTTCTCCTGGTCTCTACTGTAAAAAGAAAGCAAATCACCTCTCCCTTTTAAAAGTCCATGATCTGCGATATTTCAAGACAAATCAGTGAGTACAAAACTAAGCAGCAACTACATATGTAACTTCAGAAACACTGGTGCCCAGGCTGCCAGTGTGCACTTTGCAGGTTGGTGGCTGACTGGATTACCAGATATGCAGAGCAAAGTTTTATAATTTCAGGTACTTCATTAGCTCACCTGCTAACTTAAAATAGGATCTTTAGAAAACATTGTTCGGAACATACAGCTGTTCAGCCTAACTCAGCTTGGGCAGACTCCGCAGCCCAACCGCCTCTTGATACAGCCTGATTTAGAGCAGAAGAAAAGCGCATTCTCTAGATTGCACCTTGCAGAAGGTGATAATCAGATAGGTAATCAGAAGAGCAATGCTCCTTTGCTCCCAGCAGCTCAGGTGATTCTAATCCATGCACTGACATCACGGCCAGCAGGCGGTCAGCTCCCAAGGACACTCTGGCATCAAGGCTTACGTTCGTGTGTTGTACTAGCCATTGGTGACCACGTGGATCCGGCCAGAGAGCCCAAGCGGTTGTCAAATTTCAAACCTCTTAAACATGAAACTGAGCATAGAGGTTCAACACCTTTGTCTAAGTCAACTCACTGTAGATAGAATCCAAGCACAAAATCCGGATCTGGCTTTTGATTCTCAGTCAAAAGCGAGGACTTTGTGGTTGTGCAATGAAGTCTCTCTCTCCCCAAGGTTAAAGCAGAACCAGTCCTGCGCCGCGTTTTCCACAGGCGCGGCAGCCTCTTCCTCAGAAACAAACAATAGCAGACTTAAAGCTTAAGAGAACTCTATAAATGCAAAAATACACTAGATATGGAGAAAATTAGTAACGCTAATGTCCAAATTACATCATTTCCTATACGATGAACTTTCGCAAATTCCCAATAAACCTGTTTCACCACCTGATACAAGAAAGGTGTGGTGGGCCGATAATTGCAAGAAACAGAATTGCTGTATACAGCTCATTGTATTACAGCAAAACACGCTGCTCCTAATTTGCATGTTCTTCTAAATGATTTAATACAATTTAAAAAAATCTGTAGTTTGAAAGAGGAAGTGCTCAGTCAAGACTGATTCCTCTTGGGCTATTTTTAACCAGATGAGAAGAACATAACAGAGCAAAAAAGGAGAACAAGACAGCTGCAACTCCATCTTGTGATGACATGCTTAAAAATATATAGAGGCTAGATTCCATGTTTGTATAAAGAAGCTCATAGCTTTCATCAATTTCAAAACATATTTCATTCCCACCGAGAAGACAATCATCCAAGCAAAATAAAATGTTGTTATTTTTAACAAACGTCTAATTCTGCTCCCTCTGAAGTCAATTTGAGAGTAGCCACTAACTTGAACAGATGCTGGCTTACACCTTAAGAATATTAAAAATAAACAAAAACGAGGCAGACAAACACACTGACTAATGCCTGGAGTATGGCCCTATGGAGGATGGTCGTGTCATTCAGCGTTATTTCACTGACTTCTCTACAGAAGGACAACAGAGAGGGTTAAACCTGACAAACCTGAAGTTATTAAAATTCAGAAATGCTGTTAAAAGATTTTGGGAACAGAAAGGACTAGAGAAGAAGAGTAGCCACTCCATCAAGGGGGGCAAGCTCCACAAGCAGCTCTACTGAAACCAGTGACATTACACACGTGAAGTAAAAAACGTCGCACGATGCAGCATGTCGGGAGCAGACACGGTAAAAAAGGCTTGAACACAACAGACACATGAATGAAAGGAAGCAGCACTCTGTTTTTGGCAAGAGTTCAACTTCCTCTTCTGACTGCTGCTCGCTGTGTGGTACCACACCTTACCATCTTCCTGTGAACCCAACTGAAAGAGCTGGAATCCAACCGGCCATCTAGGTAGGTTCCTGCGATGGCCCAATCCAATAAAAAACTAGCCTCAACCTGGCAGAAATTCATTGTCCATAGTTATCTATGCAAACAGGAGTATGTGAAGGAATGTTTGTAAGTACAGCTCTTTTACAAAGGGAGGGAGAGCTTTCAAAAGTTAACGCTTCGCAACTCAAACACATAGAAAGGACAATAATATTTAGAAAGAATTAAAATTCTAAGTTAATTATGGGACAAGCTGCCAAAAAAAAAAAATCCATAAAAACACCACCGGCGCAATGGAAAAAGAAAACTAACCCCACCCACCAAGATTCTGGCAATAGGATTTAAAACACGGTATCTAGAGTTACAACTAAACCTGGGGAGTATTGGCTGTTCAACCTGAAAGGGGCTACACTAACTAGCAAATCCTTTCTTTATAAATCTCTTTACAACTCTCCTGAAAGAAATGCTGATTCCCCAACTTAAAAAATAATTACCTTTGAAATAATTCTCTAATCCATTATCCACTGTCACGGGAAGAGACTGATACAGTCCCAGCGTGGGCACAAAAACACCCCACACAAGCTAAACCATGAACTCCTTCCAACCTGAGCTGGCTAATCCGAGCAGCTCACACGACATAGGCGTTAGCTTTGGGTTGTCCCTGTCCCAAAGATTTATGTCACTGAAGTCTAGAGATGCCCTGCTGGGTTTCTACTGCACGAGAGAACTTCTGGGATTTGCTTCTGGAACACAACATCGGAGGCTTTCTGGGTCCAACCCACCAACACGCAATTCCAAGTTCGGGCACAAAACTGAAGATGCCGATAAGATCAGGCCTCCTGTTTGTGCCGGTTTATTAATTTCTAATGTTTTTTTTACGATTTTAACAGTCTTCAATATCCAGAAGGGCCAATAAAATACCATTTATCTGATGAAATTACTGGGGGATTAAGGGCTCTGATGTTTACTCATAAGGTGATGCTACAGGGAAAGAGAAAGTTTATTCTGAACACTGAAGAGAAATGATGAAGTGTTTGTTGTTTTGACTGATAACGCGATACTTGATTAAATAGCAGATTCCTCACATACAGCCCTCCACCCAACTTCTAGGCTAATGATGTCAGCACCTTCTGGAGTGGGTGGAATTGGAGGTATTTTAGCATCTAAACTTAACCTCCATGGAAACTTCCAGGGCAAATGATGTGGCGTGACACATTCAGAGAGGGCTACGCTGAGAATACCCGTCTGCCCTGCGAAGGAACATCTTGCGACCTTCCCTTCTCAGCGAGGGGCTGTGGGGACATGAGCCATGCCAGATCTCAAAGAGAACGACCTCCTGCAAACAAAAACACTTCACCAAGGAGACCGCTCAGGAACGCGCCATTAATAATCACAATGAGCTGTATTCTGCCTTCTCTCTTACACAGATTATGGGGTTTAATTTAGGGATATGCTCGGAGCTCAGTTTCATTTAAGTGACGACATGGAGATGGTTTGCCTCAAGTATTTTTCTCCTGGAGCACGAAGATACCCCCCTTAGCCCGGATACCGACTGATCAGTTTAACCCAGCCTACGCCAGAGGTTTTGCTGTAGAAGGCTGGCTCTGCCCAACCTTCATTTCCAGCACTACTCTTACGCTGGGACTAGCTCTCACGTGGTGAATCAGATCAAGGAACTGGTCTGGCTCAAAACTAACTTGCCAGAAGAAAAGCGGAAAAGGCTTATTTTCAGTCAGTCGGTTCCCACAACCGCTAGCCCTGGCGCAAGGGAAATGGTGGAAGCAGACAGACACAGCGAAAGGAAGGACTGCCTCTTCCAGTGCTGGTGTTGATTTATGCCAGGTTCAACCAGTCAGGGAAATCGGGTGCAAGCCACAGGTCCCTCTCAGTGCCTGGGAGGTACATTTCAGATTCAGTTTACTCCCCCCAGCCTACGTCCGCGCTGCAGCCACAGTTGTGACTGTGTCTCGTGTAGCTATATGGCAGCTAGCCTTAGAAAGGGCTACAGCAGGCTGCTAACACAGCGCACACTACGCTGCTCAAGTATTTGACTGGTGTTTCCTGTCGCTGAACTCCACGCAGCTAAAAAGGATCTCACCAGCAAGCTTAATGCTACATTTGCTGTTTCTAAGTGAACTACAGCCATACCGGTACAAAAAAAAGAGCAGATACCCTGGTGGGCTACTTGTCCCTCGCTGGCAAAAGGGGAATACGGTGCTCCCTTTGTACCTGGGGTTCAGCAACTGGACACAAAGTACTGGATGACGGGCCAGGCTGTTCAGCTACCCATCCAGAGGCCTAATACCATCTCCTAGCACTTGCTGAGAGGTAGAAGCTGGGAACAAGGGGAGGGAAAGACCATGGCAGCACTATGCTGCTTCTCCCGATAGACCCATGCCTGGTTTATAACTCTGCGATCCATCAAGAGGTAAGTTTCAATCAATTCTGCAGAAAACCAGAAACCTTTGCACGTACCTATAAACAGAACATGCATCAGCAACACTCAATCATTTTAAAAAAGCAAAAACTCAGAGGGTTGATTAGTGCAAATGACTGTAAAATTCAGATGCTAACCTGCAGTCAATAAACGGCCAAACTACTATGGTTACATTTCCCTGTTTTACAGAGGAAAGAAGCGCAGGGAAGGTGAATGGCCTGGCCTGACACAAAAGCCAAGGGATGAACTGGGAATACAAATTAAAACTTTTGAAACTCAGTCCTTGCTTTGTCTAGACAATGTTCCTCTGAATCTGGGTTCTTTTCCTGTTTTAAGTTCAACCTCAAAAAGGTAAAACTGGAAGAGATTTAAGCGAATACATCCATCAGCCTCTGTACATTTCTAACACTTTTTTTTTTAGCAGTTTCTGTTTATAGTACAAAAAAAAAAGTCAGCATTTTTTGTGTCTCTACTTGGTAATTTTCCTCTTCATTTTTAAACAATTTGAAAAGCAGCTGTCCTTTAGATTAATACAAAAATTTCAGCATAAACAGCAAGAATCATTTGCATGAGGAACGAAAGAACAAAGGGCTTTCCAAAGGTAAAAGCTAAAGTCATGCTATGATCAGAACATTCACCTTTCCTCAAATGGATTTGCTCTGTGCCTCTTAAAAAGCTCACAACTCTCACTCACCAAGATTCTCAGCTTGAGGATTTAGCTGGGGGGGGGTTAGACATTTGGTTCAATTTAAGGACGGAAGTTTAAAGTTTCTTGCACCGAGGCATTCATTACAGAGGACTCTGATGCTTTCCACTTTCAACCCTTTCCCAACTCCCGAATTCTTGCCAAGAGTCTTCTTTTCATTCGTAATATTTTGCTTATTTGCTCACGTAATCCGTGGCCCGATAAGGTCCCCTACAAAGCAGGCGCTCCCCTGCAGCAAGTGGGCTGCAGAGGGGGGATCCTGGCCAACTCGGCCGACGTGGGCGAGCGGCATCAGAAGGAGAGGGGGTCTTACGAGCGTGTCTTACGAGCGCGGCCGCCAGCAAGGGAAGCTGCGGAGAGGGTGACTGCGCGCGTGGGCAGGAAGCGAGTGTGACTGGTGTGGGGACGAGCCCGGGCGCAGCGCGGAGGCGTGCAGGGGGTGTCGTGGAGACTGTGACGAGTGCGAAGCCGACGCGGGGTCAGCTGCTCGCGGGCGGAAAGGGGAAACGGCAAAAGGAAAGACTGCGGAGGCAAGCGGAGCTGAATTAGTTGTGGGGTACAGGGGAGAGCCTAAAAATTAATTAAATGCCTACTAGCAAGAGCAATTACAAAGGAAGAGGAACCTTAAGCATATGTCAAGCTCCAGGGAAAGCGTATTATACCCTCTTGATCAATGGCCTGAAATTCGGCAGTTCTCTGGGTTTCTCACTTTAGGACAAGTCTAGCTGTCATCCAGTTGGCTAGAAAGGTTAGTCCTCTGCAATACTTTGCTAAGTACAGTTTTCCCCTAAATTTAAAGAACACATTTAGGGCTTTTCCTCATTGATAATTAACTTGAGTTGTTATTAACTCGATTGTTGTCTCTATGTCAAGTCACACCCACCCACAAAAGCTCTTAACTCGAGACTGGCTCTTCTTTTAATTTGAGTTGGCTGTACATCAGACGGTCCATGGGAAGACAAGGATATGGCACAACTCAACAGCTACTAAAAGAAAACAAACACCCTAGAAAGCAGACATGGACCAGCTCCACTGGAGGAGTAACTCTGCTCCTTCGATGCTGTGCTATTTATAGCATCGTCATGCCAAGGAGTCCTAGTTACACATTAGGCTGCCGCCGCACACCATTTCCCTGGTGCGCTCAGGAATAAGAGACAAAAGAGATTTCTAGAATTGTTTAGCTTATTAAAGGACAAAAATATATGGGATGTACCTTGTGAACACAGCAGATCATGAACACGTCCAGAGATGGTGTGGAAACAGCAACTCTCTCAAACTAGGCTAACGCAAGAGAAGCAAGCTGAGTGCAAGTCATCTGATTTGCATCCTAGCGAACGCACACAATTTGTACAGCCTGTGCTGAAGTTCACAAGGGATAAATGCTGCCAGCTAACAGGGGGGAATTCATAGTGAAACAGCCTTACAGGTACACTTGCAGAATGACTCAGATGCAGACGGCTCCAGCTAGGCACACGGCATGATCTGCAAACACCGACTTCTAATCATCCAGGAGTTCAGAGGCAGACATCAGTTGCTTCAACAGTATAGGCAAGAGTGCTGGAGAAAACAATCTTAAACCCCATACATCTTGACCAAGCAACTTCCTACTGTTGCTGATTATGACCCTTATTCAGTATGCGTCCATACCATACGCTGGAAGGCGTGGAGGAGGGACGACACCGCCAGAGAACCTGTGTTAGGGCTCACTCTCCCTTTGCCATCCCAGTTGTCTGTGGCACCTGGGCTTCCATGGAAGACAATGGCCCCTTTACACAAGGAAGTTTGGAACACAACTTTGCGGACCCACGCCTTGCTATTACTTCATCCCTTAAAGTATGTAGTAAAGGCAAGACAAGTAATACATATGGTAGCAGGCTGGAGGCATTCTGCATCTGTTAATAGGGTCAATACTGAACCTCTGCCCTGAAAGGAGACTCAGGACAGGGACTGTTTGTTCCAGAAGAAGGTGGAAAAGAAAAAGAAAACAACCAACGCACAAACACCCTGAAGGCTAGTTTTCTGCTCCATGAAATTTCTTTTATGATGCTCATACATGAAATGAATAACACTAACTTGTGACCTGCTTAGAGGAGGCACCTAACTCTGAAACGTCTCTAAATAGAAAAGTCAGATGCCTTTCTGAAGACGCTCAAATAAAGCACAATGCAGGATGGATACAATACAGCCCGTGCGATCTTGGAGTGATACTCTTCTGACCTTAAAAAACAAACTAAATCCATACATAAAACCTTCAATCTTATCAAGCAGCAAACATTAGGTGGCTGCTGCTAATGAAACCCTTTTTTGATCAACTAAGTACACATACAAAAATATTTCCATCACTAATCCTGTTTTATTAGGCCTTGGTCCTATGCCTTTCTGGGCTCGACTTCGCATCGGACTGCCCTGGCGCGGCTGGAGGCCATTCTCAAGCGGCTTTGCTTTGTGCTGACACGTTAACAAGTGCCGAAAGGCAGTTACGCAGGCTGAGGATTGCCAGCGGCCCCTTCTCAGCACAACCCCTGCCAAGAGCAGGGTGCTGCCCTGTGTGTCACCCAAGAAAGGCTCTCTTCTGCTGCTGGACTGGTGGAAAGCAGCCCAGGATCTACCCTGATGCTACCATGCGCAACCTGCTGTAATCGCCCGAAAACGATTAGTGAATTTGGAGTTATGTGCCAACCGCTGTAAAAAAATCTACCGTCAAATGATTTTAGTTAAACATGTCTTCAATATTACATTCAGCAGTGCTAGAAACAGAGCTAACTATGTGGTTGCTGAAGTTTCTCTGGTGGAAAACACGTACAGAAAGGGATTTTATCATGTCCTTTTACTGCACGACATCAAGAGAAAATGTCAACTTATTTTTTATTTATGGAGTAAAACAAAGCCAAGAGGGCTGAACAGAAGAGTTCCCCTATTTGTTTGAAATGCAGGTAGAGCTAGCTGAGTCAAGGTAATGTAATTAAAACAAATTGTTTAAATTGTGCTGCTAGACTGAACTCATGTAAAAACAGATACTATTGTGTGCATACATTATCAGAACCAGGATAATTGTTTAGATAGACCATTAGGACCATCAGCCTGACTCCAAGCGGCTGTTCTAAAAATTAAGAAAGTGATGTAAAACATTTCTCCTTCTGTAATAAGTTCAACATGCTTCTTTTTGTCCCAGTTGAGGACAAAAGCAAAGTATGTATTTTGAAGCTAGCCAGAAATCCAGCTCTCAACTCTCTAAGAAGGGCCTTACCTGAATTTAGCAAGATTTCTGTGGGTATTTAAAAAAAGTAATTGAAAAATCTCCAAGCTCTTGCACACTTAAGCAAATACATAACTTCATTCATAATAATGCTTAGCTGATAGTTTGGGGGGTTTTATGCTTTTCATCTAATTCCCCCCAGTTGTGCCTGCATGCTGAAAGTGTTGGTCCTGCTCCAGCCAGCCCTACAATTTGCTGTGTGTTCCCCACTCCCTCTGTGCATTGAATGTAACAATTATGTGGCTGTGAGACGGATTGGTTTAGCAAGTTGATCTGAGAGGAAACCACTTTTTTTTTTTTTTTTTGCCATTTTCCATTGGAGCAACTTGCTGAGTCCGTTCACCACATAGCCACACAGCCTCTGTATCTGGTGTGAGGAAAGTGGTAGGAGTGTGTGACCAGGGATGGAGGGGAGAGCAGGATGACTCTTTTTGAGAGCAGCCCACAGATCAGCTGTCATATCAAACTACAGCCCATGGGTAGGCCCTTACAGGTGTGGTTCTCTTGCAGCACAACTTGCCTCCGACTTGACTGAGACCGATACTGCTGTGGACTTCCTGAGTGCCTGTACCAGCTCCCATGCTGTAAAATCAAGCAAGGGGCAGCTTTGAGGAGTCTATCAGCTCCCTGAGTTGGCTGGCTGAGGGGTCACAAACACCAGTGTCACAACAAGAGGAGAGATGGGACCATGGGAAGCTAGATTTATATTGGTTTAAGTTGTTGCAGAGTGACGCTAATTCAGTCTTTCTTTCTCATAGCTGCCAAAAGTGGAGAATCTGATTCCTGAGATACTTGTAGAAGTTTCCACGGAAGGTTCCTGCTGCTATCCCATTGCTTCTGTCCAAGCAGCAACTGACATTGCTGCTGGGGATTAAAAAAAAAAAAAAAAAAAAAAAAAGGGCAACTATCCAAATAGATTCGTCATGTGATGACAGTGAGGAAAGACTAGGAGGGACACAGCAGGGGAAGAGTGTTTCTCAAAAAAAAGGTATTTTGGAAAAAATAAAGCTCCACCATAAAAGCAAAGGCAGGACAAACAAAACCCCACCACCCTGCCAAGTGAACCAGCCAAGTTCTACTCACCATTGAAAGGGTTAATCTTCTTCAAGATTCGTGAAGAAATCGATTCCTTCAGGTCTTTCTTCTTCACACACTGAATGCCCAAATTCTGAAAACTGAAGTACATGTGGCAGGATTTCAGCAACTAATAATCTTCAGTGTAGAATATTAAATAAATTATTTGATGTTGACTAGTGTGGTAACATACAGTGTAAGAAATGAAAAAAAAAGCTTATCTTGAGAAGGATGTAAAAGATCTGAAAAGCGGGGATGCAGTTTTTTCTAAAATAAGAGCAGCAACAGAAGTGAAAAATACTCAAATAAAATTCCAAGGAATTTATAATATTCTTTATTAAGAATATAAATAGCAAATAGAAAAAGAGTATATTCTTTATTAAGAATATAAGTTTCTATATTAAAAAGTGTTACCCTGCAGTAAACCTACAGTGATTAGAAGTTAAATACTCAATTTCAGGTAATTTAAAGTGACAATTATTTTTGTTATCAATAAACCTGCTGATTTGCATTAGTTAAGGATTTGCCCTCCTGCTTTTATCAAGGAATGTAAATGTCAAACACTATTTTAAAGGTTTTTTGAAACAAGTCAAAACAGGTTTTAAATCTCATGTAGTTATGGAAAAGTTCTGAAGAGCTGCAGCTCTTCCTTATTTGCATAAGAGTGCAGGTCACCCCGATGCAGGAGGTGGGGGGAGTCCCAGGCAAGCTGACTCTTTCCCACATGGAAAAACCATGACATCATCAAAGCTGAGTGGATGTAAAGCAGGAAGTTAAAAAAAAAAAATAAAAAAAATAATCCGTGTTTCATGATGATACAATAAGCTCAGAAGATAGGTCGTGCCAGCAGGCATCCTTCTCCAGAAGTACCAGCAATTTCCCTTCCTTTGAAACTCCACAGAAGTTCTTTGCTTTAGCTATGCCTAAAAAACCACCTTAATGCACCTAAAGACACTCCTTGGTCCTGCCATCACTCTCAAGAATAGTTCTACATTTCCCTGCTCTGAACAAGACTATCCTAGCATGATGTTAAGTTTAATTTCCTTAAACTCCCTTGCCTGCACCCAATACGCTCTGTTCAGAGGTTCCCAAATCCTCTGCAGTTGGGCTCCACTTCCAGAACCTTTATTCACTAGAGCAATGCATAAGCTTCGTTTTCAACCTGAACTTGATACAGTGACCTAGAGGAAAAACAAAACGCAGCAGCATCTCATAATTCACTAAAGCACTTCGGCTTCATATTGCGGCTACTGACATTCAAGATTTGTACTGTGCCTTGATGAGCAATCCTATTTCTATCTTGTCTTGTAGGTAGTACGTTTTCTAGGGCTTGATCACAGCACATTTTTTTTCTGTGCTGGTTTTGGCTAGGGTAGAGTTAATTTTCTTCACAGTAGCTAGTATGGGGCTGTGTTTTGGATTTGTGCTGGACACAGTGTTGATAACACAGGGATGTTTCAGTTACTGCTGAGCAGTGCTGACACAGAGTCAAGGCCTTTTCTGCCTCTCACCCCACCCCACCAGCGAGGAGGCTGGGGGGGCACAAGAAGCTGGGAGGGGACACAGCCGGGACAGCTGACCCCAGCTGACCAAAGGGACATTCCACACCATAGGGTGTCATACTCAGTATATAAAGCTGGGGGAAGGAGAAGAGAGGGGGGGACGTTCGGAGTGATGGCGTTTGTCTTCCCAAGTAGCCATTAGGTGTGATGGAGCCCTGCTTTCCTGGAGATGGCTGAACACCTGCCTGCCCCTGGGAAGGAGTGAATGAATTCCTTGGTTTGCTTTGCTTCCGTGTGCGGCTTTTGCTTTACCTATTAAACTGTCTTTATCTCAACCCACAAGTCTTCTCAATTCTACTCTTCTGATTCTCTCCCCTATCCTGCCGGCGGGGAGCGAGCGGCTGCATGGGGCTTAGTTGCTGGCTGGGGTTAAACCACGACATTTTCTCCCCAAATAACCACTGTATTCCACAGATACAGTTTGAAGCACACTTCAAGGCTATGAACAGGCCTGGCTCCGTATTCTATCCCCAAATTGCCATCTGGCAGTCCCAGGCTCTCCAGCCATCCCACCGTCAGTTATAGATATCAAGCAAGCACGTATGCAGAACTGGCCTGAACAAAAGCTCTACCCAGCTATGCAAGGACGGACAGCCATTACTCTGCACCTTTCAACCGTTGCGAACGAAGCCTCTCATGGAGAGAAACTAGGCTTTCAAGAACCCCCTAATTCTCAGATTATAAACATTTTCTTAAACATGCGCTGTCACAGTGAAAGTGTCTATTTAACTATTGCTAAACAGAGGGCCGAATCAGAGGAGAAACTGTCAAGAACCTCAGCAAGGCTGTGGGGTTTCACATCAACGCTAGCTGACAGGAAGCAAGCAAGATAACGAGAAGAGAGAGGGAGAAGTAGGAAGAGAGAAAAAAAAATGAAAAACATTTAAAAAAACAACTGTGATATCATCCATCTAGAGAGATAGCAAACTAGGAAGTAAAAATCTGAGTATACAGGCAGTCACACAAGCTCCAACATTCATACTTTTGCCTTGACGTTTTGGCCAGGGAGGGCTCTGATCAAGTTTAGGCAGCGGTACACCACAGGCAGAACAAAACACTTGGTTCAACCGGAACTACATGGGGAACTTTCAACAAGCAGAAAGCAGAGTTTACTCAAACCAGCTCAAAATCTGGGATTGATAATTTGGGGTGGGGGTGTGGTGTGTTAAAAGAAAAAAAAAAAAAATTGGATTTTTGCTCTGTTTGGGATGCTCAGCAAGAATAAACAGCCAGAACCACTACCAAGAGAGGATGTCTCCTGCTCACTAGTATTGTTATGAGGCTTTTCTCCAACATGGACTCAAAGAGAAGAATGTGAAGATTGAGTCACCAGCCACAAAAAGGAAAATTACTTTAAACATCCAGATCCAATTATGGATCATACTGCTCTTTCATCTTAAAGCAACCAATGATTTGTTTAAAAAAAAAAAAAAAAGAGAGAGTGTACCGATGCTGGAAACATTTCAAAGAGAATATTTCTAGCCTCCTCCCATCAGGATCTCTGATGTCAAGCTCAATGGAAGCTTACAGTTTTGCATTATCAGTCAAGTGAAAGTAGCCCACTGACTATTTTTTAAGAAACTGAGAGGCTTATCACCCAACGATACTGAGAATTGATGGATATAGCAAACAATCACAAGTGCCTTAAGTGAAATGGAGACACAACATTATGTCAAAGAACAGCATTTGATGCACGCATATAATAGAGATGAAATCAAAATCTGCAAATAAATTTTTGCAGTGCATCCCAATGCTTTTTGGCATTACATCCCGTAATGGCCTCTCTACAGGCTTGCCTTGTGCTTACGCTAACCTTGTGCAACAAAACGCCAAGAGGAAAAACAATCATCCGTGTCTTCCTGCACCTGGTGAACCTAATATATAACCAGAAAAGGTGTTAAGCAATTGGGCTTTTTTGCTTTGGATCAGAAGGCACGGAGCTGAGAGCAGGACATGGGATGAGCTAGAACAGCAGTCATCCTTTGACCTTGGGTGAGGAAGCTTGATTTGAGAAGACAAAGGAGAAGCTGGTGAATGGATGGTCAGAGGAAGGTGCAAGGTCCCTCAACAGTTTAAGACATTTGCAACCACTTTTTAGAGAAGGTGAAGGAGAACTCTATTTGCAGGGAAGCCAACAAGCATGAGGTTACAACAATCAAGATGGCAGGCAAGTGCCTGAAGGCACAGCCCTACCTTTCTAGAGAGGTATGACAGTGGGGGAAAAATTATAAGAATTACATTTACTAATCCTTTTCTACCATTTGCCAATTAGAACAGCATTGTGAACAGAGCTAAAAACAATAAACTAATAAAATGGTTAGCATCTGTAACAGCAAAAGACAGTACAGTCAACATGCTACGTGCCACCTGAATGCATTGCAGCACGTTCATGATCACTTGAGCCTGGGCTGTACGTTGAAGCAGCAGCTCCACTATTACAACTGTTTATTTCGCCATCAGGCAATCATCATCTTCAAACAGACTGTGTGTTCAGTTCTCTCCTTTAATAGTGTTCTACTGACTAAACCCACATAAATATGGAGTAATTTCACTAACGTCAACAGAATCACATCAGCCTGAGAGCAGTGCGTAAGAGCTACTTATACAGTGAAATATTTACCTTCTTTTCTTCCCAGCTCAGTTATGTTTACCCCAAAGCAATAGCCTACTTCCAAATTTACTACATCACAAACTGTGAACCGCAAACAGCTTGTCAATTCTGAATTCCCCTCTCTGGCAATAATCACTCAACATTTGTTGCAGTTTACTCTGCTTTTACTTTATTACATAAGACTTGGTAAACTTACACGAAATGCCATCAAATACAATTGTATTTTAGATATTCCTAACATCCCTCTGAATAGCACAGAGAAACACATCTCATACAAAGCCTGAATTTTCTTTACTGCATCCACAAGTAGATTCTTTCCCAGCACACTTGCTCTACAGAGTTGGCCCTGAGCAGAATCTATATTTTTACTCAAAAAAAAAAAAAAAAAACCAACCCAAACAAACAGCAACAACAGTGACAGCTACCAACGTGTGTCTAGATGTGTCACAATCATTATCTTCTAAATGACGTGACAGTCAGCCAGTACTAACTTTCTCCACCTGTTTCTAGAAAGTCCAAATATTTCCATGCAAGACGTGAACTTCCCTGATCACCGTGAAGTACTAATTCTAATGGCGTTGTTACCCATTCTATTACTCATCATTTTCACATGTAGGAGAGAGTCATGCTCAAGGGTTTGCTAAAAAAAACCAAACAAGTGGGAGAAAGGAAAAGGAGACAGACATTGGGAGAATGAACGAAGGAAAGAAAAGGGTGATAGGAAAAGAACAGGACCAAAGATGAGTGTGTGAAGTATTGAAAAAAGAAAGAAATACTTCAAAGAGAAGCTGCCCTCTCTCTGAGATGGATTAGAAATCTTCAGCAAAGACAGCATACTAATTGCTCTTTTAACCACTAGTCAGAGTTTGAAACGTAAGATTAGCCAATCACTTGCATAGTTAATCAAACTCCCAAGCAACACCATTACTCACGACAGGACTCGCCGTTCTGGCCCAAACTCTGCTTCGTAGTAGCCATCTCTGCAGTCTTTTCCAACCAGATCATGAGGGTGTGGCTTGTAGGGTTCATTCTTTGTTACCAATGTAGTTCTTATTTTGACTTTTCCAAAATAGTTCAGAATCTACAAAAAATGTGAGATATTTTCTAGGCTTTAGATACCAGGGCTAGTAAAGTCCCTATATGTAACAGAAAATACATTTTATCCTAAAATACTCTATGGAAGAAATACCACAGCCAAGAAAATGGCATTATTGCTTCATAAAAGCCAGGACCATTCAGAAGTTTTGTTAATTCTATTTCAGTTCTGTTCATTTTACACTAAAAAAACCCAACTGTTTGGCAAAATATTTGAAAAGTGATTTTTTTTTTTAAAAGTATCTCGCATCTATTTCAGAAAGTAAAACAATATACTTCACCTGCTACTTTTGCCAAAGAAGCTGGTTATTTGTAATGATAAAAATTTTGCTGGTGCCAGTATTTGACATTCAATTCACTCAGCTCTCTTAAACTACCCTACTGCAAGAATGGGAAGGAAGTCTGAAAGGCTCTAATGAATCTTTTTTTTTTTTTTCCCCTTTCCTCTTTTTTTTTTTTTTGGAGGCTGGAAATCTATTGCTTCACCATCTTACCGGGGCTCTTTATACGAGTTGAATTCATCCCTTTGCAAAAGGCCAGAGGGAATATAGAAGCTTAGACCTAGGAGTAAAACAGCTTGTAATGCTGTAAGGCCAAACATAACAGGACACATTTCATTATCATATCTAGCCTTACAATGAAAGACAAAATTCTGTGTAAGTGACCACACACAAACACTTATTTGAAGGACAGGTCTAACTCCAAAGAGCTTGGGAAAAAACTCCTAAAGCCTCAGGGATAAGGATATTGCCTGTGCATGGAACACTAAGTAATGAAAGAGGATCTTAACAGATATAGCATGACATAATCCCCTATGAATTTTTTTTTTTTAATTAATTCTCAGATGAATATTCAATCTTATATTCAAGAAGGGGGGCACTGAATTCTCAAGCTCCTACTAGAGCCTTCACAGCAGTCATCAACCTAATTCAACACACCTTTCCTCAGGTGCATAAAAGTCATCCCTCATGCTGGCAGCTACCAGTGAAGTCACCAAGGGTTGTGTGGGTGAGTATAAAAAAAAAAAAAAAAAAAAAAAAAGAAAAAGAAAAAGACTTTGGCCTAAATTGTTTGAAGCATAACAACTTGAAAGCAAATACAAGACTTGCTCAGGCTCACATTCGTGCAGAGGCGAGCTCTCCTCCTCCACTTCCCCTGCCCTATAACTAACTGTTCCTTTCCTCCTTCAGCCCTTTCTTTCCCCCTCCTGAGACTCTACGGATCCATCACATAGCCTTTTCAGGCGACACCTCAAACCTTTGACTTGACCTGTGCTCTTCCAGCTTCCATCAGCTGTTAGCTTCTTCAGTCTCCAATTTGGCTCCTTTCTTGTCCTTTATACAAGCCACCGTTACTTTTTACCCCTAAAATAAAACTTCCACCACTCTTTCACCTTCTTCAACTCTTACATCATTTCTCCCTCATTTCACACCCAGTGCCTTGAACTTGAAGCCTGATCTAGCTACTTTTGATTCTCCAGTTCCTCCTTGATGTTCTTCATGTCAACCGCATCATGAAATTTAATCTCTTCCTGGCCTCTCTGGTCTCATCCTCATTGATGTTTCCATCTCTAGAGGGGACTCCCCTAGCAGCTAATCAGCACTAAAGCCTCCTACGGGCTTCAGGGAGGCAGGAATTCACCTAGAAATCACCTGCTATCTGTAACAATCAGCTCTGTCATCAACAGTCACCTTTAAAAAAGAACTGTGCCAGGATTGCACGGTCACCTACCATGTCCCATCTTCCCTTTGGGTTCTGGCTGGCCTTCATCTGCAGCACAGTCCAAGCTAAGAGGAATCAAGGGCTTATACTGCCTGTTCAACTTGTGCCCTGAGACAGCCTTAGGCTGAGAGTCTGAACGTATTTACTCTTGCCAGCAGCTGCCTACGTCGTTCCTTGTTCAACTGGTAGAGTGCTGGAAAAAAAAAGTCTGGCAAGATCTCCATTTCCTGCATTCCTTAACCAAATCTGGCACTGCAGTAGTCAAGGGGGAGACCTTCTTGTCTGCTTCTTCCCTTAGTAATCCTGGCTTCAGGGCTAGACCAGCTTCCACAGTTGCTTTATGCAGTAGAGGCTCACTCTGCTGCTCAACACAGGACTGCCAATACTACCTTTCTCAAACTCTCCCTCTTCTTCAAGAACTTTTATGCCTCGGTCTAAAATGTCTCATATTTTTCAGATTTCACATCCTCTGTATCTGTTCTTTTTCTGTTGTGATTCCAGAGACTCCATCTTTGGCTCCGCTTTTTTTTTTTTTTTTAATACTTGCACACACTGCAAACACAGATACACAGCTTCTGTTCCTGGGCACTGCAATGTACTTCAAGATGGCAAGTACTCGTAACTTCCCATTTATATTTGAGCTTTCTCTTCTCATCTCACCTCTAAAAGTTTTTCTCCAAATTGAAAGAGATCAAGGAAACACTAGCAGCTTCAAACAGGAGACCAGAAATTCTTCTCCCTTACCCTACCTGTCTAGGGTCTCTGACACATTCCTTTGTCCCACATATGAAAGCTACTGCCAAAGTGCTTCCGTTCCACCTCTACTGTCTATATCTTTGTCCCTGCTTTGATCATAGCTGCTAGGGTTACCCTGAATCCCTTCATTCTGGATTTCCCAACCTATCCATAATGCAACCACCCAAATTGTCTTCATTGCAGGTGCTCTGACCACATAATTCCCCTTTCTCAGCTCGTTTTTAAATTCTGTATCCCCTTCTGACTTCACATACTCATGGTAGTTTCTTTTGCAGAGCCTAATCACCGAGTCACTGCCTGCAAGTCACTTTCTTTCTTTGCTCACTTGTACAAAGCACCTTCTTCCATGTTGCGCCCAGCAGCTTTTCAAAGCCTTTTCAAATTTGGTACGCAAACTCCTTCAAAGCTTTCCCAAAATTCATACTGCAGTCCAAATAGTAAAAACAAACCCAAGCCACATAACTAAGAAACCAGAACAAACGTGCATGCAGAAAAAGCTAATCATGAACCATTCCCAGACAACGAGTAACTTTACTGAATTCCCTCTCCACCAGCACTTTGTTAACTACCTCTACACCTTCTTCTCTTCTTGTAAATTTGAAACAAAATCTTTAATGACAAGGAGCGAAGAACTCTTTTTTCCACTGTGTTGCAACTACATTTACATGCCAAGGAAAGAATAACAGAACATGAAATGAAAAGCATTTTATTTACCACACCGAGTCCAACACATAGCTACAGCACAAGGTTAACGTGGACAATGGTAATTCATGGACAAAAGCGGTATTTACCTGTATAGAAGGGAACGTCTTATTGTTTTCAGTACTGTGTTCTCCTGGAATGCTGCCTGCCGATCTTCCCTCACATTTGTATCTGAAACGCATGCCCCTTTGCCTGGGTTGTTCAAATATTTCAATGTAGGGCTCAGAGCCACCTTAAAAACAAAACATTTTCAATGTTAGCACACAGTAGAGTTTAACAAGCAGCAGAAGATGTGAGAATTAGGAAATCTAGACTCTTTGATTAGTATTACCATCTTTCCACTTGGTCTACCTTCTCAGACAGTCTACTCTTCTTTTTATGTACACGCACACATTGAAGGTGGGGGGTGAGGGGAGAGAACAGATTTTAAATGCAGCCTCAGGTATCAATACCATCTAAGTAATTAGCAAAGGACGCCCTCCCCTCCATCTCTCCTAGAACTCAGCTTCTTTTAGCTATTAGAGAGTACGTGTCTGATGAAAGAGGATTTTATATAATAGAAAACAAATCATTTTGTGGGAATGGTTGGTATTTTTAATTACAACACACTTTTAGGAACGGCTGTCCTCTCAAAGTACAGGTACTGTCAGTCCTATGTTGTCTTAAATGCCCTCTGAAAGTGAAGATGTTTCCTCAGAATTGATTGATTTGGTTCCTATTATAGTGAAGCAGAAACTATGCAAATTATGCAAAAAAAACCCCTACTGGGTTGAATACCATCACTGTGGGCTCAGAAAATACCTGATTGCTGGTGCTGAATTCTGCATCTTGAGCTGCCCACCTCCCACAGGGCCAGCTTCTAGTTGCAGTATCTCCCCAGACAACGACACCTCAGTAAAAGCTACTGGGTAGTTGTCAAAAAGAGGTTTTCAGGAAACGTGAGTGAGAGACAAGAATAACAGACAGCAGAACTCTTAAATGGGGGGGTTAGAAAGACATTAACTTAGCAAGAGCGTAAGTACTTTTCAAGTGATGTTTTACTGCCAGACAGTCACAAGCTATTTAATAGATCTTTGAGAACATCAAACAGGATAGTCAATCAAACAGTGAAAACAGTGGAATGGCATGTGAAAAACAAATAACAGAGAGGGTAAGTAAACATTCTAGAAGTTGAATCATCATGGTGCTGCATGATCAGAACAACATAGCTTATGGAAATGTCTACTGAGCTCTCTGTCATCTTCATATAATAGCATCCTACTCAAGCAAGGTTGAGCATCACAAACAAACATGACAGGCAACATCCTGTGGCACAGCACTGAAAAAAAGCACTCGGACGTGAACATAGTAAGCAAAATAGTTATTAAATATATTGAAAGTGCTAAAAGGGTGAAAGATCCCCTACTTCCTTTTGCCCGAGGTCTATACAGCCTAAGGTCCATAGCATGAGAGTTTTGGCAAAGAGGTGGATTCCAATCTTAACTCCATAATAAAAGCTTCTCTTTTGTGGCGCCTACGATGATTTAGGTATACCTGCCAACACAGAGCTTGAACTTTATGCCTGGGATTTGTTGATCGCAAAACACTTCCAGCGCTACAGCGGTTCCTACTCAAAGTAGGAAAATATTATAACCTAAAAGATAAAGTAATTAAGAGAAGCAGAGAAGGGATGGAAAGAACGACATCTCTGAGATGTCACCTTGGTCTTACCTGAATGCACATTTCAACTGTAACACACCTACAGACAACTGTGGAATGGCAGTATGTGAAAACAGCTCTGATGCTGGAATTGTCTTCAACAACACGTGCCTTCTCAAATCTTGAATGCCTTTTTAAAAGGCACAACACATTTCAACTCCAGGCTGTATTTGGTGCCAAACATTCGAGAACTACGGTTTAGGACTCTCTATATTCCTTTTTAACAATTTATCAAAATGCAGTATCTAAACTGATCACCTCCCATCAAGTAGATTTTAAATAATTTTCTGAAAACAGACCATGAGCTCTGACATTAAATACACATTAGCCACTACTCTAGGTCCAGTTACTTACAAGGATGGTCCCTTTTCTAGACACTTCCCAGATTTCATCTAACCCTCCTTTACATAAGCTTTACATATTTTCTTTTTGTGGAAAATAAGCAAGTCCAGCAAGGGATAGGGAGGACAGGCATTGGTAACAAAAAAGCCTAGAAATGACGTAAAGCTAGTTTCAAAGAGAGAGTAGAAGTCTGAGCCTCTCACAAAACCAGTACACACCAGCATATGGCTATTTAACTTTCACACTTAAATTTACTGATACTGTTGTATTTATCAGCGCAGTCCAGAGGACCAGACAACAGAGGACTTCTGTGGCAGTGAGGAGCGACTGCTGCATAGCAGTCAGCCTCCCATTTCCATCATGCAATTGAGGAGAGAAAAGAATCTCACCTCTCCATTCCTACGTAATACAGTATGCCGCAAATACAGACACATACCCATATACTAAATTAAAAATCTATTTTAGAAGTTTTAATGACAAAATTGCAGCAAAGTGCCTACTAATCATCTTAATTTGGAGATGCACATGCTTACATAGCTGCTAACCAGACGCACAGTACACCCACGTCCATTACGTATTTGTCAAAACTAGCTAGAGCCTTGCTGTTCGAAACCACTATAAAACACAATCACTTCAAGTCTTTAACTCTCTCTGCTTTAACCAATAATTTCCCTTCATGCTCTGTTAATGCCGGCTTAAGATGACTTTTTTCTCACCTGTTAAGAGCACTTTATTTTAAAACTCTGGCCTCAGTGATCTTTACAGGGTTAGGCTGAAACAAATGTCATTGAAGGCAAACCCACTGCTTAACAGCAGGTGTGTTTGTGGGAAAGTAAAGCTCAATGACTCAGTAGCCTCCAGAGATTAAACATTAAACTTCATTTTATCTTGGTTCTCTCTCACTCTATTTAAGAATCACATTCATCTCTACCATGATTATCGGTGTCATCGTGTTTTGTGTAGAGAGGAAACACATAAAAGTGTTTGTGCGAGCTAAAGGTATTATCAGCACTCTGCAGCGAAGTGGAGGTCTGCTCAGTGTTCCCTATTTCTGTAAATCAGCAATGTGCTTGTGAAGCGGCATGGCTTAACTCTTTCACAATCTGCTCCCACACACAGAGGTCTGTTAGTTCCCACACAGTTGCTAAAGACCTGCCCTCTTCAGGTCTTGCTGTGTTTGTCAAACAAACAGGAGCTATGTCAAAAAACAAACGCTCTTTCACTGATTCTGGAAGAGAAACGCGCGGCTACTCATTATTACCTACCTGCCCACAGCTACTCGGAAAAGCGTTTGAAATGGAAGAAAAGCAAAAATCTAGCTAATCCTTCATCTAAGTGCTTAAGAGTTTAATTTGCATTTGTAATTAATTATAATTCCCTATATACATGCTAGCAATAGAAGCATTATGCTACATATTACAACCTGCCTCTTATCCTTTTTGTTAAAAAATTTTTTATGCCCCCCGTGCCCGGAATACTACGCTAAGTAATTTAAAAGAGAATATAGGAGACCAAGTGTCCCAATTACACACGCAAGGAAAATAGGCAAAAGCAGTAACAGCTCCAAGAGTTCAGCCAGCTTATACTCACTCAAGAACTGAAGGTTGGTTTATTCTAAACTCTTTTGAGCAATACAAAAAGGAACAAAAGGACAGCCCCCAAAACTCAAAACAACACTTTCATCAGGCCTCTCCACGACGAGAAACCTGGACCAGTTTTAACATTTACCATGGCCTGTGCCATTAGGAAGGAAGTGTGACATGCTGCCACCAAGCAGAGCGACAACGGGATCAAGGGTTCGTACATTTTGTCTTGTTCCTTTGCTCAAAGGAAGCAGGCTCTGGAGGAACTACACCATTTGTAATGTTCTTGCTCAACTAGGAGCACCCTGCAAACAGACTCTCCAGCAACATCTGTATGTGAAAGCAAAGTAGCTGTGGGTCTTTGTGGAAGATGTGAAAGTATCACCCGAAACCCTGTGATCCGAGGCAACTGCAGTGAGACACAGCTGGGAGAAGCGTTGCCCTTCAACTTGGATGCCACTGCTGTGTACGGATCACTGGTGACCCTACGTCCTCCACAGCAATAGCCATTTCTGAAAGCAAGAGCAGACAGTCTACACGCTTACAACCTTCTGCAACACGTCAAGCAAAAAGAGACGACGGTGGAAGATTCGTTATAGCGCATTCTAGCTCAATCTAAAATAACCGAAAGTGTAAACGCATTTTTCTTTTAGAAAGCAGTAATCTGCCTAGGACTCCATAAACTGAACAGATTCTGACAGAGAGACAAAACTGCTCACGAACTTCCTCTTTACTATCGTGTTACATACAGAACAGCAACCAAAAGAAAAAAAAAAAAAAAAAACACCACACAACTACAAAAGCTAGCTAGTACCAGGAAGTTATGAACTTCCCCTACTGAAAAATTCCTTCTCTGGTTCCTAATTACACTGAAAATATATTAATACATGAAGAAAAAAAAAAAGTGCTATCTCCTGCTTTGGTTTTGCCACTCTAAAATACAATGGAATGTTTAACAGATGCCTCCGTACAAATCCAGTTGTTTTCTCTCTGTTGATAGTCAGCACACCTATATATTTAGCAAGAGTAAGAGTTCGTGCTTTGGTAAAGGGTAACAGAACACTCACCCCCCTGAGTTTTGAGGCTGGAAAGCATCTTTCCCTAGAAACGCTATTCTAATTAATGCTGCCAAGTCTTCAGTTTTGGGGGTTTTTTAAAGCCTAAGAAAGATATGAGAGCAACACCTTTTGAAAGGATGACAAATTCGGTTTAATTTAGCCTGAAGAAACTTAATTGTACTTTTTGTTGTAACTACTCAATGCACGATCCCTTATCTACATTACTTTGCATTTATGCCATCTCTGTTTCTTATTCATTTGCATTCTCGTAGGCAAGTTCCTCTGTGAACGGGGTCCTGCTCAGCACCACGGACTCTTTGGCCTAGCGATGCCCATGGCCCAGATACGAGCCCCATGTCCTTATTTAACGCCTAAACGTTTTAATGACACCATTTTAAGACTTACAAGCTCCATCCTGAAACACAACAGCCTTATACGACCTTGTCGCGACTAACCCGGCCAACCCCGCGACGTTTCCTCAGTAACTTTTTCTGTAAACCTACTGAAGGAGCTACAGGGACGTGGATTTAATATCAAAAGCAGATGCTGGGACGATGGGGTAAGAGCACTGTCACCCTTTTTCCCGCTGTTACTCACCTACCTCTGACTGCCTACGGGCTTCAGCCAAGGGGGAGATGGTGGAAGAGGAGACGCAAACCATCCCCCGCAGCGTAAAAATAAGAAGCTCAGGTGCCCAGCGGCCCCCCTACCTCAGCGCTCGCTCCCCCCTCACCTCAGCACTCGGCCCCCTCCTCACCTCAGCGCTCGCTCCCCCCTCACCTCAGCGCTCGCTCCCCCCTCACCTCAGCGCTCGCTCCCCCCTCACCTCAGCGCTCGCTCCCCCCTCACCTCAGCGCTCGCTCCCTCAGCGAGGCAGCCCAAGTAACGACAGCGACCGAAGCGGGGAGGAAGGGCGGAGGGCCCTCGCCTTTCCGCCGCCCCGATCGCGCCGAGGCCGGGGCGGTGGGCGCAGCCCCCGGGGCTGAGGGCCCGCTCCCGCCCGCCCGTCCCGGCGCTCCCCTCAGGCCCGCACCCCCCCGCCGCCGCGCCCGGGCCCGTCCCGCCGCTCACCGGCCATGCTGACAGCTCCGCGCAGCCGCTCCGGCCCACTGCCGCCGCGGGGCTCCCCGCCCGGGCCCCGCACACCTCGGAGGGACGGACGAATGCCGGCTCGGAGGGACGGCCGGGCCCGACTCCCTCCCGCCCTGGCTGGCTGCGCTGCCGCGCCCCGCACGCCGCCCTTTTCAGGGGGAATTTCCCGGCGGGCGGACGTGCGCGTTGCCGCCCCCCGCCCCGGCCCCGGTTCCCGCCCCCGCCGCGCCCCGCCCGGCCCCGCCCGGGAGCGGAGCGGAGGCCGAAATCCCCCCCCGCCCCCCCCCGGTGCAGGGAGGAGGAGTGAGGCTGCCGGGGCGGAGGGAGCACGGCGTCCCCGTGCAGGGAAGAGCCGGCCCCGGCCCCGGCGCGAAGGAGTTCAGCCGGCGGCCCGGCCTGAAAAGTTACATCCCGTTTAGTAGAGTCCTCTAATGTCAGAGCAGAGCAGAGGGATGTCTCTCCCGAGCGGGTAGGGTAGCCCATAGCCCTCACCCTCCTCCTCCTCAGCATGCTTGGTGAGCACCGAGAGGCCCCCCGCCGGTGCAGCATCCCTGCATCCCGCCAACACCCCCTTCCCCTCTCTGTCAGCCTCTGGAGCCATGTTCTTCTCGGTTGCACGGGGCCTGGGGCTCACACACAGCCAGCAATACCAGCAAACTATACGTACTAGGGAGAGAGCGGCACTGAAGGTAAGGAAAAAACTGATTAAGTCACAATGGTCAACTTAAAGTCTACCTAACCTTCAGAGCATTCCAAATCTGAAATACAGCTCGGCCCTGACACAGCTAGAGCAAGTGAAGGAGGACTTGATCTAGCTGTGGGATGGGGGAACAACCCCCCAGGCCCAAATCTGGATCAGGTGGAGGGGTCGGTAAGGAACAAGCATATCCAGGGGGTTAAAAATACCTGTAAAGAGGAGGACACAAAGGAACACCAAGCCCACACCTAGCTGGGGTACAAGACTGCATTTAGTTAGCAACAAGATTTAAGGTTTTTTTTCTTAAATGGTTACTCGGGGAATGCAACACACTGTCACACGTGAAAACGCAGTTAAATGAAGTGGTATTCTGGAAAAGGAAACATTAATAACAAAAGCCTCAAAGAGCACTCAAGCAAGGTACATAACTGGTAGGTTTTTTTACTTTTCTTTTTCTCGCTCTCCTTTCTTAAAGCAAAGGAGGTTATTGGGATGTATAGAAAGGAACCACAGCAGAAAAATGCTGTTCTATTATCTGCAAATCCATACACTAACCCAGGTAGTTAAAGCAGGAGAAACTGCCCAGTGCTTGTTCTTCCTGCTCTGTAGTCCATCTCAACTTAACAGGACTTTTCTTTATAACCTTAATTTTGCCCAACTATCATCATATTTCCTAGAAACAGAAATTATCTTTCTCCATCCCACAAGCAAAACTTTCCTTGTTTAAGATTCACGGTGCGTCATATGGCAGGATTGTTACACCCCTGTCCAATTTATAACTGAAATCAGAATAGAAGAATCCTAGGTAGCACACAGGATAATCAAAATGCCTGTGGCATTAGCTCTAGAAGATTAAAGGGAAGAACAGTCACATTAGGACGAGAGGAAATGGCCTCAAGTTGCGTCAGGAGAGGTTTAGATTGGATATTAGGAAAAATTTCTTTACTGAAAGGGTGGTCGAGCATTGGAACAGGCTGCCCAGGGAGGTGGTAGAGTCACCGTCCCTGGAGGAGTTCAAAAAACGTGTAGATGTGGCACTTCGGGACGTGGTTTAGTGGGCATGGAGGTGTTGGGGTGACGGTTGGACTAGATGATCTTGGAGGTCTTTTCCAACCTTAATGATTCTATGATTATTATATTTAGATATTATGCTGAAATAATTCTCTAGTTGTGGGTTAGTTTCTTGCCAGAGGAACATGATTTCTCATTCTCCTTCCCACAAAAACAAAAACAAAACACCCCCAAGAAGGTACAAACCAGTAGTGCCCTAAAACTATGAGAAACTAGGACTAGATCTTTGTGTCTTGGGGGATTTCTTGGCTTCCCTATGATTGATGATGTAAAATAAAGCAGGAAAGTGGTTCTAATACTCTGAATCAAACTTAGACTTTACCTACACATACACACACAACCCCAAAGCGTGCGCTGACAAAGAGACCTCAAACAAAACATCCTTCAAGGTGGTCGCTGGGGGTTGAGGTGAGGCTAGATGGCTTTTCTCTTGCATTTTCAGCGATGGGGTTAGAAGATGCTAACAGGATGGCACGTTAACTCTACACGTTAACATGCTCAGAGCTCAGCGTCTCGTTGCTTGTGCCACTCTCTGGTACAAGATGCGTCAAGGCAACAAACAGGAGAACACACGACCTGGATTTCTCTCCGCTAAGTGCCTGCGTCAAAACACATTTAGCTCATGAACATCTAATATTAGAAGCTATTTCCGTTTTTTTTAATGGATATCCTGGCTGTGGCACAACAGTTTTGGACAGCCTTCATTCACAAGGTTGAACAGCTGGAGAAATGCTCCCAATTTGAGGGCATCCGCATCCCTGCAGGACGCAGTAGTGATCTGGACAGGATTATAAAAGGCAAAGGGGTACTACTCCTTTCAGCCAGCTGAAGCTGGAAAAGCCCTGGGAGGTTATTACCCAGGAGCTGGAGTGTAGATGTGAGGTTTGGTTTTAGATGTAAAGCAAGCTGTCAGTACAGGCGTATGAAGCGACTAAACACTTTTCCTTTCTTATCTTCAGGCTGCTTTGCAAAATCTCAGATAGTAAACTATGGCCTTTCAGGAAGAATGAATTTAGGTGCTTCCCTAAATACAGTTTATATCCCTGGTTCCCACCTACTTCTCTAGCCCGTGACACTACTGGATAGACAGAGACCAAGGCACTTGGGAAACTCTGTGGCTCAAAACAGAAGTGTCTACTCATTTCTTCAGAAGGAAAGTGTTATTGTAGGGTATACAGTCTAAACTGATGTGAAATTAAGGGCAATATTCCAGGCAATACAAGTACCATGTTATGACTAAAACATCAATAAACATTCCTTGTTTTTCCCCAGCTCTTTTGAACTCTAACTCTTAGGGCTTGCAGGAACAGGCTACTCAAAGATAATCCTTAAGACTGCATGTTAGAAATTGAGGCAGTATCTCATCTCACATACACACCAGTGTCTGTGCTACAAACTGCTTCTTGATGTTATTTTTAAGAAAAAGATGAGTGGGTTGCACTTCTTTTAGCATCCCAAAAACTTTAACTCCATCCCTACCCCTTTCCTAAAATGAAAACAACCTATAATAAAATCAGAGGAAAACTGACCGTATGAAGTGTTTCACTGTATAAGATCTATACGCTCCCATCATCTGAATACGTGGAGACTAGACCTGGCTCAGGAAGTCCTTGAACAAAGTTATTGGAGGAAGGACAGTGCAAGTGGAGACATTTTCTCCACGGTTTTTCTCTCTCCAACAGTAGCCATAAGCTGATGCCTAGGGAAGACCGCAATAGTGGGCCAAAATGATCTTTTAGGCTAAGCCCAGCATGGCTGTTTTATAATACATTCACATCCCCAAACTAGGAGAAAGTTCCACACAAACCGAGAAGCCTTCCCAAGTAAAAGGCAAAAACCTAAACAAATGAAAGAGGCCTTACTCAAAATCATGCAGGCGTATAGATAGATCCCTCTGTTCCTGTGACTGCCCCGTATGCAATTTTGTTCTGCCGTGATCTGAATCTCTGGCACAGGGATTACGCCGTGAGAGTGATGTGTACCAGAGAATTGCAGTATAGCACTGGTAATTACAGAAACCTGGTCAGCAACTGACATGAAGTGTAAGAACATGTCATAACTTTGGGTATATGCAGATCTTTGCAAAAAGCAGGACGGAATTCCCCTCCTGTAGCATTGCATAACACAAGCCAGGTGCATCACCATTATTTTTGTCAGCTGACTTTGGCTATAGCCAGAGGCGAGATACCAGAATTCTTAGACCAGTTTGATCCAGCGCTTCACTTCCTGTCTTCCAGTAAAAGCCAGTGTTTTAAGATCCCATTTTTCTCTGCTTATCAAGTCCAAAGACAAGTCCTCCCTCCTGCTTTTCTCTGGCTGTTGCACTAGAGCACAGTTAACACCTAGGTTGCTATAAGGAATTAAGCTTCCTGCTCTGGCAGAGAACGTCATGGGGCAAGCAAGAGGAGGAAAGGGTAGGGGGGGGGAACAACAAAAACCCAAAAATAACCCACCACCACACAGACACCACCACCAAAACTTCCCGCAGCAAAGGACTGTGTTTGACATGATAGTTGTCAAGCCTAGGATGATGGCTCTTCAGTGGTGCTTAGCACAGGCATTGCCCAATAAAGTCTGCCGAAGCCTGCTGTGATACCAAAGCAGCATAGGCAAACTGTTAAGTCTTTATTTCCTGTTTCCAGCTGACTTAGATCTAAGATAAGCCACTTCTCACTGGCCTGGTTAAGCAGCCAAGGAGGCACTAAGGTACTTTTAGAATAGGGCTCTCCTAATAAGGTACATCATACTAGGAATAAAAATAGTAATAAATGAAATCATTCACTTCTCTCTTTATGGAATAAAGCTAGAAGTCCTGTTTTCTTGCCCGCTGTATCACAAGCCTCACAGACTCCCCTGATTAGTAATTTGCAATCCTCTATGCCTTTAGAAGCCTTTTGTTGTTTGAAGTATGTTTTTTTTATCTCAGAGGCCCCTTATTGAAACACTGTCAGGCTTTTGATGGTTAAAGCTTTTGGGGTTATTGGTCCTGAGGAAGATTCTAATGCAGAAGCCATTCCAAGAAAAGTCACAGCTTCCAGATTAATGATAAACTCAAAGGTTGTTCAAGCCATTCTGCTGGAAGCGTTCCTGTATTGTGCTTTGAGTCTGTTTGACATAGAGCAACGCTACTGTGCCTCCTCTCAAAACCGGGTGGAGAGAAAGGAAATGCTAATAGAGAAAGGTTGGTCCTGTGGATAAGGCACAAGGCTATGATTCAGGAGACTGGAATTTGGCTCTTGGCAAGTCAGCCCTTCTGCTCTTAGGCAAGTCGTTTAATTCTCTGAGCCTCAATTTCCCCAACACAAATCAGAGAAGATACTTCCGTGCTCCCACACTTCTACCTTATTCACTCATGATGCAACTTCTTCAGGGGATGAACCGCTCATTACACAAAAGTGCCAAGCACAATAAAATGATAGTTCCATGAACACTTTATAGACTGTGGCAATGTCAGAAAAAGGCAGTCTCTTCCCTCTTTCTCTCCTTACCTCCAGCCAACTCACTCATGTGCGTTCCTACGCCGTTGCAAGCACTCCTTTGGCGATACGGGAGCTTGCTTAAAAGTAACCTGGGGGAAATAAAAAGATTGTTTTTCTGCTGGTTCAGTTTTTACTGAGCCAGTTCCACGTACAATCACAGAAATGACTGTGCCAGCAGCAAGGAATGTGGTGGCACCAAGGCCAGAACAAGTTTCTGGAAGACAGAATTGGGCAGAGGTGCCAACTTCCTGACTAGTGCTAGCTAGCATGGCTAGCTTCATGGAACTGGAGCATAACACTGTATTTTTAGCTTCAGAAATGGATAAATCTCTCCGAAATTTCTAATTCACAATCCTTCCTTCCCAGCGTTAGTTTTCCGAGCAGAAGTTTTGAGGCACCTTCTCCCACAGCCCTCTCAAATGTTTCCTATTCCTCATCCCAGTGCTACGAACACATACCACAGTTTGGGAGGCAAAGAAAAAAAAAAATTGAGGAGTGTTTTCTTTTTCCACTGTGCTACATAAGAGCCTTATATTACAGTGAAGCTGATCTCGTGACATCTGAAATGGACAAACTGCAAACTTCTTCCTTATGCCACAACCAAGATTCATCTGATGCAGTAGTGCTGCAGTGAGAGGACTTAGGGAAGAGATGAGCTCAGGCTGAGCATAAGGAGCTAAATCAGCAGAAAACAACTTTTTTCTGCCCAGAATGATTTTTCAAATAGATTAGCTCTCCTAGCCAGATCACTATGGCTGGTACAAAAGGAAGCCACACACACAAAAAAAAAAAAATAGGGAGGATGGGAATTGCCCCTTTGGCAACAGCAAGCTGTTAGAGTACCTTAGTTGTAACACGAAAACTACATACTGAAAAGAAATAGGCACCGTATGCTCATACTAATTCTCCTGCTCCCCAAAACCTCAGCACGTACCAGCCAGCCATTATGCTCTGGATCCACTTACAGAGGATAACAATCGCTTATCCAGGTTTTTATTACAAGACCTCCCTTTTTCCTCAGGGCTCGCAAGGAGTTTAGGCTACTTAACATCACCTTGAGCTTCAAGAGACTCAGAAGACCGTATCTGCAGCCAATATAAAGAGATAAAAAGGCACATTGTTTCAGTACAGCCCCACCAGATATATCTCCTTTTAATTTGAAGTCTGACACCTTATTTTTAAATCTCTAGCCCAATGACTCATGTAGTTCTGACTTGTACAGTTAAAGGATTACACCCAGGAATCACAGAAGGTGACACCGCTCTTGAGGCTGAGCATAAACACATAACACCTTCTGGGACCAGTTTATGCATAAAGCCCTCCTACGTATGCAAAGCATATCTACAGTTTGTAAACTGGCCAGCTACTCATCTTATCTGGACCTGCATTAGCCCTTTTTACAAACTGCCTGGGGCTGTGTGTCATAGTGCCACCTCACCGTGCAAAATCTTATGTCAATAGTTGCAAGTAAGCTACAATCAACACCGCTGCTTCACCCCATTTGAACAGTTAGTCTCCACGGTGTTGTGTGCGTATACATCCAATTTACTAGTATGCTGCAATAAAATAATTTAGATTTACTAAAGAGGCCAACATTCTAGTAAGGCTACAATTTTTAGTCTGAGCTTTCTTAATTACAAGGTTGAAACCCCTTGCTTTCTCACACAGAACAATGATGGGTTTTGCCATTTCATAGTCTTGTTCCTTTAGCAGCTGCTGCATGACTTGTCAGTTTTGCTTTTAGGACATTTGGGGAAAGTTCGACATCCTTTTTGTAATCAGTGTAGTGGTTAACCTCTCATATAACAATGCATTTCATAAATATTTATGCATCTGCACAGCAATTCCACTTGTGAACCTTAATATTGCTGAGAATAGATAAAATCCAAACAACATCCTCTGGGTTTTCAGTCTGAAATATTGTGCCTTAGGTATAGCGAGTGTGTCATCCACCATGAGACTCAGAACATTTTCAGATGCCTGGAAAAAGTATTTTCCTCTATGTGAGTAAAGAACATACATATCAATCTTCTGACTTTTATTTTTGATTAAAAGGAACAATAAGCCAGGAAAAAAAAAAATTCTTCAAGACATCTGTTGCGCAATACATACATTGAGAGAGAGAAAGGAACTGAACGGATTCTTTGCCCTGTGCAGCGGAAGAAACAGATCTAGACACATAGCCTGTTGAATGGAAACAATGCAGACACGAAGGGAGCATTGCCACCACAAGCTGCTTCTGGCAAGTAAATGCAGGAACTAGAGGAAGGAGAAGGCCTAACCCAAGAATGAAATGACAGAAACGAGCCAGTGGCAAAAAGGATTAATTAGAACAAGGCCTACAGCTGGCTAGAAGGGCAATGTCATATATAAAGTTGAATATTAAAAAAAAAGATAAATGCAAATGGGAAAGGTTCTTTAACATGCAGATGTAGAAAAGATTAAATATATACAGTAAAGCCACCGATGTCCTAGCTCCACTTCTGATTAGTCTCCAGTGAGACCGCGGGGTGCAAGCCAAGTCAGCAGTGCTGAAAAATCAACCTGTTGAATGACCTGTTTCAAATGACAGGTAACTGCTGGCTAAAGTTTTCCATTGCACTAGCCTCAGCAATGAGAAGATAAGCATTACAGGCTCCAACATCAGAAGAGTAGGAACTAAGAGGGGGGGGGGGGGGGGTTGGCATAAAGTGCCTGACTACTGTTCTACTGGCCTTACTGCTGGCTGTCACAAGAGCTTGTCCTTCAAGGGTCTTGGTGCCACTCCCCCAGCGATGATGAGTAATGCAGTTGGGTTTGCGGTGTCTTCATAAAATGCCCCCTCGTGGTCATTACAATGATTTCCTGAAAGGGCATGCAAAAGACTGCCTTCCCAGTAAATCTCACTACATCTGCTTCTAACTGCTTGTCATACGTGTGTGGTTTCGTGCTTCTTCCAGCGCAAGAGGGCAAAGATCTTCGTGCATAGCGCTGAGAGCTTCAGCCTCTGTGGTATCTTGAGCTCTCATCTCCAAGAAAAGTCGCCAAAGATAGCTGACTCTGCCTTTTCCAGAAGTTCCCATTAAAAGGAAACCTGCATAAATAATGAGCTGCATAACAGGAAATAAACTGAGACCAAAGTTCCCACTTGAATTTGCAAAGTATTTCTGTGAATTTACATAATCATCTGCTTCAAAAAATAAATCAGGCAAAAAAGCCAAATCTATAGGTCTACTTAAAGAAGTTTGTTACTTTTTTAAAATTAAACACAGCTGTTTCAGGTTTTGTTACCACCTTCTCTTACCCTGTAAAAGCAAAAAGCAATGAGTAAACCAATTCAGATTTAATACCACTTCAAAGCTTTTGAGAGACCAGAGACTCGTGGTTCGATAAGTGAGCTACCAAATCCGTTCCCAATGGCATGGATGCTGCGTAGCCCAGTAAGAAGTGAACTCTGTAGGTGGCTGATTCCAGGAGACTCAAACACAGTAACGGCAGAGAGACCCGCCTAAAGTACAACTTACTACTACACTTAATTAACATTCACTATGGTCCACGCTCACCTATAAACAATCTGAAGAGAGACTGTTGCAATTCAGAAATTGGTTCGGAGGCCTGATTCACTTCTGGATACTTTTACTGCTGCAAGTCTTTCAAACTTATCTGGCCAACCAAGTGAGACTATAGGTCCCCAGAGGCAGGTCCTGCTGCAAGAAAAGCTTTATTTCCAGCTTTCTTTATGGATAGCGATCAGCTTGCTGACAGATGCTGTCTTTTAAATTGCTGGCGCTACCCTGTTTCGCCGTCTTCACCTGTTCTCTTACTCTATATTTAGACTGCTAGGGCTTTGGGGCAGTTTGGGGGGATTTATCATCCTGCTTCCACAGCACAAGAGGCTGGTCCAAGACTACAGCTCCTTGGTTGCACAGCAACCCCATGGTCAATCTAATCTATAACATGTTTAGGCAACGACATGCCATACTATCTACATATGGTTATACAGTCTCTCTACTTCACAAGTATAAATTGTGTTTACTCTGTCATATACTTTGCAATCAGCTCTACAGCCCAGGAACTATTCTTTTGTTTCACAGCGATTCATCCAGCGCTACACTGATTTCTTTTTGGGGTTATGCTACTGCTACTAATTCTCCAACAGTGGGCAGCTCTCAGGGTGCAAAATGCCCATTAAGAAGTAGACCTGAAATAATTCCAATGTCTCTTCAAAAAGCCATGTCATTCAGTGGCTGGATTTTTTAAAACTAGAATTTATCTTCCTTTTACATATCTTAGTTACACATGGCATTGTTTCTGCTTCCTGAATGTGCATCTTTAAGCTTCAATGTCAACAAAAACACTGGTACAGCAATGCAGTTAAAGCACTTTTGCTTCTGCAAATATTCCCATGACCTACGTCACAAAAATCTCTGTGGCAGGTGACCCAGTTACTACAGACTTGGTCAGTTCAGGACTTCACACTTGCAACACAGTTAAAACCTTATTTGCAAAACAGCATGGATGTAACTGGTCAAGTGGAAACCACGTGACCTGACATGTTTTTAATTGTAATGTAGACAGAAGTTTTAATTTACATAGCCTGGGACAAACATATACTTCTGTTCTGCTGCCAGAGGACACCAGAAATGAAAAAAATAAAGAAGGCCGCTTGGATAATTTACTCAGACAATTACTGTCTCATCGTTACTATCCCTGCTTGGAAGAATGTTTACTAGTGCCCCTAGAAGGAGAAGAGAAGAATAAAATTAAATATATAGCTGAATGGAACCACAGAGTAAATTCTATTTAGCATAGCAATTACAGTTTCTCCCAGACCATACGTATTATGAACAACCTACATTTGTGTGGTCAACAACTCTGCCTCATAAACATCCCTGTAATTAATTTGAAATAACAAAAACCAAGGGTAAATAAACGTGATGTTATTTTTGCTCCCTTTAACAGAGTGTTTGGCTCCTTAGCTTTATACAGACAGTTGATTCACCACAACTGATGAAGCAGAAGTCTCCAGCCAGGAAAGAAGGACTCAAGTGTGCCGGGGATGAAGGTGGTGGCGAGAACCTCCTAAAGCGATAAAAAACAAACTGATTACGGTTTATGAAAACAATAAACAGCAAAGTAGCTACTGCTTAACAAACTAAAGCGTTGGGTTTTTTTCCCTCCCCTTAGTACCAACCATAGCCACTTCATTCTCTAGCAATCCCGTCCAGTTCTCTTTCTTTTGCAACATCCTCCCCTTCATAAGCCTCTAACCCACAATTCGTTCAACTTTTGCAAAAGATACTGGCTGTCTTCCAACCCAGAGCTTTCTAATGCAGTGTGCATAGCAGGGCTTTATGAACAGAAGTTTGGTATCTTCCTAAATTCCTGTTCTGGCTCAGTAAGATGGAGGGGAGTCAGAATTCTCTCTGGTTCCCTTTACAAGCGTGTCTCCATCTTTGCTCATAACATGCTCAAGCAGCGGAGGCTGATCAACAGCTTTATTCAGGAAATCTAGGAAGATTCCCACTCCTCAAGCTGGAGAGAAGGGGTATGTCAACTTCCCTCAACCGAGGGTTTCTTCTACCTTTATTTGAGGGACTCTAAGCAACTCATGAAGCAATAGCACATTCTTAGGCCCTGGAGGCATGCTCATTGTGCTTGCTCACTACACTGATTACAAGCTCTGATTACAGGAATAAGTTTATTAAATTTGGGGCCGCGCAATAATACATTCATAGCAAGACAGTACAGTTAAGAGTCAAGAACCCAATCACACACCTCTCTTACAGGCAAAGCTTCCACTTGGGTTGACTGGAATTTTGTCTGAGTGATAAAAATACGCAGCCCTGCAAACATAACATTCATTTAAGTATTGTAAGGGAGATGGCTACCGGCAACTTGCTGTAAACTCATCATTCATTCAGAAAGATGTAACAATATACCGGTTCACATACATAACATTCATAATTCAACCGACTCGACTCAGTAGCTACACCCCTTTCCTAAGTCACAGGATTTGGCTTCTACTGAAGCCAAGAGTCATTTTTAACAGGGAATCTAAGAGGGGATAACTTTGGGCCTAAAATGCACGATAATAAAAAAAGTCTGATATCATGGCTATGAGTTGAAGGCAAACCCATGGCAATACCGAGGTCCTGTGCAGTAATGAACACACCTCTTAGGGATTCACGTTTCACCGAGCGAGAGAGTCTCTCCAATTCACGTAGTTCAACGTTATTTCATGATGCCTAAGGAACTCTGTGGCTTTAACACACGACCTTAAGCATGGAGCCTCCTACGTTGAAACGGTATCATGGGATATCCAATTTTTCGTAACAGTTGACATGATACTTCTGCAAAGATTTACTCAATCGCTTAAGAGCTACGTTCATCTTTCACATAGAAACTCTGGTTAGATGCTGCAGCAACTGTTCAGCAGCAGAAAAAGGCATCTCCAGCAGAGTGCCTAATCAAGAATCTCGATGAAGACTACGTAAAAAGCCACCTACAATTTGGACAGTTAGAACTCTAGTATTTTTGCCTTTTTCTTTTTTTTTTTTTTATTTTTTTAAAGGACACACACTTAGCATCCATTCATTTTCTGTAGCGACTAGTAGTAACTCCTTAGAAAATACGTCACTATTTTTTTTACAATTCTACTATCAAGAATTACGGGGATTCCCTCCCCCTTACCAACCTCACCCACTCCCGCAATGGTAAAATATAAGAACTTACCCATCAGCACTAGGTAAGGTGTTAACTTGGATCTGACAGTCCTATGGTACCGCACGTTGTGCTAAAATTCTTAGCGAGACTTTGTGGAGAACCAAAAACAAGCAAGAAACAAATTTGTGATTATTATTTTTTTTCTTCTTAAGAAGGTAATCAAGGTCTGAAAGGAAAAGTCGTTTAATTTGCAAGCTTATAAAAAAGCAATAAGAAAGAGTAGCGGGCTATCACATATGTAGTGGCTTAAAAATCAGCAGTTGGTTTCAGTCTCTAGAAACAGTTACAACAGTTCTTAGGCAGATGCGGTAACTAAGATGTACTGGGAATCCCCATTGCAAGCATGGACAACATGCTCTAAAGAAAAAGGGTCAAACAACACAGTCTCACACATTCAAGGAATTTGGCTTCAGTTTCTGGTACTGCCACAAAATTTCTGTCTGACCCTTCATAAATCGTTAATCTCTGTGCCTTGGAGTCCTCATTTGTTAAAGCAGGGATCTTAAAAAACTTCTCAGAAATGTTGTAAAGAATTATTAAGTGTTGAAAAAGAATTTGGCATGGCGTCAGGGAAGGCCTTGAAAAAGGTACACGATAGTACCAAAACTTAATACAAATAAGGAACTTTTGATGGGCACCCTGGTTCATCCTTTATCTAATTATTTCAGATAAGAAGTCATCTTAAACATTGGCGTTAGTGGCATCCATTACTTAACAAATACAAGATCATCCCATGTTTCTCAACAAAAGCTCTTCTTAATAAGTAGTTGAAAAACAAAACTAAGCAAAAGGAATAGTGACTGAGAAGAGACTCAAGCTCACATACAAGCAGGAGCTGATGAAATAACGCAGTCTTGCTTAGGAGTCCCTGAGAACCTGGGGTTAATTTCTACAGCGAAGCCTTAAACTTTTCTAAGTAGCTGCTTTGCTTTTATTTGACTTTTTTAGACCTTCACACAAGGACAAACAAAAGTGCAGCAGGGTTTCCCCATTGACATCACAGCCACTGAAATCAGGGATGACCTTTAAGGCTGAACACACACAAGATTTGAGTCTGAACATACGAACCTCTATGAGCTCCATAGCTGGGCTTCTGGCCAATCCGTCTCAGTTTACTTGTTACTGAAAGGTAAACTGAAAACAACTTTAAATAAGCACAGCCTGGAGAAAATTGAGACATTACCCTTACTGAATTTTCCCCACTTGAAGTCACAACATGTAAGAATGGGAGAGAAAATTAACACAGTGTTGATTACTTATTTCTGTAGCAGGAGTATAATTTAGTAAACAGATTTATAATTTTACAGGCATGTGCCAAATATTTACCCCGAGTTACAGAAAAGTAAACACCTCTGTACTTATGCAACTTATCATCTCGTGTAACCCAGTGATTTATTTAGTGGGAGAACAGGGGAACAGAAACAGGGGATTCCCTTGCCTTCTCATTGCTAGTACTTAGCTGTTTGCAACACAGTAATTTTCCTCAAAATGCGATTCCCAGAGGTATATTTTTGTCCCATTTGATTTTCTGAACTAAATTAAACAATCCCTATACAGAAAATACTGTATCCATGATCTTCCTATTGTTCATGATTTGGCAGGCGGGATTTTTTTTTTTTTTTTGTAAATGCACTGAACAAAACCTACACTGTGTCGCTTTATAGACTCTACCTAAACAGCTGTTATCCTACATAGCAGAAAAGGTACAGTATTGGTAAAGACCTGTAAAAACACTCAAAATGAGTGGGGAAAATTAACGTACGCTATACCATCTAGACAAAACCAGAAGTGAATGTAATGACCAGCTACAAGTCTTGCAAGAAATACTTCAAGACTTCTGGTTTCGTACATACAATTCAGAAGCAGGACCAACTTTCAGTTTCCCGAGGGTCTAATGCCTGCCTCATTTGGGAGAGCGGAAAACGTGTAACTCGAAATAGCTATTACTTCTTTAGCTTCGTTATTAGAAATCTCTGTTGCGTTGCTCACAATGACAGGTTTATGCCCTTCTGCTCAAGTAGTAGGAAAGGCTGTACATAATAAAATGTAAATGAGGTATCAAAGAAATAAGAGAGGAAAAACAATCTGACAAAAATCGCAACAGACAGACTAAAGCAGTGCTGAAGGTACACAGCCAAGCGCTTATACGTCAAGTGATTCGCAAAACCCCAGCTTTTCTTCTTTGTGTGCACGCACTTGGATGGAGCGTTTATGATAACTTTCTGTTCTTCCCAAGCGACCACACAGGAAAAAGAGAGCAGAATTAAAACTGCAGGGACAAAACACATTCTAGCATTTTCTAGCATTAGTTAATGCTGTAGCAAGTCGGTACTATGTTTTATTTTTGTCATATTACCATCAACGCACTTCGTTGGTTATGGCTAGTCAACGCTTCCTATTTTAAGGCCACACTTTCAGTTACTCCCAAGTTTGCCCAAAGCCTTTTCTTTGGAGTATGATTACGTATACTGCGCCTCCAGCTGATTTTTAGGAAAAACAGAACAAAAAATGACTCAGTCATTTCTAAGAATCATCATGGGGAACATATGCTGCTTTAATTATATTCAAAGAATTCTTAAAACTTTTATTAAGAAACGTTTAACTTCTTTACATTTCAGAAGCAGGGCCATGAAATTTAGCACAGAGGCTGTGCTGGTGGCACTGCTGGACTTTTTGCTCTTCCTTTGAAAAAACACACATATCTGGGCATGTGCTGAACCTTTGAAAAGCCTGAACTTACACACGCTTGCCAGCCTCGCTTAAGTGGCCAAAATTTTCAGCTTTCTCTCCATTGCACATAGTGCAGAGAGTCAGCAGGGTGGTCCCCGCAGCATTGCCAGGCTGCCACACACTAAAACTGAAACAGGGTAGGTTATTTCTCCTCTGGTTTCAGGATTCTGGGGATTTTTCCCTCCCTGAGCAGAGAATAAAGTACCACCCAGTTCAAATGCAGAGGAAGCAAAGATGGATTTGGGTAAGAAAAGAAGATGTGAGTTATCAGAGAGAAGGGAAGACAGACAAGAGTCTGAGATCAGATGACATGAAAAGAGATGAGGTGTAAATAAGAAACAAGGTTGGGTAAAGAGAGCAGGATGATTCAGTCAGGGCCTTCCCAGCAAAGAGGAACTGCCCAAGGACAAGCAGTCCCAGTTTGATTTTCTTGATTTCTATCAATTTCTTGAAGGTCAGACAGCTGAGAGGTCAACAGGCTGTATCTTCTGGAGCAAGAGAAAAGTCAGCCCCCAGGCTACTGTTTTGCCAAGATCCCCCCAGAAAAATACACAAGGTCCAGCAGCCTGGAGCCTTGAGCCGCGCTCAGAGCTTGGCACCCCAGGGGCAGATGATGGATGAAGAAACCCTCGGCCACGGGGAAGGGGAGCCCATGCTGACCACCAGCATGCTAGGAGTCAGCAAGGAGCGCTCAACAGCCCCCCGCTCCCCTCCTTCTCAGCTCCGGGCTGGAAAACACCCCGCTGTGCTCTGCTTAGTCCAGCCTGGCCCAGCAGGATTGGAGGAAAGGCAAAGCAACGGCAGAGCTGGCCAGGAAGCAAGGGGCCGCGGCTGGTCCCACCAAGCCCTCCAGGCCAGCGGTCAGGGGCGGCGGGGGGCACAGGGCTGCGGCGGTGTTTCCCAGCCGCTCGCCCTCAGAGCACTGTGGCGGTGCAGTCACATGCCGTCACCGTCACAGCACACGCAGCTCTCGGCCCCCAGCCCGCCCCTGCCACGGGCCTTACGGCAGGAAACCCTCCCCAGCGTGGGAAGCCTGGGCCACAGCTCCCCTTCGCCCCGCCGGGGAAAGGGCACGCAGCCCCCACAGCTGCTCTGCAGTGGGCAGATGGGAGGACAAGGCTGCAGCCCAGTGGGGTGGTCCTGTGGGAGAAGAAGATGCCTGTTTTCACAGGAGCAGGTTACTGCTCAGAGCAAGGTGCCCCCTGCAGCCGTTTGATTTCTTTTGGGGACCGGGCACGGAGTACCTCCAGACCAGGGGGGTTATCAGCCCTTCGGCCGTACGCAGATACATAGCACACTACAACCACGGCTTTTCATTTACTGGAATACTGCCCAGGACCAGACTCTTTAGAAGAAGTGCAATGAGGTAATTGCAAAAATACAGCTAGGAGTTTTTGCTTGGGTTTTTAGGCTAAACAGCTTATGTCACCAACTATTACATAAAGGCAGTGTTAATAAACCCCCTCCCTCCCAAAGTCAAGATTAACAATTTCAAGATACTTTTTGCCTTAATGAGTAAAAAGCAAAGGGGGGGGGAAAAAAACACCTAAGTATTCTATTACTTTCTCTCTCAGTTTCTACAGGGACATCTATTGCAACAGCAGAAGTGTAGGTGACTTCACATTAACTGTTTCTTTGCTTATACCTAACAAGTAAAACCACAGGAGACGTCAATTCCTGCAGTGGAATTTCTTGCTCAAAGTTACTAACCATACACAATTTCAATACAGAGCTCCTCCTCTTTAAGGAGATTGATCATGCATCCCTCGCCCCTTCCATCTGGACCTCCAAGCCACACATACAGCAAGCAGCTAAGAAAGCAGACAGAAAACAGCAAAGTTTGCAGGAAGTCAGATATCAAAGAGCCTCCCTCACTGAGTCTTTATGCGTGAGTAACTTTCCTTTCAATCATTTTAACAGAGGACTTGCTCCATAAACAAAGGAAAACATTTAAGTTGAATTGTAGCAGTTTGAACTTTATTTAAAACAGCTGAAATCTAATCTGCATACTCCTGGGGCAGTAGCCAACTTCTGCAACATCCAGGGAAACTCCAGAACAGTGATGTCACTCTGCACTGGGCCAAGCGTTGAGTCAGGGTATGTTAAGATAAAGCATGTAATCTCACCTATGCTGGATCAAGTCCGAGAAACTAGTAACCTAATTTCTTCCTAAACATTCTTCTTAAAACCCTAAGAGTGAGGGGGGAAAAAAAAGAAGTAAGAGCAATTAGAAGATAACTGCAAAGCAAGAGTAAAAAAAAAAAAAAAGATATCTGTGTAAAGGCCTATACTTTGATATCCATTAGCTAGGTTAGTTTGAGACTAGTTGCATAAATGCATGTGCTGACATGGAGGTTAAGGGCAAAACAGCCCTTAACAGTCTTGGAATACTCCAGTGGAAGAATTTGTTTAAAAGCGTGGTAATATTACAGGGTTGTAGACTACTATAAAACACTCACTTTCCATATTTGCTTTGCTGTTTAGCTTATCACCTACTTCAGCTTTAATTCCTTCAAATTCATGATGGATTTTTACTTGGACAAGTGCTAAAGTTGTATACATACTGTAACTAGTACACAGACTTGACAATATTTAAATACCATGGTTTTAACACAGGTCACAAAACTGAGGTAACTGTTTTATAAACTCAAAGGGTAGTTCTGCTAAAAGCCACTTCAGTAACATGGGTTCCCTTTCTTAATTTTAACCTGTGGCTAAACCTAAGCCTTGCAATCTAAGTTTAGGGTTTTTTTTTTTTTTTTTGAGGGGAGAAGGAAGAATAAGACCTCTCAAACCCACTAAGGCCAATTTTCTAAGAGATAAATTTCACTTGAAGCAAGCTGGAAACCAGAGGTAATAAGGAAAAAACCTAAGTATATTGTGATAAATAGAGTCATGCTTTCTCCACAAGTTTGGAATACTAGCAGTAGGGGGAACGCTAGAGAATGAAGACCTTACAAGATACGTGCCTCCTCTTACTCCTTTACAGTCCCCTTTGGTCTTGTCACTAGGGTTTTAGGTGGATGCTTAAGGTGATCAGAGCTCAGAATTGCTGTTTAAGTCAAGCAACTCATTTTAAAAGAATTCAGGGGTATCTGTCGTCCACATAGCAACTGGGGCTTTAACTGTCAACGCAGTTTGCAAACTGCACTATTCAGAGGGTGTTAATTCAAAAGCTGGAAATACTAGAAGCAGGAAAACAGTGTTCCTAGTGTCCTCAAATTTACTCTAGCATATTATCATCATTTTGTAGAACACTTTGTGGCACTGCCCCCACCCCTTACATTTGGTTTAGTTGTTTAGGTTTAAGCAGATCCCATCTGCATTAAAAAAAAAAAAAGAGACTGAAGATTTGAAATTTCTCTTTAGAAGATAGTATTTTACAGTACATACAAAAATACTCTGGAAAAAACATACAACTTCATTTACAAAAACACCAAATTATAAAGAAATTACAATTGAGAGATAGCATAACATTTGTTTCATATAATGATAATTTCTCCCCACCCATCAAAAAACCCTAATGCACTTAACTGGGTAAGCAGTGTTATCAGTTTACAGAACCAGACTTAAGACTACTACAAGTTCTCATGTAACCATTTAGAACAGCTTTCAGGGTTTATCTGAAACCACTTTCTGCATGCCAGTCGCTTTCAAGACTGCAGCTTGCAGGTGGGTAGTAGTGTCACAACAGCCTCGGCTGTTGCAATGTTTAAGTACATCTTCAGCTGTGTGTTCCGAGTTTCACTTTACTATCCAGTGACAACAAAAAAACCCCTCAAGTCTCATGCCGGAGCAGTCTTAAGACGAACATCAGGTAACATGGCATGGGACATCTCTATCATCTCCATACCTTGGTAGCATCCTCTGCTGCATTTTCTTCAGTATTTAAATTATTTATGGGCCTCCATGGGAGGCAATACTTGTGTAGTGCATAGCTGTGCTAGACAGCGGAAAGCTACTAGCTGAGGAAGCCGAGCACCATTGTGACAGATGCACTGGAGCGCATGTGCCAAATGGGAAAATAATTTAAGATAAGAACAGTATATGCACATGAACTAGGAAAGCCCAAATGAATACAAGCACGTTCATACACACTTGAAACCAGAATGTGGTTGCAGTGACTAGTTAGCCCTGTTTACATACATTCTGAATCCAACTCACAGGACAGGTGATTTTTTGTGGCTTTTTTGAAAGCTGTTTCAGCTAGTGACAGTTAAGACTTTTAAAAAGACTAATAAGGATAACTGTTACAAGAACATGCAAAAAGGAGTTCAAAAGGAAGCAAGCATCTAACAATACTGTAAAATAAGACCATGATTTTAACTGGCCAGTTGCAGTATGGCAACAGTAACCTTCCATACTTTGTTAGTAACTACAATACATGTTGATAATATATGGACCGCTCCAGTGATTATCATCTTTACCTGAAGAAATTCTGGTTACCCATTAAGGGTAAGTTTGATGGATCTTTTAATAATACGAATACTATTTGTTGGAACAGGAGATGAAGAATCTGGTAGTTCTTTACTGGAAAGCCTCTACAACACACAAAAAGATGCCACAAAGAAAAAAAGGAACTTTTAAATTCATTAATTCAGAAGTAGCAGCAGATAAACCCTTTCCTAGCTGAATATAACAACATTCTTTATACTCCAAAACCGTATGGCCTAAAACCAAGTATTTACAGAGAAGGATTTTTTTCACCACACTACTTGTTTAGTTACAACCAGTGTACAGAGGAAGGGCATTTTCCCCCTTTGCACACATTTTCCCCTTCTTTCCTGGCATCAATTGAGATAATTATATTCCTGAGGGGGGAAATAAGTTGCAAGTTGCTCAACAGCTTAATAGAGGAAGCTACCATTCTTCTCAGATCCATGGATCAGGAAGACAGTGTCTCTACTGTCCAGATTACTTCCAGTCTTATAACCCTCAATTTCACAACATTTTACATGACACAGAAGAGTTAGAGCCACTTACACACTTCAAAGCTTCCAAGTCTTGTCACAGAAACCAGTATACAAGTATTTAAGATAATAAGAGCTCAGATCACCCTGTGGAAGGATCTGCAAGGAGTACAGATCTTTTTGCTTAAGAAAAAAGCAAATCAGGAAACAAACCGTGTCAGTGTGAGTGCACTGAAACATGGTTTTGCAAGTTCAATAACTTGGAAACTTTGGCTTCCCTTTTGTGAATAAACCTGGAAAGTTATTAATCAGCTATTCAATTTGGTGAAAGCACGATAGGCAAAAGCTTACCAACTGCTTAGAACCACCAAGTTTACAGGGATTAATAGTACATAAGTCATTGTACATAAAACGAAAATTCTAGTTTTGCTTAACCTATGAACACAAAGGCACAATAAATACCTGTGATCTTGTTGTGGTCATAACTGGAATCAGCATGGATTTTCCTCCAAGGACACCCTAAAAAAAGCCAGAAGGGATTTATTAGGTAGTATTGTCAAATTCATTACTTGAGAGACAGCAAGATCTGGCAGCTGGCATACTTAAAAACTAAATACTTACGTGCATTGACAACCTCCACCTCATGTGTTTTTGGTTTTTTTTGTTTTTTTTTGTTTTTTTGTTTTTTTTTTTTTTTTTAAGCCCTATAAGCACACATATAGCATTTCAGGTATTTCAACCTTCACTATACACACAAGACCACATCTTGATTTGAGGGTGTGCCCTCAAGAGTTTATGCTTCAGTAGCAAGCCACACTAGAGCTCTTTATCCTCCTTCTGAGAGGCCAAATGCTTTAGTCTTTATAGCAGTTTTAGTTTACATCAGTGAATCAAGTGGTTTAAAATAAAAAGTAAAATCTGATTCCAGGCATGGCAAGAAGATAGATACTACCAAATCATCTAGTAGTAACATTTAAAAGATAGGTCATACAGGTGTAATATTTGGGAAGTGAAGACTGAAAGAAGTTAAACTAAAAAGCATATTTTTGTTTACGTCACTAAATGTGTAGAGTATTTGTGTGAGGTAGTCTAGGCACTAGACCAGTCCATTCAGCTTTTCAGTTAATCCACTGAGTAATAACCACTTCAAAATTACGTTTTCTGCAGATCTTCCCCTGACATCTTCTGGATTGCCATCATCTTCAAAAGCTGAATCCTGGCCAGTTAACTAGAAGAACAGAATACAAAGACTCAAAATAATTGCTATACGAAAGTTACCTTCATATTTGGGTACAGCTTCCAGTCAACACATTAAATGTATTAGTGGCCATTCTTAAAACAACATTTAGACAAGACTACCATCACCACAGAGGAATCTCAAACCTGTCAAAAAGTCTTACTACCCAAACCTTGAAATCTGTACTTGAAATATTCAATATAGATAACAGTTCTGCAAGTTGATTCTTTACAAGTGTCAAAACTGAGTTTTTTCTAGTTCTTCTTTGCCTCTGCCTCAAATCAGAGGTCAAGCTGCAAGAACAGCTATTTAAGGAGATTTTTATATAGCAATAAAACAAATCCAGCATTAATCTAAAGCTTCCACAAAACCAAGATTTAACAAGCAACTCCACACTGTCATTTTCAGCAGTGGACAGCCTATTGAGTAGGCCGCTGATTTCTAAAGCAGCAAAACTATCAACAGGCATTCAAAAATCATCTGCCAGAACAAGATTAGCTCATACTTCTACATTTGTAAAATTCATATCCTCTTCATTTTGAGATAATTGTTTTCTGAATTGTTTTAAGAACTGCTTCCAAATGAGCCAGTTCATTCAGCAATTGGTCAATGCAGTAATATTTAAGTACAGCCGTATTTAGAGACCCTGCCACCAGACCAGAAACAGGCACTAGCACCAGGTATGGGGGGGGGGGGGGGGGGGAAGTTGTTTAATAGCTATACATTATATCCAAGACAATTTCTCATCTCTACTTCCTAGTAAAACTATTATGCTTAAATTTAGATTCCTGAATCCATTTGGCATGTATATGTGTTTCTTCTCAGTTATTTCATTCATTCTACCTCAATAATTAATACTACTTCAAACCCTCCCTGGCCTAGCCCCCCTTCCTTACCTTTTCTCCATTGATTGCTTTTTTGGGGCATGCTTCCAATGTAGGTGAATGAGATCCTTTAGATGTCGGTGAATAAGGGCGTTTCGGTGCAGCATTCTTCGGATCCGTAACTGGAGTCCCACTGAATTCATGTTGTCCTTGGACAAAACGTGCTCTGAGTTGAGAAATTGTATCATGTCCTGGAACGGTGCAACCAACCGCAGGTCCTAATGTTCTTATTGCAACTGTAGTGTCCATTTCTGTAGGAGACACTGAGCTTTTAGAGTTTGGCCATGAAATTAAAGACTGCATTCCACCCACTACTTCAATACATACTTGGATCAATAACAGGAATGGAGAGTCCCTTAGGCACAGCTATGTGAGCCATCTTCTCTCTATTGTTAGCGCCATTAGACCTCTCATACACAGCATTTCTGTAAAAGTCAGACACCAGAGTTATAAAACGCTAGTTTGTAAAATACTATATATTTCATTTCCACAAAGTTCATGCAAGGCAAACATCTACCTTCTTAGCTCATTGTCACAGCTCTACTAAACAACACAAACTCACAGGCAATCTAGCACAAGATCTTCATTTTGCTGAACTTCAGACCGCGACTTTAAACTTAAGCATTTCCTTTAGTGAGTCTCTATGTACTGGCACTGTTTTCCAGCTTAGTATACCCAGCACTCTGTGCTGCTTTTAATGAATGTATCTGCTCTACTCATATGTGCACCCAGGTTTTGGGTTTTTTTTGCACGCTACTCCTACAGAACCAAACAGTCTGAACACAGCAGGCATTACACATTTGGTAGTATTGGGCTATTACTCTTGAGATTACATGTTCCTCCTGTGCTGAAGTAGCTTATGGACAAACAGACTTCCCAGGAAGTGACCGACACTTTTACTGCCAGAGTTCTCATACTGTTCCACTAAGTCAGCAGCAGCTCTAGTGTTTCCATGATCAAGATCAGCACTCCATTAGAACTCACTACTGCTCAGCATTAAGTTCATACTTTGTTAGAAAGAACAGTTACCTACACATAAAATACTCCGGCTTCAAGTTACACACTAACCTAAAGGGTTTTATATTCAAGACCAAATAATTTCTCTGGCATTAAGTTCTTCTTCATTCCTACGTGTTCATGTACTTTAATTTTTTCAAGGATTTCTTTAACCTGTCTCCCCCCATGTGCCCAAATGAGATGCCAGCTTTGTTCCTGAAGCCAGTAGAGCCCTCCACATGCTTACGATCCACATAGATTCAAAGAAGAAATCCTAGAGCTCATTCACATTGTGAGTCAGTTAAAAACAGCTTCTTCACAGCTCTAAGGTTACGGTGCTAACCTTTCTATCTCTGCTGTAGAGGTGTCCAATTTAGATATCTTATTTAATGAAGAGGAATTATATGGTGTTCTGGAGTCCGTGTCTCTGGAACTGTCCAAACAGCTTCCATCTGAAGAAGTCCTTTTGCACTGAAGTCCACTAGCATTTTGACTAATATCTGGCATGCTTTGCTGAAACAACAGTTAAAAAAAAAAAATGAAGTCTTCAAGTAATTATTAAAGCAGAAAAAAAAATATTGCCAGAAGAGCCAAGTTTTTATTATACCTTCTTTCTTTTCTGTAAGGTTTCCGCAGGCAAAAAGTAGTGGAGATGCTTTCTCTTCACATGAGCTGCTTCAATCTTCATACCTTCCTTTAGCACATTAAGGTTGTTAGCCTGCCTGTAAACTAGCATGAAATTTAGTGTTGTAGCTTAGTGGCGATGTTTGCATTAGGTATTTGTCAAAGTTACATACAGTTTCTTTAGAAACAACAAGCCTTTAAGTCTGTCCAGCCCAAACGAAGAGCAAGAAGTTTCCAGCCTAACTGAACACAAAATGCTACCCAAGCACTCCACACGTAGTCTCAAGATGATGAATGTGACCCAAGATGCCCATTTTGCATCCAGTACAGACCAGATTCATAGTAGCTATTTAAGTTCAAATATGCATTTATGTGCTCAGTTACAGCTGTGGTTTGCTAATCATGCAGCTCACATCCAAGTTGGTTTTAACCTGAAGGAGATAACACTCCTTACCCATTAGGGTTCTGGTTGAGAATATATATAGAGGACCTTCTCAAACAACCCAATGTGCACAGCTGATGAGAGACCAGACAAACCTTATTCAAGGTTCAGACTAATTTTTTATTTGATATTTACAGTGGTGATTGTGGTTTTTTGTAACAGTTCTGTAGCATCATATATCTTCTCAGGAGTTTAGATGTTAAAATTCTATCTGTCCAAGAACATAAGAGTGGATTTTAGGGACATCTGACTTATCAGAATCCCTACAATTTAAACAGGTTTTTCTTAACTGCCTGCAAACAGCCTTTTATGCAACTTTAAAATGCTATACTAGCACAGCAGTTATTACAGAATTAAGTCACATTTAGATAAGCTTATCTAACAGGCCTATCATGAGCATAACTGGAAATTCAGCTTACTAACATACAGAGCGGGAATCAAAGTAAGGACAGGCAACAAAAAGGCTTACAAGTCTTTCTACAGGAGACATAGAAGTGAAATAAAAGCACAAATATGAACGTTCCCACCAATATGAACAGTTGCTTCAAAGCAAATTCAATAGTGTTTTTATGTAAAAGTGAGATCAAGCTCACTTAACAAAAGCCTTCTGAACAGTGAGCCTTATATTCTTGAGCCCATCAACTTGAAGTTAATCTTTGCCCTCTAAAAACATTCTCTCAAAGTCAAGGCACATGATAAAAGCTTTCTTGCACATAACTACTGGTCACTCCCACATTTGCCAAAGGATTTCACACCTCTCAAGAATACCTTTTCTGTTCAATCTCTCTGGATTCAAATCCTGTATCTGAAACATACTATAGGCTGTGCTTCACTAAGACCACACAGCTATACTAATAAAGTATGTGCATAGAACTAAAGGATTTAACATTAGTTCTAGCCTCTTAGTACATAAACCTTGTTGACATAATTTACATTTGCCACTACACTGAAACACAGTGCCACTGGATGTAATGTACAAGACAAGCATGAGTACAGATAACAGAGCAAGTCTGAGGAAGTCGCCCCACCTGGCTGGAAACATAGACAAGAGTTTTGATGCATTTTTTCTGTGCTTTTTTTATATCTCAAAGCATGAGCTAAAAAGTTCAGGTTTTACTGCATTTACTCATGTTGCCCGAGCAAGACAACACACAGCTCATGCTAGTACTATGGATAAACCCTTCATCAGTGCAAACAAACATTTAAAGGAGCCCACTGTTTAGAACTCTTTGTCCAGACACACTTGTCACTTCAGAAGAGTAACCTTAGTTCCTTGTTAGTTCTTCATTACGATAGCTAGGCCTGAGCCTGACAGCACACATGCACTTCTGAAAGGCACAAGAGCAGCCAGCTTGGGAAGAAGTAAACAGATTATGGAAAAGACCTATACTTGTGAACGACTCCTCACCCCCAAGCCCCTTTATTCTAGCATCATCTCACAACCCTTGCAATATTACTTTATTTCTACATCTATCAAAAGCAGTAACGGAAGATGAACGTGAATGTGTACATACAAGACCGCATGTAATTACAATGGGACAACTCACTGACTTTCAAAGTTCTGGGATCATATCATGCACAAACTGTTATTTTGGAAAAATAGTGTCAACAGGCATTAACAACTTATTTTAGATACAGTTAATGCCCACTTTCAAAGTTCAGCAACTGACAACTGTTTGTGACAAGTGTAGCTACACCCAGTAAATGGACATCTCCTGGCTTCACATCTGACTGTCCGCTTCATGAAACGCGGTTCCTTTGTGAGTGTGTTTACAATGATCTGCAGAACTGTTATTTCACATATGGTATATGATTGTAGGACACACTTTTGTTTCCAGATGGACTTGCTATGTCAAAATAGCCTGTTTTTAAAGCTAATCTTCTGTATGTTGCTCTCTGTAGAAACATGTAATAGCTAATACCAGAAGGAAGCACAATTCACTTTGGGAAGCAACTGCCACTAGAATAAAAAAATGACACCCTACAAGACTAGAGCAAAATAGAGGCTTACCTGTATCTGTGAATGACTGTATAACATACGTTAAGTCAATGTTAACACTTTCTGTATTTTCCACTTTCCTAAATACGATTCCAAGAAACCACATTGACACATATCCACTCCTAAAAAGACAGATTCACAAATCTATCACTTATGCACAGTTGTTTGGATGCTAGTATGTACTTTCAAGAAGGGATTAAGCAAAACAGTTTAGTTGTACACAGCAGTTAAAGATTATAGTCAGCCCATACTTAAGTTCTCAAAGTACTTCTCTCTGAAGTTCTCCCGTCTTTAAAAAGATCTTACATGCTCAGAACCTTACCTGTCAGAGCTTGTACCTACAAAATAGTAGGTATGTAACTGAACATCTCTCACAGGTGAGCTGAAGTGAATGAGTATAAACAAGTTACAATACATTGGCTAAACTATTTCAGAAAAAATAGTGAAACTCACTGTTTACGGAGATCTTGGTTGCCAGGGAAAGACTGCGGCTTTACATGTGCAATAGTTATAAATTCATTCCTCTCCAAGCTTCCAACCAGCACACGAATTTTAGATTCGACAAGGCCAATCCTAATAAGAACCAGAGATATTTGCTCATTTTAACTGTATTCAGCACGTAGTTATATGCCTTTTTATAATACAATGCTAATACGAAAATACGAAAATCAAAAAGTAGCAAGTTTCATTCAGCTGAGCAGATTCTAGACTTTTATATCACACACACTGTAATTTGAGATGATTCCAGTGACATTTGAGCTTTAAAGTTTCCAGAGACGGAGGTAGATAAGTTTAACTTGTACTCTTAACAGTTCAGATACAACACTTCAACCTATAGCCTATGATGAAAATATCAACAAGAAGCAGATCCCAGCACCTCTGGCTGTATTTTGAAGTGCAGCAAAACTCCTTTTTACCCCGAAGATCAAGGAGAAGAGCAGTTTAAAAAGGCTCAGTTTAAAAAAGGCTCAAGCACAACTGTTCAATTACACCTGAGTAAAGATGCAATTCTTCCTGCAGATTGATCACCGAAAAGAGTTTACCCTCTTCTAGCCAAATTGAAAAATACAGTTCCTTTAATAAGCAAATGATCTAGTCACGGTCTCATCAGAAACTTACCCAAGAAATAAATCATGACCACAAAGACTTTTCCTTTAAATAAAGTACTGGCATTTTACCCTTTTACCTAAAACACTGCTAACTTTGAAAGCAGTCAGAAATCTGTATGTTCTTCCAAAGTATCGTATGTTGATGAACAACAGAGACATGCTATCTATTCCCAAATCCATGCAAGAGTTGAACTAAAGTTGTTCTTGTAGCGGACAAACTGAAGCAAGTTTGTCTTCTGCTTTTTAGTTTTCCCAGATGCAAAACTAAGCCCCATTTGCCTCCATTTCCGTCACTGCAAAAACATCAGCTTTTACTGGAGCCAGAACTTTCCTCATTTTTATTGTGAGATACAATAAGCTTTGTTCACTTAAAAACATTTCACATGAAAGGTTTTTTGGCTCTCAGCCCTCTGCCCATAACTCCTTGTTGTATACGTAACTGTGACTGACATCAAGCTGACATCAAGCCAATACAATTTTCAAGTGAACCTATTAGAAAGTTCAGGTAAAAGGTACTACCTGTTAGAGCCATTTTTAAACATTAAGGAAGCTGTCTTTTAGAGATAGCACAAGAATTCAATTATTTGCCTTAAAGCGCAAGCCAAACTTTGAAGTATAACCAAGGTGCCCTCAGAACAAGGGTCTGTTACACAGAGCTCTTTTGCTTGCTTACTTGAGCAAAGCAGGCAAAGTACTCATTTCTTAACAGAGAATACCATTGCAAAGTTAAGAACGACACACGCATTACAGTAACTTAATTCCTCACCATTTCCCCTTATTTCAAGATTCACAGCACATTCACATAGGTTAAACAAGCTATTATTGCCATATCTCCCTTGAGACAATGACAAACATCATGTCATAAGCAGTCATTTCCTCTAACTACAATTGAGGTGGTTCTCACATTAAGTTTCACCAAGTAGATCAGCTCTCCTACAATTTACCTATCCACTACCAAGAGTGCTGAAGTGATCATTTTCAGCACTAAACACAAGATGTCTGAGCACACTACTAGACTAAAACTTAGTCAATACAATTTATCAGCATTCAGATGCTCTGCACAGACTGTCAGGTTTCACCCAGATTAAACAGCCTTGTGTCACTTCACTGGAGAAAAGTAGGCTCGGGAACAGGCTGACTACATAACCCGAGCAACTTAGCATTGAGTGCAATCTAGTCCTAAATTAAGTATTACATCCACTAAAAAAAAAAAGTTATGAAACCAAGTCTTTGAAGGTTCTAGAACAGTGGTCTTCAAAGTGGGGGGATGTGTACCCCAAGGGGTGCACAAGACAATCCATTGGGGTCCAGGAAGAAAATATTAGAACTTCAGTAATGTGTGTGTAACTCGTAAATAAGTAGATATACATTGCAAGTACATGTTCAAAATTGGGGTTTTTTGCTGATAGGAGTGTGCAATCAAAAAAGTTTGGAGACCACTTCTCTAAGTCAGTAAAAGATGTAGCTCTCCAGTGTCCATTACACATCTGATTACATCATGTAATCCCCATTTGCTTCAGTCTCTGCAACAAGGAACATCTTCCTAACTGAAGTAGTGTTGGGTAAGCACTCCTTGCATCTGCTTCTCCAGATGACGCAGAGCATCTGACCTTCATGCACACTAACCCTCTTTGTTCCTTCTCATCATGACTCCGATCTTTAGGTTGACTTCTTAAACACCAAGATTTATGTCAACTTCCATGCACAAGAAAGCTTTTAATTTTGCTGAACTGTCTACTTGTTACTGTATTCCATGCCTAGTTGCGCAGTTTAAAATTAAAGTGCAACATTGAATTGAGTTTCAATTCTGCATTGAACCCGCATTTAAAGCAAGACTTACCACTTTAAGTGATGTTCTTCAGTAACAGCACTAGCAGTCAGCACAATATAATGTCTAGAAGAAAAGAAATATACTAGCTCAGGACTTTATCTTCAAGTGAAACCAAAACTGCCTTAAGTGTATAGAATATGACTTCCAGACAAGACAGATTATATCCTGTATTCAGCACAGTATTAACTGAAGAAAAACCGATTGCATCCTTTAGCATTGCATTCTGCTGTATTCTAAATATCATAGTTTATTTTTTCTAATAGAAACAGTGTCAGCGGCATAACACATACAGTTTTTCTATCTTCCCTGTACTTATCCTTACCAAAATTCATATGACAACCTCCAGTTTCTGAAAAAAACAAACATTAATGCCATCTTCTATCTAGACTGCAAATTGAAATTATTTACTTACTGGTTAGCATAGTGAGTTTTAAGTTCAGACAACAGATTTCGTACGTACTTGTACTTCTGAAAGAAGTTCAGTGGTTCAAAGAGCTTTGACCAGTCTGATTTTCCTTGGAGAATCTCATTTGTAACTGTAAGACCTACAATTAACATTGAAAACCTTATTACCATTTTGTTTAAGACTAGCAGAGCATGATAGAAACTTTACAAGATAAAGGTTTTGAACAGTAATTCACAGATCAAAAAGCAGGAATTCCCTTGACACAATGCAGGTCTACTACTACAGTTCATTGTAAAACTGGTCCCTTCTCGCCTGCAACAGGCGTACTTCCCAGAGACCTATTCTACCTAAAGGGCAGAACACCTTGCGGAATATAACCGATTCAGATAATGTGGTTTCATATAGCAAGAATTATACTTTTCAATCAGTTAATAAGCATGGAAAGAACTTTACCATGTTTGAACTCCTCTATCATTACCGCTCGCGTTGATGTAGACACGTTGTATGTAGAGTTCTGCTGTGGGTAGGCTGGGGTGATGATTGGCATTACGTGGTATCGGTCTGATGGGTTCACCTGTGATATTAAAACAATCTCACTTTAGCATCAGTTTAGGTTAGAAGAAAGTTTAAAGGCTTCCAAATTCAATTTCTACATACCCTAGGGTCCCACACTGGTAAATTAAGATTGCTCTCTTCAGGTTGTTTCAGCAATACAGGATTTGGCCACTCCCTATATAAGAAAAGCCAGTAACTAACTGTGTTTAAAACTCTGCCATGTAATTCAGGGTAGGATTGAGCATTATCGATTTAAATCTTATCTAAAGAACTGGCTCTAGAAGTGTTACTTTGTTATGCAAATTAAAATAAACAACAGCTCTTACCATTTTGAAAAAACCAAGAAGAACTTGTTAACAAGAGTAGAAGCCAAAGCATTTGGATAGAGTTGACATGTCCTTGCTACTAGCATTGCCCAGGAAACCCCACCAAGAAATCCCAGCATGTTGGAGTAAATGCCACGTCCTAGAAGGGATACATTGTAGTTACCCTGTAGTCTTTCAATATCCAAGTACATTCCTTCAAATTTACAGCACCAACTTCACAATCTATAGAATACTTAGTACACTTCAGCCTCAAAGTCAGTTATTTTTGCAGTACAATGAGGCCAAAAGCGTTGGTCCTTACAGTGATGAGAAAAAGAATCATTACCACTCCACTTCCCAAAATACTGCTACCCTGAAATTTACCTACACTGCTACAACTACTGCTTCACTCCAACTTCCCTTAAGAAAAAAGTTCTGCTATTCTTCTAGCGCTTGCGCTAGCCACAAGCGCAAACGGTATTTTCTTATTCCTTATGTAGCAAGCTTTTATATTTAACTTGGCATTTTTATCATTGGTAGTCAGGTTCCTGATAAGCAATGCAGCACCTTGTCTTGTAGGCACTGCCCTCTCCTCCCCACTCTACCCCCATTAAAAACACACAAAATCTACCACGTGAACAGACCTTGAATCTAAACTAAAACTGGTTTTAGTTTAAAAACTGTCATTTAAACAGCTACCCAAAGCTGAAATACTTCTAATGGTCTTATTTTTTTCACCCTGAGGTGCCTCTGAAAAGTTTAAAGATCATGAACAATCACATTACTCACTTTTTGCCCATAGTTTAATCGCACGGAGCGTGAGCCGGAAGTTCTCTTTATTTGGCACTAGATGTAGTATTTCATCAGTAACTCTGCAGCCTGTAAGAAAAAAGTACAGAAGCTCCTAGTAACAGGTACAAATCAGTTTTATGCTGTACTGGATCAATAGCTTACAGTTTAACATTCAAGTCTATGAAAACAAGTTTGGATTACTTGCTTTGTATTACCTTAAAAATTATAGATTATATATAACATTCAGTATCACTTCAGGTAACTAGTGCCCTCAACAGCTTTTTTTATAGTTTAGACTAGAGCCAACAATTTTTAATAAGTCCTTTCTAAAGGATTCCAAAAGCTAGGTTTCTTTCGACAGCCAGTGTTAAATTGTGAGCAAGTTAGGTTCAGGTATTTAAAATTTTTTTTTTTTTTTTTTAATATGAACTATCACACATTCTTCTCTATCAAGTGCTCTACCTATTCATCTGAAGCAGTTTCTGTGGCAAACTGGAACAATGCACACACCCTGATCAAAGAAACATGAGATACAGGCCTGTGTAAACACACGACTCCTTGAAACATCTAAATTTAAGCCCACTTGCCACCTCCTCAGATCTCAAGTATACAGGAGATCAGTTTCTGCATCTTGTACAGAAACTTGGGTTGTGTAATGTGCATTCTATACCAATTTTAGTAACACTTTCTTTTTCAAGATGTGTAAATATGCTTACCATTTAAGCTCCGTATACATCTTATATCCAGGCTTCTCAGACGCGAGTCATCTCCGAGATCAAGATTATCAGAAACAGTTTGCACAGACAGTCTTGCAAACACAAGATCAATCTTAAGAGAAAAAAAGTGCCAGCTGTGACTTAGAATGCCACACTGTTTGTAAACAGCACACTGGGGGGGGGGGGGGGGGGGGGGGGAGGCAGTTAGTCAAGGCTAAAAAGAGCGGTTAACATTTGTATTTAGAATTATGGGACTATAGATACATCTCTCAAGAGATTTATTTGCCAGAAAGCTCAAGAAAATTGCTGGAAGTTCCATATTTTATTCACAAAACCTTCATTGCATCCCCCCTTTCTAAGCTAGGGAAAGGAAGGTTTTGGGTTTTTTTTAAGTTGAAAAGATACTCTAAACTTAGATTTTCTATTAAAAGGCAACTTAAAATTCATCATAGAATTAAGACATAAGTTCAATCACTTCAACTATACTTCAGCGAAGGAGAAAACATTTTCTTTATGCACTAAGCCCTTTCTATCCTGAAGTATCTGGTTTTTAGTACAGTCTGAGGCAAGAAAATGATTCTGTGAATGTCTGTACTAGATAAAAGCCACAAAAAGGTCACTGAATAAGTGTCTTCATGATAGTGATACCAAGCAGTAACTTGCTTAGGTACTACAGCATACAGGTCTTTATTCACTGTATAAGATCTATTCAAGATACAAGGATTTCTGCAGCTGACAAACCTAGGCAGGAGTCAAACAACTACTTTTCGTTTTCCCCATTGTTTGTCTCATAACCTCTTCATTTTTAATTTGCAACAAAATATTTAGTCTGCTCACATGATTCATACATTGACCTACACTATATGCAGCCCTTCGTAGAAAGCTAGCTTCTTAGAGCTAAGAAGAGTTAGCCAGGACACTGCCTCTACTTCCCCTCTGCGCAATCCTTGTGAGATAAATGCTATTCAAGTAGTCTACCCTGGCAGGTTTAGAAAAAGATGTCCCTGATGTTCCCATGCCTGCCAGGCTTCCTAGGGGCTTATTTTCCTATAAGCTCCCATTCTACTACAATATGTTCTCCTGGAATAGGTTGTGGTCCAGCTGTTCAATTACAGTTTCCTAAATATACTTTAGGATACCAACAACCTTCTGAAATAGCACAGTCACAGGTCCCTGGAAAAGGTATCGTATTCCAAAGCAAGAAGAAAAATGTACTCACTTAAAGAACAAAAAAAAAAAAAAAAACCCCAAAATACTTACCTCAATGCCATCAAACTCAAATTTGACAACTGGCACATATGCATCTTCAACTGCCTGTAAAGGAGAGGATAACTGGGTAAGAAAACATCTTCTGCTACTTTAATGTTTTTCCTAAACTATTATACAGAATTTACACTGCTAAACTACTCAGCATAAAGACTGAGTTGCTTCTGAATCAAAAGAATTGCTAATAAGCCGCAAGCAGTATAGTACTAATACAGTACTATCACTACAGCTGATCACGTATTGTAATGAACAAACGGTGCACAAAGAGCCATCAGTACCAGTGGTTGTAAGGCACTTACCTTGGTAGTGAGGAAGATAACTAAGAGGTTTCTGTAGCTATCTTCCTACCTGCTAACATCCAGAGAAATCTAAAGAATTCTGTCCACATTTGACAGTGCGCACTAGTCTCCTGTATTTTTATTTTCTACCATGCCTGAGATGCTATCAGCTACCTTATGGGACAGTTTTCAATTGTGTAGACCACTTGTTAGAACTGTAAAGCAGCCCACTGAGTCGCTTTGCAGGCAACAGGCATCTTAAATGAAGGCTCATTAGCTATGCATATGAAGTCTTTCAAAATGTCTGCACGAGGAAGATTAGACTAAGGGAAACACTTCTCAGGAGTGCAGTTTTACATGCAAGGTACACAACACATGCACCCGAGGGTGATTTTACAAAGCAGTTTTGTATGTTCACAGCACAGCTCCTATTACCTTTAAGTAAAGCTGACAGTGCGCATCCCTTCCGCAAAGTCGCAGGCTGAGTAGCCAGAGAGGAACATGACCAGAGATGAATGAATTAGGGGTCCTAAAGTACATCCAGAGGAACTCCATGGCAAAGGTACTGACAGAAGCCCTTCCACATCACATTCAACTTCCTTCATTTTCAGGCTGCCCCTTCCTCTTCCTGCATGCAACTACCTTATTTCCAAGCCCCTTACTACATCTATGACTAAAGCAAGGCTCCTAGGGACAACCTTGCTTTTTGATACAGCTGACTCATTCCCAAACCATGGGTGGGGTAGAAGTGTACCACAAAGATTCTTATGTGATGTACAGTCATTGGGGAAAGGAACCAAAAGCATGACTTCAACATCTTCATGCTGCATAAAAATAGTATTTTAGAAGGTGCTCAGAAACATTTTTTTATTTTGGCTTGTAAGACATTCACTACCAATATGAGTCTTTAACATGAATATTCTTATTGTAGAATTTGCACAATCTATCCAGGAAAGAGCTTACTCACTCTTAGATTTTTTATTTCCTCCTGATGTTTTAGTTTTTCAAAGAATGACTGAAAAAAATCCGATCTTTCCACATGTCTAGGAGCAACACAAACAGCATCGATGTCAGCACCTGCAAAGAGATTCCATTTCTTCTGTTACTGTTGGAAGTCACTGTCAAACATTAGAACTATGACCAGACAATTAAAGTTCTACCTTTAGTGTGTACTCCAAGCCTGTAAGAACCAAATGTAAATATTTTGCCACCAACATTCGCTACTGCTGAACGGGGAAGATTCTGTGGGTAGAAGAGAGAGTTCACTTTAGAATACAAGATACACATTAACCCATGTGCAAGTTCAACTACCATACAAGTTATTTAGACTACAACAGCCTCCATAAACAATGCCTTCTCACTCCTGTACTGAGTTGTTAGTCTTAATAGACTGATACTGTTTTTTCTCAAGTGAGCACTTGCAACTCAAAAAAAAAAGGATTAGTAATGTAGCAGTCCTTTCATTAATTTACACAAATTAAGACCTATTATTAGTCTCCCCTGCAGCAGAGACACATAAATTAACACAATCTAGGAGCTATACAAAAGGCAAAGCCTCGTGTAATAATTTCAAACTAGACTGAGTGCTGTAGGCTGTTTGGGGCAAGATTAGTGCCCATTTACCATCTATCTCACCCCACAATAAGTTGTTTCATCTTTGTTATCTGCTACAAGTCAACTGACAGAGCCACTTCACAAATTTATTCAGTGCCCCAAAGACTTCAAGATCTTGATTTGAAGTATCTTTTATACCTTATTTCAATCGTTGTTACTATAGCTCTACTTGATGCTTAAGAAAGTTAAAAGTTGAACTTCAGCATAATCCTAGTAGTACAGCCTTCAGAAGAAATAAAAAGGCTCCAGCTGTTACGATAAGAACATATAAAAAAAATCCTTACCTTGCTCTCGCCAAGCTCCGAAATCCATTCTTTGACCAAGTTATTCAGTTTACCAAGAACAACCAGTCTGTAAAGAAAACTCACATTAAGTTTGCCCTAAAAAAGCCCAAGAGGTCAACAAATTTTACAGTCTTGTTATACCTGTGATTCAGTTCTTCCTCATCTTCAAACACCCCAAATGGCTTCATTGCTTCAACTAGCTTCTGAGTATGAATGCGATCTATATCCTTAGGAGGAGCCAAGCTAATTGGAGAGGTAATTCCATAGTGCCTTTGAGGCTGGTTCTGCAGCCTAGAAGTACTGTGGGAGAAAATAAAATACTGAAGACTTCACAGAAGAAAAAAAAAAAAAAAAAAAACAAACTTACTGGAAAACACCCTTGAACTTACAGGTTTTCAACTTATCTTCTGCTCTTTTATCCAGCATTCACATAAATGAGAAAAAAAATCCTGCTTATGAGTTTTAGATAATTTGACCTAACTTAGAAGTCACAACTACTTTTTTTAAAACCATTTGTGCATATAAGACAAGATCCAAGTTGCTACCATCTTAATACAACTTATTTGCAGTGCTCTAGACAGTTAGAACTGATCACCAGGAAATGAAAAGGTTTGAAATCCACTAAGGGTGACACTACATACAGCAGAAGTTTTAGACATATTTCCGTTTCATATCAGTTTTGATTTAAGGATATTCCCATCAGCTTCCTGCTAACGTTAAACAAGACAATTTAACACTGGCTTATTTTAGTTAAATGTATTTGCTGTGCTTCTAGTGATTCTGGAAGGGCATTATACTTGATTGTAGAGGAAGGACATATAATGAAGTGGTCCGTTAAAACAGAGTTGATGCGGTAAATTCAGTATTATCTTGGTTTTGTTTATGGAAGAGTATGAATGAAAACATCAACCAATCTGCAGCTAATGTTGCTAGGAGAGCCTCGTGCTCATAACACAGCGTTCAATTTTTATAGTTCGGAGGCTTAGCTGTACATGCATCCGTTTTATCTAAATCCAAGAGATGTATGTCAGCGTACAAAGCAGCACTAAGCTCTGTTTGTAGAGGGTGCTCAAATCTGGCTTAGCTAGCTCACTGCCCAGTTAGGCCGAGCAGGACACCAGGCACCTGGGTTTGGAGGCCCACAAGGTTACTACCCCTGGGACTCCAATTACAGCAAGGCATAATTTTCACCTCCAACCCTCCGCTTGCCCTGCGTGTTTACACTTGTTTGCAATCAGAAGCAGCACAGGACTGACACGGCAGGACAACATTAAATTAAAGGCAGCATTAGCTTTTTTTTTTTTACACCATAGAACTCTTGCTTTAGAAAGGGAAAAATGGAGGAAACACCCTACTTTGCATTACCAGCTGAAACCACGAGAGAAAGGAGTGGGACAGGAGGTAAGAACTGTGCTTAATGGATCAAGGGTCTTGACAGAAGCACTAGTAGCAAAAGGGGGAGACACATTAAGAGGTCTATACAACTCATCATGCTTGTCAAAGAGTCCATATCCAGACCCCAAGGCTAAAGGGATTAATTATGCCATTATTCCAACTGGATATTTTTCTAACTTCACATATGGACAACTTCAAATATTAGCTGGGTTAGTCAAGAGATGCTTATAACTGTTGAAGGTATCTGACCCATTTCGGCTGGAATGCAGTTAGGAAATGCTCAAAGGACAGCTTCAACATTTCATTAAAAAAACCCCCAAAGACAGATTATTACAACTCCTCATTTCTAATTGTTGCCTTGACTTTTCCATTGAAGGAAGATGGATTTCTCTCTCTCTCAGAGTAGCTTTATCCAACAACAGATGTAGCTTTTAGTCATCTAGGGGTCTTTTTTCCCCTCCTCCTCTCTATGAGCTCTTTTTCCAAACTTTCTTCTATGTATTTTCCAAAAAGCTGGGGAGATATTAGGACTGTAGTCCTATCAACTAGTCTCCTCAGTCAGAATGGCTGTTTACTTACAAGCGTAACTAGGCCTTAACCTAATTTGCCTTGTTTATAGGCATCGTCGACTTCCGCTTCACACATAAAAATATTCATAACAAATATTTTCCTTCTTATGATATCATTTTCATAACAAATACAGAAGGAAAGCCTATGTTTAATTGCTGTGCGTTACATCTAAATCAAAACACCTACAACAGCAGCTTCCTACATGTTTTACATATTACTTGCATTGTACAACTTGCACTTCAGAAAGTTTGCATGAAACAAGAATGGGTTTTAGACTTTGCTAGCATTCAAGATCTTTCCAGTGTACAGAAGGCCACCACCTGCCTTTCATTGCCCCATTCTTTCTACAGAGACCGTAATTAGAGACTCACATAAAGGACAGTATCAATTAAACATATCAGATGTTATTAACATCAAATTCTTTTAGTCAATAATAGACATTTTTCAGTTGCTTGCACGTATTACTGAACATTTGATCTCACAACTTAAAAGTTGAGGAAAATAGCACTTGGAAAGTTTTATTGAAAGAGTGACTTACGCCCAATACAATTTGTTCCCCTTTTAGAATTAAAAAAAAAAATTTACTTCTCTCCCCCTCAAGCGTACCAGACTGCCAGCCATATACAAAGAAGGGATCTTAAGAGATGCAGTAGCATACATGGGATACTACCTATTCATCCATCAGCCTTCTGTTTAAACGAGAAGTCCGCTGCAGTTTAATATTTTGCCAACTCTTGCTACGATTTGTCCACCACAGTGGACAGCTCCAACATCTTTCTGTTCTGATAGATCCTAGTTTTATACAAGAAGTTAACTTGATTTGTTCCAGGTTTTGTCACTTATTTATAGCTCCACAAAGCTGCAAAGCCATTTCTCCTGCACGCTCTGAGCGACAACGGGTAAGTTAACACTGTGACAGCTCAGGGAGCTGCCTTTGGCCACCAGCGCAGCGCATGAGCGTTCCCTGCGAACGCGTTTCTCCGACTCAGGAGGTCAGCTTGCCTTGAGATTTATCACTCCAGCCTCTTCCACCCTCACCGCTTGGGAGAAGGAATGACTGGAAATCAGCTCCTGAACCACCAGAATTGATAACGCAAAATAAAACAAAAAAAAACCCCAAACCAAACCCAAACAACCCCCAACCCTGTCACCTTCGCTGAAATAACACTAGCTGCGCCTTTTGTCCCTATCCCACAAACTCGTGCTAAAAAAAAAAAAAAAAAAGCCTGCAGACGCCTGCTGACAAGTTAAAGCACCTTGTTCTTGACGCCAGCATTCAGAAAAAGCCACTTTTTCCCCACGTTTAAGCCGGGTAACGCAGCCCGAGACCAGCGCAAACCCTCCCCGCCGGCAGCCTGCGGCCAGCCACACCGTTACTAGGTGACGGCGACAACACAAAGACACATAGAACTTACGCAAACGACACCAAAACCAGAGGCTCCGGCAACCGGGGCTAACCCCACAGAGCCCTTAACCCGTGCCCACACTCCCTGCCTTCACACGGAAAAGGTTTATCATTTATTTTAAAGAAGAGTTTTCCCTGACGGGAGGGGGGTTCCCCCCTCACCTCGCGCCCCCCCCTCCTCCCCCGAGGCCCACAGCCTCCCGCCCTGCCAGGCCCCTCAGGGGGCTGCGGCGGGAAGAGCCCCTCAGGGAGACGCGGGGGAAGGAGGAGGGGGCCGGGGCCGCCTCACCCGCACGTCTCCTTCATGGCCCACACAACGCAGCGCACAGCCCAGCCCGCAGCTGCCGCCCAACGGCTCGCGCCCCTTCTACCCGGCCCGCCGCCACCGCCTCCTTCCCGACGGCCACTGCGGCGCTCGGCCAATGAGGCGGGGGAGCGCACCCGGCGAGGTGGGGCTTAGCGGGGAGGCCGCGCCCTCGCCGCCTCGGTCGCCCGGCGCCCCCTGGCGGCTGTTGGCGGCGCGCGGCTAAGGCGGAACCTCCGCGCCTCCCGCCCCTCTCCTCACGGGGCCCGCGCTCGCTTGACAGGCCGGTGGCGAAACGGGCTGGGACGCACCCGCAGCGGGGCGGATATTCCCCGTTGCCCAAACCGGGAGACGCACAAGCTGCTCTTCTCCTCGCAGGAGGGAGGAGTAGGGCAGGTGAGGCAGGGACGCTGCGGTGGCTCCGGCTAGGCGGGCGGCGGGGCGGGGTGGGTGGGGCGGGATCGCCCCTGAGGAGAAGCTGTGTGGAGAGGGGAAGGCTGCCTCCCGCTCCCGGCCGCGGGAGCGGATGTCTTACCTTCAGGACATCGCGAAGATGCGCCTCGGCATTTCTGCCACCCGCCGTCCCGCTTGGAAGGTGGGGGAAACTCTCCTCGATCGGCCGCTGCCCCACCGGGACCTTTGCGCGGGGAGTGAGGCGCTGACAGACCCCCTGCAGCGCGGGAGAGCCGAGCTCCCCACGGGGCGGGACCCACTGGTGAGTGGGCTGGCGTACCACGGGAACGGTGGTCCCACCAGCACGCTTTTCCCTCCTAAAGCCCAGGGGCATTCCCATTCACGTGACACTTTCCTGGCAGCCCCTTTCAGAGAGAGGAGTGATAAAAAGACAGCAATCACTAGTGTTATATTAATTTAATCTCATCCAGTAAGCGTTGAAGAGCGAGCTAAGCATTGCTTGACTTAAGCTGGCATCGAGAGGATTTAACACACATGGTTAATGACAGCAGGTAGTTTTGAGTACTCACCATCACTTGTTGCCATAAATCATTTTGGGCCAACATAGTCTGTTACATTGCCTATTACAAGTTGGGTGTTAAAGCAACCAAAATACCCTGATCATATTCTCCTGCACCATGGCATTTAGATGGCAATTCCCCACTCACGTTCGAGCCTGCAAAAAGTTAATAATAAAACCATAACGTTTTTGTCAAGTTGAATAAATCTTTGGAAAAAAGTTTGCTTCCCAACTGCCTTGATGTCTTGCCATATCAGAGGCTTTCTGTGAGATTAGCAGATGCATCATTTCTGTACTTTTCTGTAGCGCCTTTGTTGAAGTAAAATACATTTTATCCTGCAAGATACTTTGAAGAAACACAAAGTTTACTTTTGTCCTGAAGTTTCAACAAACTAACAAAACAAACGTTTGGTATTCAGACACAAAGGCACATTTAGCAGGATAGCCTTACCTACCTCTCTCAAATAACTTCATGCTATGGAGAATTAAAAATGACTTTATTTATTGAATATTTGCATGGCAGTATGTGCTAACATTTCAGTCTTTCAAAATCAGATGCTTCTGCAAGAAGTTGTACTGGTAAAGCCAAAAAACCCCACCAGCTTTTCAAGCAAATTTTTGGAGAGTTTTTTTTAAACCTCTAGTCATGCCCTTTTTATTCTCAGAAGTTTATCGTAGTTTTCTTTAACATTTTATGATCCTCACAACACTACTGTGGGCCTAGAATCAGGAAAACTATTGCTTGTATACTGCCTCTTGTTCTTTTTCTCTCGGTTTGCTACCATCTATTTTGTGTGAGGAAAACACCTGCATTTTTTCCAAATTTAGGTGGCTGATTAGTCACTGTTCTTTTTATCTGTTTCTGCTGTGTGCTTTAGTATCACAATGGTAGCTGCATTTGCCTACAGATGTAAGTGTTGGAAGGTTTTTAATAGAGAGGTGATACCTTTCTTTAAATCACCTGCAACACTTAGGAAAAAATTGCCAGGTCTTCAAGCACACAAGTTTTTCCTCAGGTGCAATTTTAATGTTAAATGCAAATGAAGACTAATTAAGCTTACCTTGATTGCATCAATCCCGTAAACTATTAAAGAGAAAATGCAGTGGGTGTCTGAGAAATAAAGGATGTTAACAATGGTTGAAGGGAGATAGTCCGGTTGTAAGTTTTTATAGTGGCTCATAGCAGCTAGAGCATAAATCTGTTAAAGAAATAATTTATTTTTTCTGGGAAAGGGACAGTTATGAAGCGCAATGAGAGCTAATAGTTCAGTAGTGTTCCTGTTACTTTGATTGTGTTTATGAATTCTAATTTTTGGTATTATCTTTTGAAGATACTTGAGAGCCTTTCTTGAAGGGCAAAACTGAGGAGCCTGATGGGGTTGACTACTTTGTGAGTAATATTCTTTCATAGAAAACAAGGTTTTCCTGTTGTTGGCCAGCTATTTATGTAAAATTCTTTCAAACATATAACTGTTGAATTCTACCTACATAGTTTCCACAATATTATGTGTAGTAGTGGCTAAAGCATATTATGTGTTAGCATATGTAGAATTTGGGGAAAGTTTGTATCAAGGTAGTGCTTTCCTCTACTGTCTGTATTATAATAACTTTAAAACACTTTTGTGTAGTGCCTGGGTTATAGAAATGCCTGATAACTAATTAAATATTGTTAGTTGGGGCTCTTTTTTTGGTGTATGTATGTGTTATCCAGGTAGTATATTGAAAAATTGAAATCTGTTTTGTTAGAGCGATATAGGTGGGGAAGGTTGTTTTGGGTTTGTGTGTTTTGGTTTTTAACTTGCTGGTATGCTCTAGAAGAGTAAATATTCTCTGTAGCATAAATGAGGTGATATCTGAGTACTTTTAGTCTGTTACAGGGTATTACTGGTTTTATGGAGATATGCTTTATACATATAAATATATGGGCTATGCATTTTCATATGTTATAGTCTGTATATCTTGTATTTTAATCTTATCTGTAAAGCTAGTGGTAGTGTGATGTGTTTAGGAACTACTTGTGGGAGACCGTGTGTTTGACAGACTTCTGAAATTCAACAGTCTAAATGCTTATTCCTGGCTAAAAGAAGCTGTGCATGTACTCGCTATAGATTTTGCTGTTCCTGTTTCTTACCCCTTTTCCACTCTGGTATATTCATCTGCTGCCCCCGTATTCCATCGGGATATTTGTGTGTAAATGCCTGTCCCTTTTCAGTAGAAGGTGGTAATCTCTTCCATTTTTTCCCTTACAAACAGTTCTTGTTTATTCAAAGTGGGATAACTAGTATTTTGCTCAGTGCACGACTCCTCTAAGTTGTTTAGGCTAATCTTTTAAATTTAAGTTTTTGCTGTGTCAATTTTTGGCTAGGTAAGTCAGTTCAAGTGTCTGATTGTCTAGCTATGTGGTCAGAAATATTGACCCAAGGGAAGGAGAAAGAATATATAGTGAAGAGAGAGGAGGATGAGGTGGTTTCTTTTGATATCCGCAAGTTAAATCCTGTACATTATACAGATAAGATCCTGCTCCCTTACTTAAACTATACTGTCATAGAGTGTTTCCATGGCAATTTAAACTGGTCTAACCCAGACTGATGTGATTTTTCTCTTCTGCCTCAAAGAGTCTGTGCTGAATTGGTGTTGAGCTAGATCTGTTTCCTAACTGTCGGAGTACGTGCAGGCTCCTGAACCCTACTGCTGGTGCAGGGGAGAAGCAGAACCACAAACGTAGTTGTGGAAGTGGAGAGGTGGGATGACAGCAGCTTGGATTTAGACTGGTTTATAAGAACTTTCATCCTTTTCCAGTATATCAGCTGATTCAAGAAAAGTTATCATTACAATTCCTCTGCTTTTATTCTCCTTCTGCAATTCTATGCATTGTGAAATGTATACAGCTAGGTGTGCGTATCCGCCTGTCCTATTTGTCCTTGTACACAAGCACACCTGTAAATGTAGAGATGAATGTGAATTCTTGTGAAGTACTTAGCTTTTCTATATTAGCGAGATAGCTTGGAGGTTTTCTTATGGGGGAGAATACAGCTGTTAGCTTTATGGGGTCAATTCTTATCCATAGAAGGATGCACATTAATATTACCACAGTCAACTATTTTCACAATGCATGTGCCCCAGGCTGAACTCTCTGTATCTTATGGGTATGTAAAAGATTATACGCTCAGATCTGCGCTTTAACACATGTACCATCTATCAGCTGACCTTCTGGCACTGTTGGTTGTCTATGTTTGTTTGGAGATAGTTCTTTTACAAAGTGGGATGTCTCTGAGGAGCTGATATTTATGAGGGAGTGTGTAGCTGGAGCCATATGACAATGGTAATAGTAAGCAATGTGCCTACGTGAATGCAAAAGGTGTGATATTTTACTCAGTTTTCTTAGTTTGGTAGCTTTTTCTCAGATGAATTATGTGTTGCAACCCAGTAAAAAAAAAAAGACATTTTTATCATATTTTATTTGGCAAAGTGCTTCATGACTCTTATTACATTTTAATGTTCTAACCTTTTAATGATTAAAGGAGAGTGAAACTTTAAACAGATTTTTGAAGGCAGTTTTGGAGGAACTTTAGGTATATGCATGAGAAGTTACATACCACCTACTACACCTGAACCTTTCTGCTTCAACATACAAAATCTGACTGAAAGCTGAAACTGCTACAGAGAAAATATGTGTGATATTAAAATATTAGCCACAGAACAGAGAAAAACTTATCAGAAAGATTTCATTCAAACTTTGGATTTTTTTATAAATGAGGAGGATCTTATCTGTGTAATGTACTGTAGTTCACTAGAGAGAATTTATCAGCAATAACGTGTACATATACATTTAGGGCCTGATGCATATCAGCTAAAAATAACATGAAATTCAATTCTGGAAAGCTGTATTTTGTAATTAATGTTCTCAAGATTTACTAATCTATCACATTATGAGGGAAGATATATGGTAAGAGATAACAGCGAACATTAGAAGATAGGGTTGCTGAAGACAGATTTCAGATGGATTGATTTAAACAAGTGGTGGTCGAAGGTTTTTTAGTTGTTTTTGGTTTTTTTCCTTTATCTTTGAATTTCATCAATTTACTTAAGGGACATAATTCTATGAAATGTTGTTATTGGTAATCTAACAAGCTACTCGGAAATGTAAATGCATAAAACATTTCTATTTTAAGTCAGTCCTAGCTGCTGCTGCTGAAACACTAAGCTTGTGTTGGAGGGCATGATTTTGGGACTGTGTTATTACACTGCTTATATGTCTTTCTAGGCTGGCTTGCTGCTAATAGCTATTAGCTCCTCACATTGACAGTTATAGTGGATTCCTAGCTTAATTGCAGTCACTTGGTAGGATTTCAACTTGCCACTCTATGTTGAGTGGGCAAAACAGTACCTGTGCTCTGCTTTCCCAGGGAAGTCTTCAATGCTTGTGCCCCTTAATGTGAGATGAGTTACAGCTCTTCACCTGGTCAACAACAACAAAAGACTCTACATGAACTTGCACTGGGTTGTAGGGCAGGTGCAATGTCAGGAGGAGAGGGATGGGTCACTCCCTTCTTTCACTTCAAATTGAAGCTAAGATTAATTATGGTGTTACCAGCTTCTAAAACAGGTTAGTTAATGGGAACTAACTGTGAGCTCACTGAAGCAGCACTAATCTTGCTGCTCTCAATGAAGTGTTTTTCTTTGATCAGCTCATTCTCTCTCAGCAGGCCAAAAAATAGCCACAGGATACGAGTGCTTAGTTTACAATCATGTTAATTTTGCTTTAGGTTTGTCTTTAGCTGTTGGAGATTAATGAATCAAAATGGTGTTTAAATTTACAACCAGTTCTCTTCTAATCACTTGGCAGTATTATTTCTAGCTGTGTTCTACTTTGATTACCTGAGCCAATCATGTAAAGGACTCTGCTGCTATTCTGCCATGTGATAGTGGGGTACAGCCTAAAACGTCTAGGAACTAGCAAGATTATAGTGGAAGGTGTTGAGGATTTTTTTGCCTTTCCAATTATTTCCTATGCTGTGTACTTATTGCCACCATGCCCAAACCCAAAGCCACTATTCGCCTTTCCACTTCACTCATTTTTGCCCATACAACATCTGCTCTGACCTTAGAAGAAGAGCAGCCTCCTTTGATTCCACCAGCATGTATCAGACATAGCGACAGTATGTTGGGGATATTTATGTGGAAGCGCAGATGAGACCTCTGATGCTTGACAGCTAACCTCAAGCAAAGGGTCTGCCTGACAAGGTCTATGTATACCAGCATTTGGATAAGCGGCTGGCATATGGAATCACGTAGGTTTCTTCAATTTCTTGGGGTTTCACTGTAAGGGGAAAACTAAGGTGGTGAGCTTGTGTGCATGTGAAGTGTTTGCACCTCCTATAGACAACCTAGATGTTTTGGTTCTGTAAGGATTTGCTTTGAACTCTGGTGCCCTTCAAAGGTATTAGGCACACAACATTCTTTGCCATGGCAGTTTACCTTTAAGGTGTTCCCTTTCAGGGACAAAAGTTGAGTGGGAAGCGCACTTGTAATTTGAGATTATTTCTCTAGAACAAGAACAGTGATCTCTGCTAGCTAACACCTGAAGAAGGAAAAAATCTTATGTGGTGGGTTTTGGTTCGGAAAGTCTCTTGGGTCAGAAATAGTTGCCAGGAAGGTATTGCCCAAATTTAATGGGATATGCCTGTCTTGTAGCTTGGTTTTCTTTTCTTTACCATCCTACCTTCATTTTGCAGGTAATATTTATTTTATAGGAGTGCTGAGAGGTGTAACTTGTTAATGTTTAAAAAGTGTTTTCTCTGACCTGAATGGAAGTTTCTACAGATGTGTGTTCTGTCTTTGTTTATGAATAGCTTTATAGAGAGAGCAGAAACATTTATTACCTTTCTCTTGACAGAGGAAGAGAACAAACCTGTTTAATCTTTGCATTGTTCTTTACTTTTATTTTGGGGGGATGGGGACCCAAGTCCTTGGACAGCTGATGGTGTGTAGCACTGGTATTTGTTCTAGTTCCGTTATAGTTTGAACGTGGCTGTGAGACTGTTTTTGAGCATTAAAACCTGATGCTAATACCCCTGATGCACTCTCTCTTATCATGTTGAGGAGTTGTCTTTGTCATGAATTCATTAGTTTCATGCAGAGACCGTATATAATTCTGATTGCTGCTTGCAGGGAAACTTTAAAGAGAAGAATGGATACCGATAATTACTGAAACACCTCAATTCTGTGTGAGAATTGGGAGAAATTTTCATATCCATTAACCTTGTAGTAAGACCTTGCTGAAGTCTTTTTTTCTCATCTTTTACGTGATAGCATTATGTTCAACTTTATGCAAAAACTTAGCATCTGTCCTGTTTTGAAAAAATAGTCAATTTGATTGTAAACTTGAGCCCATAGCAGGGAACTCTCAGCTGGCTGGCTTCACCTAGCTGGTTTCCTGTGCTTGAGGAGGTAGAGGCTCACCTCTTTTGCTGGAGGAAACTGGCAAAGCTCTAGGGAGGCTGTGTAGGTGTGCTTGTTCTTAACCAGGTCTTGATATGGCTCACTATTTGAAGGGAAACAAATAATAAATAATTCTGCTCTAATGTAAACCACAAGTAAATCTTATTGATCCTTTTAATAATTGCTCCCTTGACAGCAATGAGGATGGGCACTGCTTCCAAATGTGTATAATCTTTGTCTGGGTGGAGTTGTGCTCTTGTGGAGACGCGCTGTCTCATGGAGTTTACCAAAGAAAATTCTGTTTGTTCCGCTGCTGTTTGTTCAAAGTATCTATTTTCCCATAGCGTGTGTGTTCCCATACTCCTTATACTGAAACGGGGAGGGAGAAAACAAAAGGTAAAAGACGATCTCCTGATGTTCTCTGTATGCTTGCTTCCATTCTGGGCTTCCCATTTGATATTTGTATATTTGTGACGATTTTCCTGGGCAATTATGAAGGAGCAACTCACAGGAGTTACATGAACCATATTACAGAATGATGAAGGGGATGAGAGCTTTGGAAAACATAGTGGGACATAAACGCTGTTTTGGCTTTTCCACTGTATTTATACCTCCAAATTTAGAGGAAAATTACTTAAAATTAACTAAAACCTACTGCCATATTCTTCTGAAGTACCAATATAATTTAGAGTACTTGGAGGGGAGCTGGAAAAGAAGAGTATGGACATAGCTAGAGCTCATCTTCTTTTAGAGGTTTTGGCACTTGCGCCCAGCCTGGTGCGTTGTTGACAGGGCTTCTTCATTGTAGTTGATAAAGTAAACCATAAATAATTGTTATTTTCTGTTCGAACAGTTGTCTAATCAGGGAATTGGTACGTGCAAGGTAAGCATGGAGGTAATGCTCACTTTCTCATAAACAAGACTTCTTAAAAAAAAAAAAAAAAAAAAAACAACCAAAACTGAAAAAGAAGAGGAGATGAAGCAAAGGCAAGTGACAAGTAATGGGCTGAAAAATTGCAAAAGACAAGAGGAGCATTACTGAACAAAGTTATTACAATTATGTAGTTTATGTGAGTATCCTTTAGGACTTCTTGCATATCTGTGTTTGTACATGCGGATATGCATATCCAATCACTTTTGCCTTGATGACTGGCAAACAAACGTATGGGACAGAATCAACATCACATGCAAATATGAAAGCGCTTCCAATTAAAGAAAAATTTTTCTAACGCATCTGTTATGTATTCTCTCAGCTATAGGTAAAAATTGAGAGAATAGAAAGCAGGAGCAAGAGATGAAGGAAAATGAACAGCGGAAAAGACGAGTGTAATGTTGATGACAATTGCTTGTAAATAAGGCAGTTCAAGAGCTGCCTTCAGGAATATAGTGCCTGGGGTGGGTGTTCCAGTGTGTGGGGGAAACACTGAAACATTCTGAGCTGCTGAATACAGGGTTCATTCTCAGGCACATTACGCCTACTAAAATACAAAGGGTTTCCAGGTGGTATAAATATAACTTACTCCTGTTTTAAGTTTTCTTTATGCTGTAAGAGAAGAAGAAAATGGCAATTGCGCAAATAAGCCCACAGTCTATGGGAGCTCACAAATTCTTTCTGTGTATCTAGCAGGCACATTTATGTCTTTATTGTACTTTCATCCACCGTGTTCCTCTTAAATAATGTATATTTGGTCTTTTTCTATTGACAAAAATTACATTTTAGTCTGAAAGATTTCCTTATTTTGCTTGCTGTTTGCAGCAATGTAATAAAAGGGTGGTGTTCACAGGGAAGATTTTGGATGTACTGTGTAATTGTTTTCTGAGATTATTGAAAATGGATTCAGTAGGAATTTGTTGCCAGATAAGTTTTCCATCTTTGAACCACTCTGTTTTCCCTGAGGAGCTCTTGTTTAATCAATGATAACTAGATATGGTAACCCCTTTTTGGCATGGCTCGGTTCACTCTTTGAAGAGAAGTGTCTAGGTGTTCTTTGCTATTTTGTACAGGAATATTTAATTCTTTCAGATATTTAGGAAATAATACTAATTTGTGCAAGGTTGCTTTTAATTATGCTCTCATCTGCCAAGCTTTGGGAATGTTTTACCCTAGTGTGAAACCAGGGACAAGTGTGAGCTCAAAAAGTCATACTTTAATGCTTAGTTTTACATGATTTGATGTATCACCTGTGAAAACAGCCAGCACTTACAGAGATTAGAGAGTTACACAGCTACAATCATACACATCTTGATAAAGAAAACAATTCTGCTCACATCAACATGGCCCTGAAAATAGCGTGCCATTTTTAAGATAGCTGAAAACTAGTGAAAAAATGTTCAGTTACAACTGTTGGGTGGGGGGGGAGGGAGGGAACAACTGTGGTCTTCATGTGCCTGTAAATCTGCCAGGTGGTCCACATATCTGCAAGTATCTTCTTTGTTAAACTACTTGTTCCTTCCCTTGATGGATGACCCGCAAGTTCTAAATGTTTCTGGGGACTGTTGTGTAATGCATATGGATAATAACACTGAATACATTCTATGGTCTGGATAAATACAATTTGTTGCAATGATCCTAGAAAGCAATGGGTACTGTCAAGCTGAATGCTTTGCTCGTGAACCATCTTTTTAACACCTGAGTTAGGTTTTGGTTGTTGGTATACCAAACCAATATATCATATATTTGTGTCACTTCAGTGCGGTGCTGCTGAAGTGAATGGTTCTTGTATAAACTTTAGGCTCCGGAGGCTTATGCAGGGGTTTTTAGTGGGCATAAGATCTTCCTACATGTGCCATACTGTATGAAGTGGACTCTGCTGTGACTCTCTATGTTCCCTGACCTGACTTCTTTTGCATGGGGTCCTCCTGGCTATGCCATGTAGTTTCCAGGTCACCTGTCTGAGGAGCATAGCAAGAGGAGAGCTCAGCTCTGAAGCTCAGGACTGAGAGCGTCTAGCAACAAAATTACAGTGATCTTGCTGCTGTGAGAATTGGCCGTAATGTGGCATCCACATGAGTCCTATGGTGTCTATGAATTGTGTGGTTTTGCTTTAGGATTTCTTTCAATGCCCACAATTTCTTGAGGCAAATAACAAGAAGTAAAATGAATTTTTTGAGGCATAAATAATGTGATTAGGCATTTAGATATTTATATGGTATGTGTTCTCCACCCCTAGGTAGTCATGGCTGTGGAAATCACCTACTTGATTCATAACTATGCTGTGCAAATCTTGTTATCGTGTAATAGCATGAGGTAGAATGTAAGTTCTGAGTGAAGGTGTCTCCTAAAGGCTGGGTCTAAAGTGATAAGATAGACACAGATCAGGAACTGTTACCCTGCAGCTCAGCAACTTGGTGTTTATTTTTACTTCTGTAGAAGTAGTCTGTATTTCTCAGTAAGCAAGAGACTAATGCATAGACTGACGTACCTATTTCCTTGGATGGTAACTTCACAGATTGATTTTTTTTTTTTTTAAACTACATGTGTATTCATTCCATTTCTCCTTTCATGTACCCCATCAATGAAGCACGTAGGAAGATAAAAGTATTAATTATCTTCAACTACTTAGACTGTGAATAAATAGGTTTTCATATTGCTAGTTTCATACTGTACTGTAATTAACAGCATTCAAGAGTGCCCACCGATGTGAGGTGCAGAACTTGAAAAAGATTAGAAAGGAAACCTCAGTGCTATTCAGCCTTTACCTCCAGCCCTGCAGCTTTCCAAAAAGTATACAGTACATTTTCAGTCTAGCGAATATTTCTTGGCTGGCAACAGATAAGCCTTCAGTTTCCTGGGAGAGGACAGAGCATAGAAAATGCTGGTTGCGTAGTCACTAGTGGAATCCCTTTAATGCTGGCGAGGTGATCTTGAGAATTTTTAAAATAACGATAAGGAGAATCTAATTTCAGTGAAGCAGAGATCATTCTTGATAAAGGGATTTCTAGGAACCAGTTCATTGTAACTATAGAAACACCTAAATTTTCTAATCTTTGACGGAGAATGAAAACAGACTTTTCTGAGTTCTCAGTAAATCCCAGAGCTGATAGTGAATGCTAAACGCATTGAATGTAGTAGGAAGGAGGCTCTTTGGAACTTGCTTCAGTAAAACATTCTCTAAATCAGAGTAATATCCTCACTAAGCTGCTTAATAATGAAGACAGTGGTCAGAGGAGTGTAGTGGTGAATGTCCTTGGAGGTGGGAGAAAAAGGCTGAAGCAATGTGAATTAATTTTCTGAATCTTTTGAAGTGATTATTCTATCTGATCACAGCCCTCTTGGGAAATTGGAAACCAAGTGTACTACTTCTGCACTTACAAAAGAAGAAAACAAAACTTTTGGTAATGCTAAACAGGAGTAGAAACAATACAGACTGACTGCTATGCGGGCAACTAAAATCTGGATAATACAAGGAAAGTGAAAGGCTACTTTAAAACTACATATTTGCTGTAAAAGATAAGTGTTGGGTGAAAGTCCAGAAGAAAGTGAGCACCCTACTTAAATTTAAGCAGGATTTGAAATGGAGCCAAGTTCAGGCTGAAGTGGATACTTTGAACCTGAACTAGTTCTTCAAATTCTGCTAGAAAACTTACTGCTTCTCCTTTAGCGGTTGTCAAATGGGAAGGAAAAGCAAAAGATGGAGTAATGGGAAAGATTTCCTTGAAGGTGCTTTTGGTTTTGATGTAAGGGGATCTTTGTTTATTTTGGAACACTCCCTCCTGTAGGTAACACGTCTTAACATGCTTCAGAATGTTTGTGAAGGAAGCTAGGGAGCAAAACACAGTTTGAAAATATCAATGTGAGCTAAGTCATATCACACTAAAGTAAATAATGAGTGATAAAGCACAACAAGGTGTTCAGTGTGATGGTTCATGAATAGTATATTCGATGCCATGCTTTACAAAACACTTAGTTTCCTAATCTTCCTGTTGCTAATTTTATAGACTTTGTCACTGAAAAACGATGAGCTAGATTCTCAGCTGGTGAAAATCTGCATATGTAATCAAACTTGCATAGTTTAATTGGAGCTAACTCAAGTACCTCTATGGCACTGTGAAGACTGTAATTTTTAAATTGGTGAGGCCTCTGCCAGTAGTGAATGCCACTAATGCAATGCATGAAAACTTAAGTTTGCAAGAAATATTGCTCGAGAAGGATGATTCCTCCCTCCACTACTTCATGGAAGAGGGAAGAATATAATGTGAATGTAGTCTTTTAAAATTTCTCAAGGAGCTGCATGGGTAGTTAGACACACAATGACTCTTATTTAAGATAACTTAGCTTTAATAGGAGGTATGTGGCTAAATACCCATGCAGCTCTTTGAAAATATGGTAGCCGGATTGCAACAAGCCATAGTGACCCTAATAAGTGCTTTAAACCCAGTAACTCAGTGCTGTTAGAGGAAACTTATCTGACGGTCCAAAACCTGAAATCAGAAATCAGTAAAATAATTTTTCACTCTCTCATGCAGAAAGAATTTTTCTTTCATGAGAGGAAGACTTCTCTTTCAGGACTATACAGCAGGATTTTATGATGTTCTTTCTTTGACAGCTGTAAGTCAACTTTGTGCATGTGTGGTTTTAGGTTCTTTTTTTTTAAGCTTCCTTATTTGGTCAGGTAAAAAGTTTCCTCCCAGGTTTGACCTGAGATTTCTCCCCAGACTGTAATTTCAATTGTCATTCCATGCTGCTTGCCTAACACTTGTGCTTTTTCAGCTGAATAAGATATTTTGCACTTGTCATAACTGTTATTATGTTGTTAATTAAATACCAATGCAATTAAATACCATAAAGACCTTTGCCTCTCAGAGAAGGCTACAATTTCAGATAATACTTAGTTATTATGTAGGGTGACTTATTCATGAGTATCAAGAAGAGTGTACTCATCTATGTTTTCCAGGATCAGACAGGTGCAGGGATTTGCCTCTTGGCTGAGCTAGAGAAACAGAATCCAGGAGTGTGGACTAGGAATCAAAATCCAGCTTCCTTAAGATGGTGCTAATTCTCAGTTTGAGTGTGAGAGATTGAGACTGGCATTGATCTCTGCAGGTGACTCACCTAACAGATATCTTTCTAAGCTTGTCAGTCACTCGGGCAGTCCCTGAGGTCAGGAGAGACAGATCCTCTGGTGCAAGCCTGTGCAGCTGTTCTGCTTCTAGTTCCGCTGTCTGAGATGTGGGCGAGAATAACCATAAACTGGTATCTGACTAGTGCCTTCTACCATCTTATTTATCTCTCTCTTGGAAATACCTTACTTGATGCATTCTATGATTTCATTTGTGGGCTTTTTCCCTTTTGTTTTTCAGGCTGAGATAATCACCTTCTGGAAGAGCTGGAAAATACACAAGTAAGTTTTTAGTCTTTGGGGTTTTTGTTTTTTTTTTTTTTTTTTCCCTTCCTCCTCTGAGTCACCTTTTAGAAGACCATGTCATCCAGCAGTGTCTGTCTAGAGAGCTCACAAAGACTAGCTTCCTAACACAGGAATTTAAATTGCTTAAGATCAAGTGATGAATTTTTCAGAATTCTTAAAAAATTTCAAGGCATATTTCAGGTTTCACTGCAGATGAACCTGAAGCAAAAGTGCATGCAAACAGTCTTTGCTTTCCATCAGCAGCAGTACAAAAGTCTCAAAATTTGGGTGGCAATCTAGAAAAATACATACTTTGGCTTTTTTCATTAGACTTTGTATAACTAGAGGCAGAAGAGTAGAAGGGTCTCTTTTTATTTGACCTTAACAGCATGTTTTGGCCAGCATCTGCAGAGTTACATGACTGCAGGTGATCTGGATTTATGTTGTAACTTCAGCAGGGTAAGAGTGCACAGAGCTTGCACAGATTAACCTGAGTAGATGTCTGCATATCTTTCCATCCATCAATGTGTAAGATTTATTTATTTTTTTACGAAGTATGTAGTTCTTGTCTGAAACTTTCTTGTGGCAGATGCTCTTCTCTCAAAGCGCAGTTTTTCCTGGCCAAAAAAAAAATCTCCGTGGTCTTTTAAAGAGTAATGAACAGAGGATGCGATCTTTGCCTGCTGGGGAACTGAATATAATACTTGCCATCCAGAGTGTTGATTTTTCTGGGGAAAAATACAACCTACTACTCCCTCTCCTGGCGTTATAGGGGAAATATATGGAATTGTCAAAAGGGGGCATTCTTGCTTTTTCAGACAAATGAAAAATAAGTCATAAAATAAGTGTTATAGTTAGACATGTCATTTAGGTAGAGCAGAAATAGCTCAAGTTGACAAAGTCTTTAGCCAAAGCAAATACAACAGATGGAATATTAAATATCAGAAGTGATTTGCGGACTAATTTAATCTCTTATTTTGTGGACAGAGGTTTTATCTATCTCACCTAAGGTTTACGCAAAGCTTTTATTAATTGATGAAAATGCCCACTGCACAGTCACACTCTCTCTATGTATAAAAATATATATACCCCTAGTTGTCAGTTAAATCTCATATAGAACAATTCTCAATATATCCATGAAAATACATATGTGACAAAGTTCTGCCAGTCTGGTATTATGGATTTACTACAACTGATTTTGCACTTTGATCTGACATATGTAGAGTTGCCAAGTAATAGTTGGGCAAACTGTGCATTCTTATAAAAAAATCTCTTGAAAGGACAAATCCTTATGTCTAGCCAATCTAGATGTACCTCTGGAAATTGAGAAATGACTGATGCCCTGGGTAGTTCTTTCTCATTGAAACAAGATCAAATCCAGGACTGACCGAGCAAATAGAGAAGTATGCTGGTTTTAAGCTTCTATGTTAAGACGTGTCAATGAAGATGTTCACTTCTGAGTTTGCCTGAGCACTTATGGATTAAACCTGTTAACAAGCAGGTTCAAACTGGTGCTGATAATTCCTGTTAATAACCAAATTTTACTCTGCCTCTTACAGGTATTTGTAATATTTTTATTTGCTCTAGTGAACAAAATACTTGTTATGGTCCTTATGATTGGGTAAAGTCGTCTTATACATATGGGTAACTAATATGCTTTACCATAAATATTCTGGATTGACTAGGGGAAAGCAAACATATGAACTGCACTTAAAAAAATCATGTCTGAAGTTATATAGTTTTTTCTCTTGCTTAAAGAATCATTTCTTTCTCTTTGGAATTCAGTTTATCTAGCTAATGCAAATAAAAAAATGACTTCTATCTGCCCTAAGATTATAGCATATTTTAGTTATCACGTTCTAAAAAGATGCTGGTTTTTTTTAACCAAGAGTGTTTTTCACACCTCAACATCTAATTTAAGTGTAGTGCGGTGTTAGGGTTGGGATAAAGATGTTTCTCATGCTAGAAGGTATAATCAGAAGACACCAGCACAATAAACAGATTAAGGGGTCAGATCTTTTGAAGTATGTAGCTTTAGAGCAGCTGTAGAGATGGCTGTAAAATAGTTTAGTTTTAAAACAACAAAAATCTCAATGATCTTTCTGTACTACCAGTCACCTCCTGTAGTCATTTATACTTGAGGAAAGTGGGTGCAAGGCACTACCAGATACTACGTACTCAACAAATTTATAAGTAATCACTAAGCTGCAGAGAAATAGGCACTGTTTACACTGACAATTTTCTCATGGTAATGGAAGAAAAGCATTGGCCTGAAGCACTTGCTTCTGAGCTCCTCATATCTCTACTTAGCCAAGGTGGGAGGTTAATTTGGAGTTAAATATTTGCGTCAAATACTCGAGCTCGTTATGCTTTAAATTGCTAGTGTAGACATACTCTATAAGAGACTTGGGCCTGGGTATTTGGAAAAGATTAAGTCGAGATGAAAAGGAGGAACAGAACAAAGGATTATAGAAAAGCAGCTGTAAGTATAAGGAAGAAATCTACTACATATAATCTGTACTTGTCAACTCAAAACAAAAATAAAGTGTGAGCAGATAAAAGAATTGCAATTAATCCACTAAGCAAAAGAATGGCAAAAGGATTAAAAAAAGGTGGACAGAAAAGCCAGAGGCAAGATGGGTCAGTCTGCTCCTTTGGTTAAGTGATTGAGTATACATTTATTGGGATTCTGCCTGCAAACATATTCTTCCCCTACACATAATGTGACCATTTTTAGGATTGCTGACTGGGGTCGGTGGCAGGGGGGGAAATTCTGGGGGAAATTCTTCCATTTCATGGCTGGTTTGTGCTACTTTGCACTAAGCAGTGCTCCTTAAGGTTGACTATGGCAGAATTTAAATATAAAGATTGCCATTTTGGTTTTGGGTCAGATGCCCAAGTGTGTGCTTTGAGCATGGTTTTACTCTGCTACAAGTTAGTAAGTCTACTAAGATAAACGGTAACTTATTCCTATGACTTTTTATTAGAAACCTGTTAGTGGCCTTTTGGAAAACAGAATGCTGTAGTAGAAATGCGGTTGTATTTAGAATATGTTTACTAGTATGCTTGTGCAGGTGGGAGGGAGTGTAAGATATTTAGCTGTTGGAAAAAAAAAACCACCCAACTCTAAATGATCTTCACACACAATGAAATAGAAATTGGGTAATGGATTGCTTATAGACTACCCCAAAATTATGTTTGTACAAGAACAAATGAAAGTATCCTCAAACAAGAGGCTTGCTATTGCACAACAACTGTTTGTTCCGGGTCCTCTTCCTTAGTAGTGTAACTTGCCCATCACGTGTGTTATTGAGACACATGACTTAGTTTAGGGTTTGATGCTGCAAGGTGCTCAGTGCTCTTGCCTTGGTCCTGTAGTGCACTGAAAGATGTGTGTAAGCAAACAAGTAGGCTCCAGTGGGATGACTTGTGTACTTGATATGAAGTATGCAACCTTGGGCAAGTCAGGCTCCAAATGACTTTGCTACTGAGGAACTTAGGCCTACAGGTTAACCTTGCTGCAGTCTCAAGCTTGTTCTTGAAATGAATAAAGAATTCTTGTTTATGGCATCGTATCATGCTGCAGTTTCACGAATTTTAGTATGCTTTTCCAAAAGGTCTGTCCTGTCTCTTTGTGCTCTGTTTTTAAGTGTTTTCTGTTTCACTAGAAACCAGTGAAGCTTTTGGCTGCTTTTTGAACAGTTCCTTTATTACTCATGACACTGCTCTGAAAATGATAGTGAGTTTGAAACAGTACAGCTGCTTCTGTAATTGTTTTATTGAGCTGTAGCTTGGCATCTCTGAGATGGTTTTGACTGCTGAATTTGCTTTTAAGTTCCTAAGAATGTGTAGCTTACATGTAGACATGCTGTGGTCCAGCGAACTGAGCAGTTCAGTTAATTTCAGCTTCAGATATGGAAAGAATAGGAGCCTCGCACACAGTGTTTATGTAGATTCTTCTTGTGCTTGCCACTGCCCTGTGGTCAGACCTAATTCCAAAATGCACAGGAGGAGGGAAGGAACTTGCTGTGACTATAGGGAGGTATTGATCGGGCCATAGGCTAAGAGGGTGAAGGGCCATACAAACAGCCAGGAATAATCATTTGCAGGATAGCATGGAGTAAGTTCTACATCCTGGAGCTCTGATGTTGATGAAAAATTCAACCAGTCAAAGTTATTTTGGTAAGACTTTAATTACACAGTGAAAGATCTATATTGTTCCAAACATTGCTCAAAGAGCTGGGGAAGAAAAAAAAATCAACAAAAAACAACAACAAAAAAACCCCGAAAAACCTGGTCATGGGGAAACTGAAAAGTATCTAAAACCTCTGCTAGTTCACAGCACTGGGAAGAATATAATGGCAACCAGGTGTTGCATATACACAGGGATCTAACTCCTGAGAGGAACAAAGTTAGATTGACAAGAAATAAGTAAGCTAAGGACATGCTACTGCACCAGCCTGATCCAGTAAAATGCTTCAATTAGGGGCCAAGCTTGCCCAGCGCACATTTAACCAAACAGACTTGTGAGAACTCAGTGTTTCACATTATTGGTCCTTTAGCTGACTTCATAGTGGAGTTGTCAGAATGGCAATTGTTTCTGCTTTGTCAACTCCGTGTGCTGGCTAATCCAGATGAGGGACACAATTATGATTCTTTTAATAATATTAATGAATTCTGTGTCTGTCCAGTTTTGGAGGAAACTGGGTACACAGCACTCTGCTGATGTTCTGTTTTAACTCGAGCTAGCAATGATCTGTTTTAGACTCTTTTCAGCTCGTGATAACTTTGAGGTCCCAGAACAAGCCTCAGATGCATGGTTCTTATTTGTCTTAGTACCTCTTTGGACGATACAAGGCATAATTTTTCTCAGCAGTGTAATGGATTCCAGTTTAAGAATCAGCATGAGAGGTTTTGATACGAAATTTGAACTTTGTACAGAATCAGGTTCAAATTTAGTATCAAAACTATCATGATTTGCATGTCAATTTGGCTGTGAATTTCCACATGGGCTGCTGGACATGCTTCACTTGAAACCATACTCCTGTAGACCTTGGTCTCATTTAAAGGGGAGAAAGAAAAAAAACCCACACAAAAACCCCAAAATCCTTGAGAGGAAAAGCCAGCGAGCTCCGAAACCAGTATTTGAGCTTGTACCTGCAATGAATGTAGTGCAAAACATTATTAGGACAAAACTTTATTAGGATGTTTGAGAGACATTAGGCTGATCTGTTCTTCAAACTCCGTCCCCCCTGAAACTACTCATCTGATACCACACAGAAGATGAACATAAGCTAGAATTTCCTGGTCAAGTGTCTACTTATCTCACAGGTAAGAGCAAAACTCCAAAGGATTCTTGGCATTTGGGAAAATGCAGACCAAGTTTTGGAACTCTCAGCTTGGATTTGGCTTCAAGTATTAGTGCAAATATTGTATTAAGTGAGAAACGAAGCAGGGAAGTGCTTTTGGAGTTGAGTGGTGGGTGGCAAGAAAAGGTAAGCCAGAGCAGAATGATAAATAACGTGTTAGTCTCTGAAAGCAGAGGTGTCGTCTTATTCCTGACACACTGTCAAGAAGATGTTTTACTGATTTGACTTTCTGTGTTGAAGAACACACAACAGTTACTTAGTAAGTGGTTTTATAGGGAATCTCACCCATGTTACAATAAACTGAGCTCAAAGATAATGTATCTTTTATGCTTTTACGCTTTTTGGATGATAACTGTGAAAAATTACCTAGTGAAGGTTAGCAAGCTGTACCTGTGGCCATTTTCTCATGACCCCTGAGTGATAAAGTTTACTCTCTTGGATCATGATGCGTTGTCAAATGACAGGTTTGCCTGTCTGGCCAACAAAAAGTAATTGAGGAGTGTTATAGTTTTACAATCCATGTTTCACCAAATTTGTAGCTTTTTGAGCTGTTAGACCTGAACAAAATAGGTCAACATTGACAGAATCAGGTTGGCTCTTTTTTTTTTCCCTTCAGTTTTTTATTTCTTCTGTGTGTGTGCCTTGTGCCTAAAAGCATCATATAGGAAGCACGTAGTTTTCTGGAGGTGTTGCTGTTATAATTTCACTTATACCTTGAGTTAGGGTTTTTGGTCTTATGGTACAGTATTATTTTTGTGGTTGCTGTTCTAAAATCTGTATCTTGAATCCCAGATCTGCATGAATTTAAACAAGTAATTTGATAGACTCCTGTAAGTGGGGAATTAGGAAATCCCTACCAGCTGGAACTGCTTAATAGTGGAAGCTTTGCTGACCTTAGGTTAGCTGTCCACAAGCCATTTATTTTTGTAGGGATAGGGCCAAGATATGGAGCAGCAGAATTGCTTCTCTCTTGCTCTATTTCTCACCCCCTTCCCTTCAGTAGTGGTTTCATCTGCTGCACCCATGTTGTGTCCTGAAATACATGAGTAATTGCAAAAAAACCCAAACAAACAACCCCAAACAAAAGTGTTTTGGTTTGGTTTTTGTGGTGTTTTTGGGTTGGGGGCGGGGGTTGTGGTTGTGGTTGGTTTTTTTTTTTTCTTTTTCCCAAAAATACTCTTTTAGGCTTTGGAGCAGCAGTATCTGTGTAAGTAGATCATTTATGGCTGAGTTTCCCTGAACCCGTTCAATATGTGCTGACTCTGACTAGCTTGGTGATTTTTAGATAGCTTCATCCTCGGATACCTTCATCTGCACGAAATGTCTTATCTTGCCACTTTGAATTTGTCTAAGTCTAATAATAAATGTGTAGCAAAGTATAAAATCTAAGGCAGGCTGGTTTATATCAATTACACTCTTCCAGGCAAGCTATGTCTAGAAAGAGGAAACATTAAAGAAAAAAGGCTGCTTTGGCTACAGAAGATGTCTTATTTAAACTCCTGTAGGGAAAGAGACTTAACAGTGGCACAAAACACAAAAGGTAAGCGTGTTACTTGGAAAAGGCTTTGTATGTGGTACAGTCCTATCTAGTAGTGTGCAAGATGCTCTGTTTTGAATTATGCTCTTACCTTAGGTTTCAGGGCTTGACAGAGAATTGCAGGCGAGGAGGGAGAGGTGAGATTTTTACTTAGTGACTGCCACTTCTCTGTGCTTTAGGGTAGTCTCATGGATCTCAGAAGTATGTTCTTCAGGAAGTCTGCTTTGGTGTCCTTCCTTCCATATGCTCCGTTGGAACTGGATAGGCGTATTAACTCTTTCAAGCCCTGTTTCCCTTTTAAACGGTACAGAAGCCACCATTAGGAAACAGTCTGTGACACCATGCTGGTGGCCAAAGGCAAGCTAATTATTCAGAACTTTCTGTAAAAAGATGAGATTTCCCAACTTTTCCAGAAGTTTGGCTTCTACAGATGGACTTCTATAAGAAGTCTTGTATGGTCTTCTGCACTAGAAGAAGATATTTAGGGAACATTTTAGATGCATTCATTTCTTGCTGACTAGAAAACAAAGCCTTATGTTAGTCAAATGCGTTGATACCGATGTGGTGGCTGTCTGTTTCAGGCAAACAATTTGGTGAATAGACTTCACTGTAACCCCAGAACAACACAAGTACTGAAAATCCTACACTTCCATGTACTGGAGAAAAGAAAGATCTGTATTTGTGCTATAGCAGTAAGATATTTCATGATCAAATACAAAAGGGGGAAAAAAGCTTTCGTATGAGGTGGTGGATGAACTGGAAGACCCCAAGATGAAAATGTGTAACTGTGGTAGCACAGTTGAGATGAGGCTGGTGTTCACTATGCATAAAACAGTAGAAAAGGTGTTAAATGAGCTGGAAAAATTAGGAATGATGGGACTAGCGTGGGGACCGAACGCTTCTCCTTTGCATGAAGTGCCTGAACTCCTTGGTACAGACTCTGTGTAAATATGTTAAGGGCAAATGAAGTTATTGCAATATCATAGGAATGATGAACCAAGATTCCAAAGTAAATTATGTGCTTAAATATATGCAAGAAACAAAATACTGTTATATTAGCAGAGCACATACTAGACTGAAGCAGCTTTGTAAAGGAAAACATTTGTGGGAAGAAAAACATGTAATGGACAAAGTTTAAGCTTATACCTTGTGCTTGAATGTTTTGGTGTGAAATAAATGAAAGCTAGATTTTTTTTTTAAAATGTTTTATTATGTTAGGAAAGGACTTTTTTCTGCTTATGTTTGATATTAGGAAAAGGTTTTTACAGGATACTAAGTCACGATTTTTCCAGCCTGCAGTTATCATGGATTTTCTTAAATTAAAAAAACCCCACAACCAAACAACAAAAAAAACCCCAGCTTGAAGCAACTCTGAGGGATTTGCTAGCATATTATTTTGCCCTGAGACAGGATCAATTTTACCTGTTATTCAAGACAGAAGTTTGTCTGGCTTTTTCTTTAAAAACCATTACAATAAAGACTAAGTCTTCCTGCTTTCATCTGTTCACGTTTGACTATCTTTACCTGATAGGTAGGAATCTAAGTCCATTATTTCTTGTCTTCTCTCTGTTGAATAATTAGCAAATCTTTGCAGCAGCCTTTTGCATAGTGGAAGACTGTTACAGTGTCTCCTCAAATGGGCTTTGTTTTACAAAACAGCTTTGCTAAAGACAGTCAGATATAGCACAAATAGAAAAATATAATGTAGGGAAGACAAAGACGATACTCGGAGCCACACCCAGATGCCAGTGTAGAAACACTCACCCTGTTTGCTTCTCAAATCTGTCCTTCTTGATGCAAGAGTCTTTCCTTCTAAATATCCCCTTAAAGGACAGGAATAATTTTGTGGCTTTGCAGCACTGCTCCTATTGTTAAAGGGTACAGCTTCCTCCGCAACGTGTGTGCATGGTTTTTCAAAGTTTGTAACAAGTGGCTTTTTGCTGTGGTCTGCATTGGACAGGATACAATCCTATGTGTATTTCACTTCCACATAACAGAGGGGAGGGACTAGCTAAGTTGTTTCATGAACTACTCTGTCAAATAGCCTGAGAGACACCTAGCCTCCCATAAGACATTGCACATTTGAATCTCATCTATCAAAGGAAAGTCTGATATTTTCTAGGATGCCACAATTTGTGGAAATGAATGAGCTTAATTAAGCTCATGGGAAGCTCTCACAAATGGCTAGAGATAAATATCAAATGGGGTCAATACACTGTCATGAGACTTTTGGCTTGTTACTGGATGTTCCCATCCCTTTGGGATGGCCTAGAGGGCAAGGACTTCTGAGAAGATTGGGGTCGGCCATGATTAAAGCTATATTTAGAAACTTTTTTAATTGCATAGACTTCAGGCACATTAGAGCTGGCTGATTTTTTTTTTTATGAAACAGTTTTCTGTTAGAAAATGCAGTTTAGTGGAAATCAGAATGTTTCATGGGACTATATCAATCTGTAGCTTTTGACAGGAAGAGAGAATTAACTCAATTTTTCAGTGTTTTACTAATATGAGAGTGTGTGATTTGAACAACGTATGCCTTATTGAACTATCTGGCATGTTTCGTGTTGAAACTCAAAGCAGAATGAAGGTAGTCATACTAATCTACCAAGATATGAGTTCAAGTATATAGTAAGTATTTTATCTACTACACAATAATTTGTTGACAATAATTCATATTAAGATGGAACGTGTGGGTAGCCACAAAATTTTTTGCCAAACATCACTTCCATAGAATGTTATTTGTTTTTTTTATTCTAGGGTGGAACAAAAGAAAACTTTATAAATTCTGGAATTTCTTGGAAAATAGAAGTTCTGGTCAGCTCGAGGGACACTTGGCATGACAAAAACAAATCCTGATAGAAATCAAATCTATTAGTGGAAAAGGTATTGGCCAGTCCTGTGAATCTGGAAAGAAGTGGTCGGCCCAGATTTTGCTACAGGCTACACAGAAACATTGGAAAGTACTTACTGAACACAAAGTGACCAACCTGGTAGAATAGGAGGGCTGGGAAAACACACTGTAAGAACAAGGAGACTAGATGACATAACTTGGACACCCAACCTCAGGGAGAACCTGGCCTGCCGTTCCTGATGGATGGCTGGAAATCAGGAGCAGGCACTGAGACATGAGGAAATAACCATGGGCAAAAGCAATATAATGGTCCTGGATGTACCCTAACATTTTTTTATACAGATGAATCCCACCAAGAAATTCCTCTTGAGTAAACTTTAACTCCTGTACTTACAACTTGCCTGATTGTGTCCCTTGCCAAGGGGCACTGAGAAATGTTTGTTGAGGTGGTAGGATCAGCTCCCAGATTTACTGTTACAACTTGCCAGCTACTGCAGTGGGTTGATTGGCAACACGTATTTATTTGCACTTCTTCACTGGGGAGAGAAGGGTGCTTGCTGGCTATCGATTTTAAGTTCACTTTAACTGGTAGGTGAACTGCTTAAGACCAAAAAGCAAAGGACTAGTTCATGATTATAGTGCTAGAAACACAGTTAGAAAAGGAAAGTGTAAAAGCATAACACAAGACATGAGAGTATCTTGCATTAGTCTCTTGTTTTAGCTTGTACTTGCAATTTCCTCTGAGGTATTTGTTACAAACAGCGAAGGATCTGCCTGCTAGTGCTGTTTCTTGAGAATTATTCCGCATCTAGGTTTGATTCCTGGTTGGACGGGGGAGTGGGTGGCCGCTTTTGAATTTGCGTAGCATATTATAGTTTTGGACATTCGTGGTCTTGCTTCTAGCTGTTTGGTGTAAGGGAGGATGCTAATGTCATATACCCAGGCTGGCTTGGAAGTGGATCACACTGTGTCTGCACAGGTTAACGGCAAGGAAGACCCTGCAGAGTGGATGTTTCTGCCTTCGTTCTTCCAGAAAATCAGCTGCATTGCAGTTACAAATTTAGAGCTTCCTATTTTGTAAGCTACCTATCAGAAGAGGTATTCTTAGTATTATGGCTTATTTTTGTGTTTCCCTTTCTTGGCAGCGTGATTGCGTTGTATTCATGGCTTGAGTGTTTTAAAGTGACTTGCTAAAATTGAGAAGTGCCATCAAGCATAGTTTGGGGCTGCAGAATCCCAAGACAGTTCTCCAGTATCTATATCGCACCATATAGTAGCAGCCGTAGAAGTAACAGCACTGAAATAACATACATTTGTACAATAAACTTAGTTTGCTTATTCACCACTTTCACAGCTTTTTGCTTTTGTGCAAACGGTAATATGTTCTGGTGGTTTTTCTTTTCTGAAACGTGCTGGAAATGCAAACAAAATCTAGTCTTGCAGCACGCTCCCTGATAACTAGTATGCATCAGTCACACACGTAGCTGTGTCAGCACTGGCACATTACAAACTCTGGTGTTTCCATTTGCAAATCTACCTCTCAAGCCATGCTCCCCCTTCCCTGAGCAGTTCCAGGTTAGTAACCTTGCTTCTGCAGCTACATCTGGGAGAGTGGCAGAGCCTCAGCCAACATTTCCTGTTCCTGCCTTGGTAATTATGAGTTCTTCATGCATCTCACTGAGAAGCACAACCATACTCTGGACCCACAAGTTAAAATTCTGAAGGGGTACTGTTGATGGAGGAATAATTGTTTTTTGCGTTACACGGGCACACAGGAGGTTTTTTCTTGGTGCATTTTTCACATCAAAAATACATCGGAAAATTATATAATACAACTTAATATATGCTACTGTGTCCCTACTGTGGGGATGAATATGTCATTCCATATGCTGTAGCTAAACATAAATGAACTGTTATTAATGATTGCCATAATGTTTTCTAGCAGTTAGCTGGCTGTGATTCTAGGAATCTTTTTCCACTGTGTTTTGAAGGGTTAGGTTATTTAAACTTACTATCAAATAGAATCAGATCAAAGTGAGCTAATTTTTCTTAAACACTAATCATTTTAAGGCTATTGAACTAAATATAGAGGCAGTTCATTAAATCATTAAAACAGCCTGCAATAATGCTCACAAAGTCATTATAGTGCTATTCCCCAGCCAGAGAGGTGGTGTTGCCTTAAGCACAGTTTAATCAAATTAGATGGTAGGCTATGTCCTGGGGTTTCTCCTATTGATATTCATTAAAAATACATGATTTATCACTAATCTCTGTAAGGTATATCCTCCTCCTCCAAATGAATTTTGTAAATGTCAGGGGAAAGAAAACAGAATAGTTTATTGTTATAAGAATTTAAGTGTGGTGCGATCACATTTACATTTGTATACTATGTAATTTAGTGATAGATAATAATTTTAATATGCCTTTAAAATTTTTGTCCTCAGTTAAAAAGTTAACAAAAGTGGAAAACCCCCAGGAGTAGCCACTTTATATTTTAGTACCGTATAGGCATATGAATTAACTTTAGAATTAATTATTTTGTAGATCATCATACAGTTTGCTCTTATAGATTGTCTATAAAAGTTCACTGTTTAATTTCACCTACTCCTTTGGTACAATTTTTCTTTTTTTTTTTTTCTTCTTTTTAGTTGGAACACTTTAATGTTCTAACTCCCCTGTCCTTCCCCTTGCACTCTTTTTTTTTTTTTCTTTTAAGTATTTTCTTGTTTTAAATTGGGAGGAAACATTAATGAGAAGACCACACACAAACATTCCCCTCTGTGCTGTCACCACTACTCCTTTTTTTTTAGTGATAATTTCTTCATTTAGTTAATGCTTTTTAGTCCTGTAACACTCTACAAATGGGGTAGATTGATTATGTCACCTAACACCTAAACATGCAGCTGATTAATGGAGCAGAATAAGGCTCTACCACAGTTCAGACCAGGAAGAAACATATTTCTGATTACAATGGTAATTTGGAAACAGTACAATCTAATTACTCAAACTGGAATTTGCCTGAATTATCCTGACTCTTAAGTGCCCTGTAAATTTCCATCACTTTGGTATGGTTGTTACTTATGAATCTTTGACAGTGCTTGGAACCTCAGTTGAACATTCCCAGTGATACCTCTATTGTTCTGAGAATTTCTTGGTATTGTGTTGGGTCACTTCTGTTGCAGGAAAGAGCCACCTACTGAACTTAGAGTTATGGCTGCCTGCAGTGCTTATCCAGGATCAGAGTTCACTGGGGTCAGTTTTTAAAAAAAAAAAAAAAAAAAAAAAAGCTATAAGACTTCTGGGCAATGTGGATCAAGTTCTCAGTGTCCTGAAAATCTTCTGTCAAAGTGCAGAGTTCACCCAATGCTGCTTAGCTTATGGGCTTTGCTACGCAGACACAGATTAGTAAGAAACTATTTACTTGATTGTTGGGTATTAATCATGTTACCACAGAATCGCTACTTCATGGAGACTGGCTTGAATATAAAATGTAATAGTTTTGTTGTAATTACCGAGATGTTCATATAATAATCCTTGCACTAGGAACTTCAGATGTGGTTTTAAAACACCGTCCCACTTGGGTTTGTCAGATGTGCCAAAAGCTATTCTCAATTACACTGAGGTAAATTTGAACAGATTGCTGTCACTGGCTCTGCTGTTGATTTACCCTGGCATGTCTGAAAGAAGAGCTTATTTCTATACTTTTTAGAAATGGAAAACATTCTTCAAAGCAAATGATTACTCTGCTGGACACTTGAATACCGGTGGCTTTGGTTTTGTTGGTCTGCACCTAAATGTAACTGTGATTCCAGCCCAGTTGAAGCCTTTCTAAGTTGGTGCTGTTGAAGTTCCACCCTGCCTCCCTTACACTGGCACAGGAGCTTGTCTCATGCTAATATAAGTAGGTTCAAGAACCTAAACCTGCAGAAAAGCTTTCGTGTTGGCAGCTGAACTCTTAAGATGTCTTACTGTACGATTTGACAAATGCCAGTTCAGGGTGCAAGGAAGAGGACAGAGATGTACAACATGGTGAGGAGAAAGGTAGGCCAGAGCAGTGCTAACTGAGAGGGGTTGGAAAGGTCACAGGGCTGTAGTCTGACTTAAAGAACAGTAGTGCTTTTGCTTATGATCTTATTTCCAACCATGTGTGGGGTTTTTTTGTTTGTTGTTGGGTTTTTTCATGCTGAAGCACCGTGAGGTTTCTGAAAATCAGAGCTTTTGTTCCAAACTTTCTAGGCCCTGCTGGTGTTGTGAAGGACAGCTTGAAAATGTGTCCTAAACACAATGTGGCTCCATTGACTAAGACTTCACAAGAGTTCAAAATGGTACAGTTCAAGTAGAAAAGATCCCCTCTCTTCTTGACTGGCTGCTCGTGTCATGCTTTATAAACCAATCCCCTGATATTTTTGGAATGTGACTTGTGATTGTTTTTTTAAATGTCTTGGGCTGGCTAAAGTAGAGTAGAGGAAGCAACCACAGAGGCAGCCGAATGGCACAAAAGATTTGTATCACTGTAGGCGCTGCTCCTGCAGGGTGCAGCATGTGTGTGAGCAGCTCTGGCTGCACGCAACCCCAGTGGAGCTTTAGTGTAGGTCTGGCAATCAGCCCACAAGCCTTAATCCTGCAAATATACATCATACGCTTCATTTTATACTCGTGAGAAGCCCAACCTAAATTAAATCCTATTAAATTGTGGGTCTAGAGCTAATTAAACATCTGCCTTCAGTGATTTTTTTTTTTATTATTATTTTAGTGAGATTACATATCATGTATAGGTAAGTACATATCATGTATAGGTAAGTACATATCTGTAGGATTGGTTCTATCAATTTTTTAAAAGACAATAGATGAAAGATTTGTGGTGTTTTTTCCTACAATAGATCAGCATGATAAAGTGCCGATGAGAGACACCATCTAATTTACCTAGTTTTACTTCTGTCTCAAAACTTTTCAAAGCAAAGTGTGAGGTACAATAGGGCAGCTGGCTATTATCCATAGGCTCTTCAGCTCTAAAGCCTTTAAGGTGAGATGTGAACAAGACTGTGCCTAAATTATTGGCAACAACTAGCTTTGCTTTTCAAAGTAATAAATGGGGGTCCTTACAAAGTCTCTTCTTAAGTAGCTAAATGCATAATCCACCTGGGATATTGTTTTAAAATTCATTTCATCTTCAGTAATTTGATCAGAGAAAGAGTTGTATTGGTCATTTCTCTTGTGTAAGAACTGTGTCGCACCTAGGGGCAAGGAACATTTATTTTCATGATTAATACCTGTGAGTTTCATGGCCTAATGAGAAAGCCCTAGATGTATTTGAAATGAAATTGCCATTTCTTCCCATTCTTCATTCAATTCATGTAAACACTTTGACTACTCTCCTCCTCAGTTTGGGTGCAAAGATCCTGTATTGCCCACTGACACACTGCCAATAGTATTTGTTTGTATATGTAGCTGCCATATTAAGGTATGTGAGTTCCAAAACAAGTAATTTTAGGTGGACACCTGTACCCATTTGTGTAACTTATTACATGTCGCAAAGATGAATACCCCCCGAACTGTGAAACTGAAAGTTAAGGAAATATTTTGCCTTGCTTTCCCTGGCACCCATCTAACCTGACCGAGAATCTAGTGCTAGGTTTTGCATGGCTGTAGTAAGTCTATCGGTCTCTTCGCTACAACTTCATACTTGTTGAAGTTCAGTCCAAAATGTGTACGTACCTAAAAACAAATGGAGGAAAAAAAAACCACCTTGGAAATAGTGCAGGTAGGCATATAATCTCATGTAATACCTTATCTTGAAAGTATTTTGAATGAATTTTAAATGTCCTAGTCTTCCTCCTGCCCCAGTGCAAAGGCAGCATTAGTGTACTTTATAATCTCCCACTGCAGCGTCCTCTTGTCTTTCTCTTATGTTGACTCTTACCTCACATACTATAGCTTGTCTGCATTAGATTGAAGATCCTTGGGGTGAAGGGCATGTCTTAACTTCCAAAAACTCTTATACTCTTATGGCTTTGCATAAATACTAAAACATTCATGTTTTATTTGCTGGTGTGTTTTTACATTTGTCGTCTCCTCTCCTCCTCCTGCAAAATAATTCACTGAAAGTGCAATTTGTTGGGTGAGACACAAAGTGAAGGGAATGCATTGCAGTGGGGGAGAAGGACATGGAGCCCTTATTATGATAACCAGCAAAAGGCTGTAGGATTGGTTCACCTGTTGTTAGAGCTATCAGTATCACCAAATATTTATCCTATGGTGCCCGGAAGCCCAAGTGGCTAGCCAGAACTCCACTGTTAGGCAATTAAAGAATACAGAACAAGAAAATGACTGATATCTTGATGAACTGGCAGCCTAAGCAGTGCTGCTAAATAATGTAGCATGTAGTTGATTTTTTGGGGAGGTTGTTTGGTTTTATGACACATCTGTGTTTCCGTCTTGGCCTCTGTGGTGGTGAATGTCATCTTCAAAAATAAGAACTGATTGTGCTTGTTCAGTAGGGATGCCCTGAGCAAGGCTTTGAAGAGCTAGCAGTGGCCCACCTCATTCAACTCACCTAGGTGTTCGTGTGATAATCTGCTTGTGACACTGGTAATGTCCAGCTGCCTAGCCGTTTCTGTGCATGTCAGAACATACAGGAACACAACTCTGCAGAGGGCAAGAGCCAGTTCAGAAACTAAGAGTCAGAATACTGGTGAGCAGCCTTGGATGGACTATACGGCATGGTTCAGTGCCTTGTAGAAAGAGCTGAGCTAACTTTGAGGAACTAATGTAGCCATCAGAAGATAATTGGTGTTAGTTCCCCAGTTGATAGGCACTCTGTGAGGAGCAGGCTGTGACAATGCAGCTGTATTTTCACCTCACATAGTGGCGTTCTGCTGGGCAGTATACATCTTTTGTCTGGACTGAAGTTAGTTGGCTGTTTGTGGCAAATGCCATTAACTTTAACATGCTGAGCCTGGTTAAAAAAGGCAAATGTTATGTTAAAACATAATTGAGCTAAATCACTCCAGTGCAAGCTATGACGTACAAGATATAGCATATCTATCATGGATGTTTGTCAGCAGAGCTATCTCAGCATAGCTATGCCACTTTGAAAACGATGCTGATGGAAACAGTGCCCCCTGTTTTCATTTGAGATGCTGCTGTTGCAATTCATTTGAAGGCTTAATTTTTCCCTGTGCAGAAGAGGAAGCACTTTTAAAGACTGTGGTTGCTTATACTTACTGTGTCCCAAAAGAAGGATAGGGCAGCAGAGAAGCAGAAGCTTTATTTTACCAGAGAAGAGGAAGTAGCAATGTTAGGAGGGTCTCTGACGACTTTTGCCATGAGGTCAAGACCTGAGATTGGAAGTTTAGGGTAGGGTGGAGTTCCCCTCTTGTCTCAGCTTATGAAACCTGCTTCTTGTGACCTATCACGTAAGTATGGTCTGCTACTTGCTTTTTTCCACAAAAAAAAAGCTTCTGCAAATAGAAAAAAACCACTTCTTTATGATGATGCAAAAAGTGTAAGTATTTAACAAACTTACTCATACTTTAGTTGACAACTTGTGTGGCAGATTTACCACCCACCCCCTCCAAAATGGAGTGGTGTTTCCACTAATTACATGATGATTACTTTCCAGCAGGATAAATGAGCCCCTGCTGAGCTCCAGACTGCCCCAGCTAGTCTGTTACCTATGCCTGAATTCAGTACTTTAAAGCTTACTTTAATATTTCTTTCACGAGTAGTACCTGTGTCTGAAGGCTCCTAGATATGACCATAGACACATATAATTTCAGTAGAATGCCTGACTTCTGGGCAAGTATGAATCACTTCCTTTCTCTTGTTTTATCTGAGATAAAAAGTAAACATGCTTACAGAACTCTATTGTATTTCCATAAAGGTTTTAATATCATGTGTGTGTATACATCTGAATGCACAAACATATAAAGTGAGCACAGCTTTTTTAAAGCATCTGTTTATTTGATTGGTAAATCAGATATTTCCTTATGAATTTGATAATTGTCCTGACTTTATTCTCTGGGGGATTTTGAAAGAGCGTCCAGATATTCATGAGCTTATTGGCTCATGGGTTTTTTTTGTTCCATGAATTCAGCTGGAGCAATTAGTTTATTGCTTTCCACATTCGTGTGTGCATCTGATATGTATGGTGTGTGTGAACATACCTGCCATTTCAGTGAGGAAGAGGCAACCATAGCCATGCTATGTGAATGAGAATTTATCTGTTCAAAGCACTGCTTAGGAGTGCACGATTTGGCAAAGGACATAAAAGTATTATAACAATGGTGTCTGATTTTTAGTTCTGGTTGCTGTCTTTTCAGGCTAGGTAGGTTTTGGCTGTTGCACATTTTTGTTTACCTCTCATCCATTGTTCTTTCTACCACTAGTAGTTGAGAGAGCAGCACTGGGACTGATGTGCATCTAGAGGAGAAATTTGCACTGGGCTGCTCTCAATGCCTTCCCAGGTGTTCCCCAGTCTGGAATGACTTGCCTGTCATTGCTGTTCATAACTTCAGAGCTTACCAATTTGGTTTGACCTTTTGATGCATGTGGGGTATGGTGATGCTGTGGTGGAGCTGAATTCTCTTTTCTCGGTAACTGAAAACTTATTTTCTGAATCTACATTATTTGGGACACTATATGTGCAGAAACGTTTCTTATGGTGACTATTGTGGTAGTCCATGACTGTCTAGTTCTCAGAAGTCAGAGTAGTCATCTACAATAATAATGACGTTTAAATACGATGGGGTCAATAGTTCCATTCCCATTTTTCTTCATGGTCTCTTAGGATTCCTGTCTATGTTCACAGCTACTTTTTGTTGCTTTGCACTTCCTCATGTGCCTCATCTTTACTCATGATGTTGATATCATTCGACATGCTGGGCCAGCATACAGCAGCTGTTACTTTCCACATTCAGGCCTCTACTCCAGAACAGTAGAAAGAGAGGAATTCCTTCTTCTTAATGACCTGTGCTTCATGATTTGCCTGCCTTTACATATGACTTCATGCCTGCTCAGTTCACATAGTATTTACACTGTTCCTGAGAAGCACATTCTGAGTTACTGTCTTTTTGAGTAGCCATCCTGAGAGAAAGATGGATACAAACACTTGTAAAACATTTGGCCCTCTAGGGTTTGTTCTCATTCCCCCCCGCCCCGCCTTGAGAGTAGCATACAAAGCATCCTGAGCCTATTACTGTCTCACTTCCATTTTCTAAATTTGTTTGAACGTCTTGTTTAGGTACTATAACTTCATGCTGCCACGCTGCTGTCAGAAGCTAAGTATGATCCTCTTATTAATTTCTTTTATTGCCTGTATTTTAAAACTATAGCTTAGTAATTTTTGTATCCTATGGTGAAAGTATTTTGGGTACCTATTTCCATTTAATTGTATGTAATGGGGGTGGAAAAAAGTGCTTGTCTATTGACCTGGAGTTGAGTGGTACTGACCTGCCATGACCATGCACGTGAGCCCTGGCTGAGCCCAGGTTGTAAGCTTCTAAAAGTGTGGTTTTGTGACTTCTGGCTGCTCCTTCCACTCCTGGACTACCAGTAGCCAAACCTTCACATTCAAGCAGTGCTGCAGCAGTTGCCCATTCAATTTGGATGGATGATGCTTCTGATATCAGTACTGTCCAGCTCTTGGGAATGAGAGCCTACATTCTGCTTCACTGAACACCCCTTTTTCACGTGGCAGCATCCTGAGGGTGGTCTCCTTGTTCACCAGCTCCATAGGAAGGCTGTGCTGCACTGAATTAACAGTCTGTATTGCAGTTTTGTCTGCTGTTCACACCAGTAGTTTGCATCTGAGAGGCTCAAAAAAAAAATGGTGTCAACAAAGCCTAATAACCTCTGACCCCAGCTGTGTTTTTAGCTGTGGTATCTTCTGAGTTGCTTTTCAGGTTCAGCTTGTACCTCCTGCAGTAAATCAAGGATGGGCTGTGTGTAGTTTTGCAGCTGTTTCCAGTTTCAACTTGTTTAACTTTACCATGTTGATGCTTTCTAGCAAACACCTGAAGATACAGCTGTGCTCTGCCACCCCTTCTGCCATGCTGTCTCCTGTGCCTGTACACCAGAATATCATCAGTTTTGATCTTGAATCTTGGAAGTCCTGTTAGTTGCTTTTGCTGATGACATTGATGACATTAATATTCCTTTGTGGCAGGTTGAGTCCCACATAGCATTCGTTGCCATCTGTGTCCATCTGCTGGTGTTCACCATGCAGTGAGGTAACTGTTCTTCTTCCACAATAACTTGTGCCTGTATCTGTCTTTGGCAATGAGTACTGAGACTATATTTGCTCCTGCCAAGTCAGGTAGTATTTCTTGATGAATGCTTTTCAATGGCTTTGCAAAATGTCTGTGTCTGTGCAAAAGTGCAATTTACCTAGCTTTTCAGTAGTGTCATGCTGCTTATGCAGCTTGTGGGTTCTGTGACTTTGGCAATGATGTCTTCTTCAGCATTCATTTTATTGCTCCCATTATTTTTTTCTAATGTGATGGGTACTTGGTGAAGCAGGTGCTATATAGACTAGATTGTTCTAGTTGTTTTCAGGTGTAACATGCCTGGAAGACATCCAAGTATCTCAGAAACATCTTGGTAATATCAGAGAGATGTCAGCCCTTTCTGAGATTGGGGCTTTTTTGAATGTGTGCATGTATATTGCTAGTGATGTCTTCAAAGATGCTTATATTCCATTTATACTTTCAAAAACATGGCTGATCTGCTCCCTAAACTTTTTAGAGACCCAAACTTTGACCTATACAGGCCCTTACTGTTGGCCTAGAGTCATGTGCTTCCTCTCTAACTCTGTGCATAGTTTGGTATTTATACAATGTGGAAATGGGACTTAAGATAGGAGGCTGAGAGAACTGTCCAAAACACCAAGTACTCTGGTGGTTAAGGTGTTCACCTGAGGTACGGGGGACTGAAGTTTGTGTGTCTGCTCAAATTGAGCCAATCAGGAATCTGAATTTCCTAGGGGACTACTTGAACCAGTAGGTAGCTGATTACTCCAGGGACTTTCCCTTATGTCGTTTCCTTGCATGAGGAAATTGGTCTGAATGCTGAATTGGTCTGATGCTGGAAGGAAACTCTTGCTGGGCGCTATTGATTGTGGGGTACTATCTTTGTGTAGAGATAAACAAGATGCTGAAATGCCACCAATGCTATACATTTCATGCCAGGCCAGTTTAGGAGACTGGTTCTGGAGCCTTCCCTGTTCAGGTGCACCTCTGCCCTTGTAGACCAGCTTGCATCCAGGCAGCTGCATGTCTTTGGGTGTTGCAATGCTGAACATCACAATCGGAAGGCTTTAAAGAATCTGTAAGAGGATAGACTTTTCCTAAGATGAGTGCTGCTGCATTCATGACTTCACCTGTTTAGGTGGAACAGTGGCTTCTGTGCTATGGGTTTTTTAACCAGGTGTTCCTTCTCCTTAGTCTACTTGCAGATTGAATGGTGTGGTCATTGTACTGCTGTGTCGTTTCAATTTTGCTTTTGTGGATGCAGTGTCGCTTTCCTCTTTTGCGTAATGCTGTGTTGTTTCAATTTTGCTTTTGTGGATGCAGCGTTGCTTTCTTCTTTTGCGTAATGCTGCGGAAGTTCTTGTAGCTTAGTACTTTCACTGATGACCTATGAGCAATTTGGCGTCACTTCCTTTTTGTGCACTGTTGCTTTGTCCTTGACTGCTATACTATTTCAGACTTCACAAATCACATAACCTTGCTGTTTTGCATCACACTAATATCACATAGGCCCAAAAGTTAAAAGGAATTGTTTTAAGAGTATTAGGAAAATTGTAAGGCCTCCAAAAGTAGGAAAAGCCAGAGTCAAAACTGCTTGGAGAACCTTAATTCAGGCCTCTTGTTAGTAACAAGTATGAAGCAACTTTTAATTAAATGGTTACGTGTTCTGGGTCCTCCTTGCCATTGTACCCACTTAATTCCTTCCTACCGGTAGGTAAAATATACACAATGATCACTTCATAAAAATATATAAACACTTTAATTTTGTTGTACTGTTACTACAAGTTGCCTAACATAACAGAGTAATTCTGTGGTAAATTTGGGATATTAGCCTGTTTTCAGGGCAGCATTAATTGGCCTTAATCATGTGAAAGGAAAAAAGAACATAAAGCTTTGAAACCATGCTTTGTTTCCACAGCTCATGAAGAAGAGAGAAATCTCATGGTGGGGGTAGAATAGTATGTGGTCATGTAATTAAAGACTTTTTCAGAATGCCCCAAAGGGCCAAACTCAAGGAATTACTGGTAATCGTCAACTTAAGGTTTCTTAACCTTTTAAACTTAAAGTTGGCAAACTAAGATTAAACTCATGTAGGTTTTGGTGAATAATTTCCCGTGTTTTGAAGATGACAGACTCTTTAGGTCTGCCCCATGGATATTCACTATTTGCATCAATGGAATAATTGAGAGCTGCAGCAAACTGACAGCCTGGAAGCAGGATGGGATGCTCTGTTTACAGGAGTTTTATAGATATTTTCTGACAGTACAGGTAAGGCTTAAAGGTATTGAAGTCCATTCCAAAGTCCAGATGGAAAGTGTGTGGGTACTCCAGTCCCCACCCAAAGAAAGGATGCAGATATGGTGGTTGTTCCCTTGGTAAGAAGGGTGATCAGTATGTGTTGGCAGCCTCTTCCAGAACTGGGAAGACTTCTGTTGAAGCGTTTGCCTACCAGATTTCTGGTGAAAGTATTGTTCTCCAGTGGGAATACTGAGAAGAAGAGCTCTTTGTGGATTTTAATCTGCAATTGGGATCTCTCAAGCCAGTGGTTAAAAAATGAAGACAACTGGTTTGCAACTTGAATTCAATTATGTTTCTTTTATCTAGATACAGTGGATTCAGTATGGCATATCAGTATGATAAAAAAGGGAAGTGAATTATCATGGGCCCTGAAACTATTGTTGGGGAAGGAAAAGATTTGTAGATGCTAGTTAACATACTTCGACAACTGTTTGCCAAAGCCATTCATTACGTCTGCCTCTGCATTAGAAAGGGCACAGTATTTCATTTTCCATTTCCTTTCACAAATAGAAAATTAATTGCATAGACTTGCAGAAAGTGCAGATATAACTCGTTATGTATTGTTAAGGCTGTCTGTGATAAATTTATCAAGCTTAGACAAAAAGTACTCTGAAATCACAATGGATCCATCTTAATTAACGTTCTTTAAGTGACGGGTACACCTGTTTGGAAATGGGAGGTAAAAGCAGACAAGTTTTCCAGAAGCACAGTAATAGTGGTCTCTGGTCATAGAGGAAGCTGGAAAATATAAACTATGCTTTGATTTGAGCCCTGCTACTACCTGCAGAAATCACATTCAAAGTCCTGTTTTGCAAATGAATTATTCCAGTGTATCTGTAAAAAAAAAAAAAAAAAAAAAAAAAAAAAGATACTGGACTGTTATGTCCACGAGAGATAATGGTAATCTCACTGTTGACTAGTGATGTAATCAAGCAGTTAATGGGTTCACCTTCACCCCATATAAAGTCTATCTCTATAATACAGTTATGACATATTCTGTTTATAGAACTCGCCAGCCATAAAACTATCTTATAATTGTTATCCATCGTTCGTCATATTTGCTGATACAGCTTATCTTTGCTGGTGCCATGCTGTGCACTGGAGTGGTGCTGTGGAGACAGTCCTTAACGACAGTAGAAAGCAGAGGGTGAACAGAAAACGTGACACAGTGTGCAAAAAGAAACAGCAAACAGGAGAAAGTCAGGGACATGTGGACACGTTACTGCAATGTGCTGAGTTGCCTTGGCAAGAATGTAACACAAGACAAAGATAAGGAAGAAAATGGAAAGTACTGCGCTTGTGGATGAAGGCAGCTGGACTTGCTGATGGATACCTGAGCACTGAGAAGTTTTCAACAAGTGTCTTTCACTCTGGTTTCCTCTGGATTCAGGTTGCATCCTGGCCGTAGACTCCACGGGGGAAGAGGGCTAATCAACCAGCAGCCAGAGGCTCTCGGACTGAAGCCTTACATGGCTGCTTCCCCAGGACTGAACAGGGTCTGGGTGAAGGGAAGAGTGTGGTGAGCACCAGAGTGTCCATCACTGTCAACCTAGAGTAAAACACTCCCCATAAAGACAGGCTTGATACGTATTTTAAGATCTACAGTTGTTAAATTGTGATTTAGTTATATTTTTATCTGCAGCCTCGGCTGCTGCTTGAGCACTAGAAAAGGTTTCAGAGGCTGTCTGCTTTTAGAGCTACTTGTTACAGGCCTTGCTTTCAGCTGTTAGGTTATAAACAGTTTTAAACTTCTGCTTTTCCCTGTGTGCTTTTCAGACACCATCCTCTGACCTACATTTCACCCCTTCCTGCACTCCTTTTTCCCACCTCCCTGAATTTTTTGAGCGCTGAGATCAGCCCTTTATTTTTGCCAGTACTTTTTAGGTTTAGATTCTAACAACAGAAAAGAGAAATAAACTGCATTAAACTGAGTTCTATTTTTCTTGATGTGTTTGCCAAGAAACTCAATTAAACTTTCAAAGAAAAGCAACCTGCAAAAGTCAGTATCAGCCTATTTCCTTAGTTGGTTCAAATAGTTCCCCAGTTTCTTGAGTTTTTCTGCAAAGCTATGAAGATATGAAACATTCCTCCCTCAGTCTGAGCATGTACAGACCTCTCAGTGGTGGAGCATGATGGAATTTGTGTGATGCACAGTAACTCATTCCAGTTGCAAGTGTCATTAACAGCAAAACTAAGTTACAATTTTCATCTGATAAGCCTCAAATAGTTTAAACTTCAAAACGTAGATGTTTTGGTTTTTGTTTTCCTGAAATGGCATGTTTTACTTTGTTCCTCAGATTCTCATGGGTTTAGTAATGCAGGGATCTAAATTGGTGAGTTAAAAGTAATCTGGTGTAGAATGCCCAGTTGTACTTCTTGTTTTGATCTGTAGGCCAATGTGTAAATGTAAAACTATTCCTTCAGTCTGCAACGGCACTGCCACTGATGTCAGTGGAAGGAGTTCACAAAGACTAATTGTCTTAGTGCACTGACTATTTTAGTGATAATCCTATTTCCTCTCTATTTAGAGCCTTGTTACAGCCCTGCTCTGTAGGAAAATATGCCCTCTTTTAGGACCGCTGTATATTTCCCTTCCTTTCTTCTGTTTCTTTTCCTTTCTTTTCTTTCTTTCCCTGCAGCAGCTCCAAATCCTACTCTCTCTGCTATTCACCACTGTCCCATTTTATCTGTTATAATGCTCTCAGCTGAACAGCTGATGCTGACCTCTTATGTGCCATTGTTATGCTTTGGTACTAACATCCCAGGGTAGGTGAGAGAGTTTTCATTTCTTGGTTGTTATTTGAGATTCTAACTCGGGTAGGTTTCACTGCCTTGGTTAAAACTCTGGGCATGAACTGAAGATTCTCTTTCACAGTTAAATAACAAAAAAGTTCAGACACCAAAGAATTGGGATATGCTGTTCAGGCTCAAAAATATACCAAGTAGGAAGAATGGAGCTCCTGGCTTTGAATTTAGCACATCAGTCGTGTGTGGGTTTAGATTTATGATGTCTCAGCCTTATTATTCTCCTGCACTTTTCGGTAGTGGTCATATTACTGCTCTTTTGATCTTATTGATAGAAAGCTTGAGGTTTAGTCACATGTGACTTTGACCTCTGTTACTGTCATTTCCAGATTAGATTAGAGATTAGGTTTGTCATCTCTTTTTTTTTTTTTTTTTTATTCCATGCTTCTCCTGGCTCCACATATTTGAGTCTACTGACTGCCAACCTCTGTGAGATCAATTTCAAATCTACTGCATTCAGCAAAGACAAACCTGTGGCTGATTCTGTGTCGTCTGAGCAGTTGCTCCCTTTCAGTCAACAATTACCCAGAATTTTCTGGGATATACATCCCTGTCTATTCCAAAAACTCAACCCTTTCCCTTTCAGCTACTTAGAAGGCAGTGGAAGGTGAATGGAAAAAAGAAATGTGTGAGATCCGTGAGGAGTTGAATATTTTTGTCAGATGCTATAGAGCTGCTTCCCCATACTGGGTTTCTAAATCAGTTTCCCAAATCTTTGGCTTAAACCTTTGCTTACATCCAAGAAACAAGTTTTCTATGGCAGTTACATTATGATAAATCTGAATACCTGTTTCTGGTGTCCAGCTTTCAAAACCTTGATTCTTGTTAAAGAATATTTAGAAAATAGAATAATGACCTGCTTGAGTAGTATGTATGTCCCTGCCTTCTGTTGCTTGGATTTGTAGATGAAAAATATGGGCTGGGATCATAGGTACAAGACGCAAGGATACAAGGCTAAGTTTATTAATAGGATTGGTATGTATCATACAAGAAGGTGAGCTCACAGAAGCCATGATTCAGCACAGTACATGAAACATCTAGATAACCTTAAGCAAAGGACTGATTTCAATTAGATCCTTATCAGAGTTACACTAGTCAATTTAAGGAGTAGAAGAAACAGCATGTAACTCCTGTGACATAGATTTCACAAACTGAATAATTCATAATTAATATTATGCAGAATTTCAAGAGGTGGAGCAGTGCACAGATACTCTGGTCTCTTCTCTGTGCTTGAAATACTCAATACTTACAGTGAACCTTTAATGACTGGCCCATATCCCACAAAAGTTTAAGTGAAACTGAAGAAGATTCAAAGAAATTGTGAATGCTAATTAACTACCTACAGCATAAAATAGGTTCCTTAAGTAAGGCTTTGTGTCTTCTGTTAGTTAACTCATCTCAAAGATGTTGTCTTAGGCTGGTGTGTATATAAAGGTGAGAGGGCATAAAAGTTTAAACTTTGTGTGGGTTTTTTTCCAAATAATTTAACAGATATAAACCTTTATGTGCAGGTAGAAATGCTGGTGCAGAAGTGCCCTGTTTGCACATTGCTGATCCTTATTCCTTCACAGGAGCAGCTGAAAGGGATTAATGTCCCCTCGTAATGCAAAGCCATGGTGGGGTGCCCTCTCCGGGCTTGCTCTGCGCAGGCCAAGGGCAGTCCTGCCCCCAGCTGCTGATCGCCGCCGAGGCGGCTGGCAGAGCTGGCGAGGCAGCAGAGGCATCGGCACCAACAGTCTCTCATCCACTTCAAGTAAAAGTAGCCAGTTTTGCTTAACCAGTTCAGACAGCTGGCTTGAACTCACCTGGCTGATTTTTTTTTTGTTTGTTTGTTTGACATGCATTAGAAAGTGAACATCTGATCTCTTCTGCTGGCAGAAGAGTGGATGGGGAGGAACAGTTCACAGCAGCACTGTCCTCAGTTGGATTGTGAAGACTTTGCCTGTCAATGGCCTCACTGTCTTCACAGGGTCTTTTGTGTTACAATTAAAGCACTACCTGTTGTGTGTGGACAGGGCTGAACACAGAGCAATAGATCTGCATCAATCATAGCCACATCTGTAGGGAGAAAGATACTTCTGCATTGGACAGCTGTACTGTTAAAAACAAACAAGTGAGAGCTCTCTTCCTCTCACTCTAAAGTTAACTCCTCCTTCCCACCCCCTGCAACCCTCTGGTTCAAGCTGTTTTTTCAGTAGATTATCTGCACACTCCCTACATGAATCCCTTTCTCTTCTGTGGTTAGCTTTTAACTTTACAAATAGCATTGAGAAACCTCATAGGAGTAGTAGAGGGGCACAGGAATTTTTCTGATGTCCTGGTATGTTCCAAGTCAGCTTGATACAAGATATACAGAGACCAGAGGTGGCTATGTGTTTTTGCTGTGAGGGAAGAGACAAGATTTTTCAAAACCTTTTCCCTTCTGAAGACAGCAGGAGTATGCAAGAAGCTTCCAGTTCTGGAAATTACCAGCCCATCATGATCTGCTTCCCTCTAGAGATGACCAGAATGAAGGAGGAAATTGGTGAAGGTTTACTTATCCCAAAGGACCAAAATGGAAATCCTTTGGTCCTTATCCCAAAGGACCAAACGGAGCAAGCTCCATTTCACAACCCGTCATGATTCACCCAACCATGTTTGCTTTCTTCTGTTTCATAGAATGGATGTATTTCACACTGAACTGTATTCTGAACTGAGTTCAAAGCAACTATATTTGATGGGATTGATTATTTGTAAAAACTATTTTCCATTCCATAGCTAAAGCTCAGTGTCAGAAAGTTACTCCTCTTTCATTTGGAAAGGCTACCTCTTTTTTTTTTTTTTCTGGCAGAGAACAAAAGCTTATGGTACAGAACATATTTCTTGGAACCTCAACTCTATTAATAACTCTTCTGTAGAGCACCTAAAATACACCAAAATACCAGGTCTAATATGAGCCATGGAGGAAGTTTATGCAGACTTCTTATTGTGACTTATGCAGACTACTTATTAATTTGACATTTGTGTCAATACTCGGTGTGCTTCTTCACTCCACAATATGTCAGTGGAGAAGCCACACACTTGTGGTGTGGGATGACTGCACATTCTTAACGTTGCTGTGTTCGTAGCAGGACTGGGGTTGTATATCTGAACCTGGGTTCAGAGAGGAGTTTTAACCTTTCTAGGTGTTTACCTCCACTGAAGTTATAGCAAAAGATGGAATAAGACACAGTATTAGTATGCTGGACTGAAAAAAAGAAAAAATATATCTATATTAGTATACAGCAGCCACCAGGATAAAGGAAGTTGTGCTCCAGTTGGTGTGTGCAGTAGCATCCTGTTGTGGAGAGAAGTGGTGACCACGCTTCTCCCCCTATTGGGCTATCTGCCTTCAGGTATTTTCTATCAGAATCCATCTTCAAAATGCTTCTTGTTTTCCAGCCTCCTATGAAGTCTCCTTTGTCTTCAGGTTAGTTATTCTTCATGAAGTTCTCTGAATTTCAGGAAAAACCCAGGGGATAGTTGGCCATCCACTGGAACTGAAGAAAGCTGAAATCATGACTTCGAAATCTATTTTTGAGAAACTAACTCTAAGGATTTATTAATTCCTACTGTGTGTGTCTGGAACTCAATCCAGTAGGCATAAATGACATACAAGCAATGGACAAAAGGTTGTACTCTGAAGATGTGCATTTTTTCTTTTTTCCTCTTTTAAAAGTAGTTGCTGTAACTGAGACTTTGAAAATCACTTATACCATTGTGGGGTCACCTCAGATGTTTTTGGTGTCCAGATGTATTTTTCTTCAAAAGCTTAATTTTTCAGAAGATAGATGCTTAGCACAGTTTTGTTACTTAGCTCAGAAACACAAGACATTCTAAATCACTTATCACTGTGTTCAGTTGCTCTTTTTGTTTCACCTGCTTTTTATAAACTTGTAATATGGACTGATTGTATCTAACTAGTCAATAACAACTTCATTATTAGCTTTGTTAAAGGTTTCTTGTGGATGTCACAAAAGCAATGAGTCCTGTGTTATGTTGTGGAGGAAGAACAGATTGGTTTATGGAGGGGATGAAGGCGAGAGAGGACCTTCCAGGCATGTGGCTATTTGTGTGCGATGCTGATGACTGCTTAGTAGCAGAACTGAGGGTGCTGGGGCTGTATGGTAAGAAACAGAAATGAGGATGAAGAAGTGGTGAGGGGAAGCTGAAAGCTCAGAACAAGGCGTTTGAAGATGATGTGATGGAACGGTGGGGGATGTTGGAGGAATTCAAAGCTCAAGCGTAAAATGACTGGGGCAAAAGGCAAGGAACGCTACCTTTGTAATCTGCGTGGGGTGGGAAGGATCAAGAAGAGCCTGAAGGGAAAAGGTGGGCAGAAAGAAGGGTTATTGTGACATGCTGCCTGGAAATAGGTGATGAATGTTTTGTTCTCTGAAACCTATTACCTTAGAAGAGCCTAAAAAAAATGGGAGTCATTTGACTAAATGTAGACACCTGCCTTGTAGGTATTGGTACCTCAGCTTATTATCTAAATTCACTGTATAGTAAATGGGGGGGGAAATACTTCTCGAGCATGCTATTTTTTCTCTTCAGTTAGGTTGAGTTACATTTCCAAGAGGCTGCTTTTTTTTCCTTGGTCTCTAAAGTAGACAGTAGCTCAGAGGTGGGTGGGCTACTTACATATATATACACACATATACCCATAAATGTGTGTGTATGCATGTATATATACACTTATATGAATATCTGAAGTGTGGTGAGGTGAAGCCCTCAATCCTACCTGTGAAAAGAAGGTAGTATGAGTCCTGTGATAATTAATGTTTGCTCTAGCACCTTTGCACCCTGGCTGCAACTCAAACTGTCAGCATGGGCAGAGAGTACTTGCGCCCTGTCTGTCAATAGCACCGAGTGGCATAAAACCCAAACAGTGCGTGTACAGAGTAATGTCTTTTGGGGCCTACGAGCCACTGTCACAAATGGATTGGGTTTCTGAGGGAAGGGCCTTTACAAAACTCTGTGATAGTTCTGCAGTTTTTAAAGTTTCTCTGCATTCAGCAGGTCCTGTAACACGAAAGGGTCCTGTAAGTTGCTGGTCAATTTATGATACCAGATGGTTTTGTTTGGCAGTGCTTAAATGTAAGCTGAGTTCTTCTGAAAATAGGATAACAAAACAAAGGTTAGCTAGCACTTTTAAATAGATGGCTACTCAAACCCAAATTTCACTGGAAGCCTGCAGTGTACCTGAAAATTAGGAAGCAAGTATCTCCAGTTGATAAAACCCAAACCAGAGGAACACAACACTGTGGTGACTGTAATAGTATGACTGTATTGTGTAATGACTGTAATAGTGACGGTATCTGAAAGTGTAACCTTTAATTACTCTGCCTCTTTCTCCAAACTCTTTAGGAAGGAAAAATAACACCTATTTCACACATGTTGTGAAAATCAAATTTCCCAACAGACAGGAGCATAGGAATGTCTCTACAATGTCAAACCAAACTCCCTTCTAACCCAATACTTTTGTCTCCAAGGGTGACCAAAAGCAGATGCATAAGGGAAAAAAGATAAAACGTGGCAAGCAGAGTGTGACACTGTCTGGATTATAATTTCCTACTTTCAGCAGTCTGCAGATTAGGAATTTTCTGAGTTTGCTTTCAAAGCACCTTGTGTAATAGCCCAGAATGGTACTTTCCCTTATTAATGCATTTATTTGCTTTAAGATTGCTTCTGTCTTCTGGCATCCAGGTCTTCCTATTCAGTTTGGTGTTATGTGCAGTGGATTCCAGTTGACTTAGGAGTCTAATGCCCATTTTCAAAAGTGGTATAAGAAACCAGGTCTTTTCAGAGTCACTGGCTATTGTTGATGATGGGAGTTGAGTTCTGCAGTGATTTTTGGAAAAATGTTGCCAAAATCTGTGCGGGGTTTCGGAAATGAAGGCAGCAAATCAATTTGAACACTGCTTTGTGTTTGAAAAAAGATAGTAGAAATGGGATATGTTTAACTTGGAGTTATTCAGGATTTGAGTAGAGAATTTGACATGTGATGCTAGAGAGAGAACTGAAATAAGATGGGCAAGTAACTTCTCACCTTTCTTGATGCCGGAGGTGTTTGCAAGCGCCACCTTGTAGAGCTTTTGTATCTGTCTGCAACAAATCTTTGACCTGGTAAAAAGAGTCCTGCTATCTGCAGGAGAGCAGCAATGAGATGGGGGGAGAGGGGTCACAATCTGATGAAAGAAATGACATAACTGGCTGGTTTGGAATATCAGAACCTCCTGATTCCAAAGGAAAATAGCACAGGCAATAAGGATACGTTAGCAGCACACACATCTTACGCGAGCCAAGTTACCACTAACTTCTGGCATGGACAGTATCCCCATTGCTGATCAAACTCTGACTTAACTACCCTGCTTAGAAGCCTTCATTTGTTGAGGTTTTTTTCACACTGAGGACAAGAAATAGACAATCTTAGTGAGTATAACAGATGTCAGATGGTCTCTCCAGCAATTTGTCCCGACCATCCTGACCTCCTGACCACACTTTTTCTGGTTGTTTTTTGTTGTTTTTGTCATTGCCACTGGTAGTAGATGTCTGTGAAATGCTTATGTGTTGGAGTACTCTAGTACCCCTTTCAGATGAGGTGTAAGCAAATGGAAACCGGTATCCTCCATGCACAACAGCATAGTACTGTAAAAGATCATTACACAGCAGGCCAGAGTTTTGGCTGATATACCTCTGCCTCTGTTATAGGCAGAAACTTAGTTTCTTTAACTTTTGTAGGTGGTTCTTGTCAGAGGATTGGGGAGGGTGGGTCCCTGCTGTTCCCCTTTTTGTACTGACTTCTCTCCTAGCACTTGCTAAAAGTAGCACTGAATTCAGTCCAGGTCCTTCAACTTCTCCCAAGGGGGGATGTGGAGAGAGGTGAAAGCGCCTACCACAAATACATAATTTTCTTTTCACTTCATTGTTCCCTTTCTATCTGACTTGGCAGGTGTGCTGAGTGGGAATGGTCTGCAAATCGATCCTGAGGCAATCAATGACACGGCAGCTGGCCAGAGCTGAACACCAATGCGTTGATCGCCTCCAAATCAATTCACACACTGCTCTTGCTCAGGTTACCTGCCATTTCAGAAGAGGGGAGGGATAGGGAAGTGAGAAGAAAATTGCACGAAAAGTATTGTGGGACCTTTCTAAATAGGCCACTTACTCGCAACCCTTCCTCTCTTGTATGTGCTTTTATACTAGATGTAAGTATGTGATAAGGTTACAGTGCAATGTCTTGTTTGACAACTTAGACCCTGCTCAAAGGGAGCAGAGCGGGGCCCTGGAGAACGACTGGCAAATTGTGTGGAAGAGACAGAGCAGTCCTGCATCTTCGCTGTTTTCCACCTTGCATATTGGGTATTTAAACTAGTCAAGCATTGCTGTTCGTGTGCAAGCTTAAATAATCATACAGGGCACTGTGCCACGGGGAACTGTGGCTCCTAATTTCTGAACATTCCTCAAGGTGAACAGTTTTTGTTTTGCTTTAATAAGCCAGAAGTTGTGCATGTCGAAAGTGCCTTTTGTACAAAGATCTCAATTTACTTGGCAAACTTCCATGCATTAAGTCTCCCTGCTTTGCTGTCAAGGAGTGAGGTATTGTTATCTCCATTAAGAGCAAGTGAGCCAGGAATAAATGCCTAGTCTCTTCGTATTGCTACTGCTTCCTTTTTTTCCCCTTTCTTCACATGGATAGTAGCCCTTAATTTACAGTGTAGATCACTGGGGCCAGAGATGGTTCTGGCCCCAACAGAACAGGGAAAGCACCTCATCCCCATGCCAATATGAAGACCTCTCCCTTTTTCTTCCTCTGCTAGTGGCTGGCTGTGACCCAATTCAGTGCCATCCTTAAGGATTCTCTTGTCTGTGCCACAGTTGCCATGGTCCCTAGGGAAGCAGTCAGCAAATAATTTAGGGGCAGGACCACCCAGCAGCCCCTTCTCTCTGCCTGTCACTGACATGATTGTGCCTTTTACTGAGGTCTCTTGCGTGGGAGCACAAATGCCTACGCACAGAGGATAATCCAGCAGAGAACCCTATCCTATGCAAGGGTTGCCATGAATCAGGTCCTTTGGCTTCATACATGGTACATGTCAATCGGAGGGGGGAAATATATGCAGTCGGCCGAGTGAATTGCTCAAAGCAATGCTGAAAGGCAATGGCAGATCTGCGAAAAGACTTGAATATCATATGCTTCGGCTCATGCTGCTGCTTACAATAACACCAGTGCTGGATGATTAAATACATTCAGAGACTGTCACTGTGCAGGGCTCTCTGTGTGTCCTCTTACAGTTCAAGGTACCACAAGGCATGGCATGGCAGCCGCATTCCTCTTAGAGCCGGGAAGGTAGTAACAGCATGCTCGGAACAGGTATAGCCATGTCAATAAGGAAGAACTAGCATTCATTTATTTTGTTTATTACCGATTAGTTTTAAGGAGTGCTGATGTGCTTGTCTATTTTCAGTAGTCCAACTGCAACTAATCATAACAGGAAGTAAATAGTGGCCACTGCCTTAGGAACACATTGGATTGCCACACAATTTGTGGCAGAAGTTGTCTTTTTGCTCTGCACCTGATGTGATGAGGCCTTATTCCGAACTGGGGACCAAGAGTTCAAAGGCTGCCTGTCACATGTCCTTTCCTGCTCTGAGATAAGGCTGGCAGGTGGAGCCAGGCAGGTGACCGTATGGCAGGGCCTGCTAGTGAGCTGTTGCTTGTTGCGAAGTATTCTCTGAGTGCAACGGGGGAGGTCCAGGAAGAATTAAGTATCTGTAGCAGCATAAGTACAATATTTCTTGCTGTTCTCCTAGAGAATGGCATATTCTGTTGCTTTATGGAAGTTCTAAGGACACAAGATAATCTGCTGTATGTAACCCAGAGTTATGGTGGTTTTTTGCTTGGTTTTGTTTTTTTTAAATTACATTTGGTGATCTTCCATATACCCTTAAAGTTTTAAATCTGTAAATGGGGCGTGTATTTAAGGCAGGCATTGCTTTGAATTGACAGGCTGCACTAGAAACAGGCCACCTTCACAAACATTGCACTGATAATTTCAAAGTTAGAGACTAGCAAAGAGATTTGCAAGAGTTCAAATGCTGTAGTTGCACAATGCGTAGGAGCGTTGACTGGACTGTGGTGTTGAAGGTAAGAAGTAGGAGCATGCTAACGGGGTGCTTTACTCATCTGGTACTTGTGCTGATGCGTTTCCTCAGTGATAGACATCTCTGAATCCCAGATGGATGGATCTCATCTACTCAGCATGGATACTAGCTGGATCTGCAAAGGATTTACTGATGGATAGTTGAGCTTTCAGAGCCATCTAGAACTATTTTGTGTTGGCTTTCATGAGAGAATCTTGTCTATCATGATTACACCTCAGCACAGGGCTGGCTGGCAGCATCTGGAGAGGGCTACCATGGTGATGCTTTGAGTTACATGCCAAATTTAGTGTTTGCTATAGGTATGGAAAGTATATGATAGACATATATATGGCTTACAGTGTCTCCCAGCCCTTGGAGCACTCATGTAATAGCCCCTTTGGAGCTGGACTTGCAAAGAGGTTGGAAAAGGACGGTTGTCTTACTAGGCTGAAAGTCTGAAGGTGCTAACGACTATGGAAAACTAGGATGGGTGGCATGACCAAAGGTTCTCACAATTACCCAGTTAATGGTACTCTTGTTTAACGTGCCAGTGTACTTCACACGTTGCTTTGTTGGTGTGACAGGGAAACAAAGATGGAGATCTTTAACATCTCGAGGGTGGTTCTTGAGGGCTCTTGTGTTATGAGACTTGCCCACATCTGGCTTTCAGCCGGATAATTCAGGCTCTAGGGCATGTGTCTATGCTAAAGTGCAACCTGGACCATTATCACTCTGAGCCGCCCAGCTCTGGTCTCTCAGACAAGCTGATGGGGCTTTACTGAGCAAGCCTGGTGTTGTCTGGAGTTGGGCCAAGGTCAGAGCAAGTAGAAATCTTGTCTTCTGGTCCCCTGTGACTCATGGGCTTGAGTTGCTTTCCTGAACACTGGAACGGAGGAACAGCTCACCTGGCAATAGAGCTATTTACTGTAACCCCAGCAGCTGCGGACTCGTATGGGACACCCCTCCGAACGCAGGGACACCTGTAGATGCTGAATCTAAGTGATGGAGGTGCTGTCATGATGGGGGGGAAGCATGGTCATTTAGGCAAAATGGGCACAGTATTTTTCTGTTTGAGATACTGATGGTTTTTTATTCTATATTGGCTTTCTGAGAAATAACTTTTTAGAATAATCTTCTAAGACAGCTGAAGTCTCTCTTGAACTTGAGCCCTTCGGTTATGGCTTCTGTTGGGCACAGAAGGTCTGTTTGTATTTCCCATCTCTAGGATGTGGGGATGGAAGATAATAAGACCTACTGATTGCTACCTTCTGATCACACCCGTAACCATTCCCATGTTTGGCTGCTGCTTGGATGTCAAAGCCCAGATTAGGACTATTTCCTTGTCCTGGAGAAGGAAAGATAGATTCCTGGAAGAATCTATTTCTTCCCTCTTGAATGTGGTTCCTCTGCTGTCCCACTAACACTTGGCTCTGACCCAGGAAGGTGGCTATACTCTTTTTGTACCTCTTCTGCGGCCTGATGGAGCCTCTCCTCCTGCAGGCCTTTAGTGAACAACCGCAAGAGGCAGGCAGGGAAGAAATGAAAGGAGAATAGGGGGGAAGAAAAGCCTGATAAACTTATAATGTTCAAGTTCTGACTTTGGCCTCTAATTTCTCCAGCTGGGAGCTGGTCCTTGAACCCTCATAAGGGACCTCTCTAGCTCCTGGATTCTCTCATTATTTGCCCCCCAGGGCCTCCCAGCTTAAACTGCCACATTTCATTCTTGCCTCCATTCAGAATGGAGATGCAATGCCACCTGACCCTGCTGACTGATAATGGCTGGGAAAATTGTACATTCGTGCCCATAATCAGCCTTAGGAGATGCAAGCAAATAAAACTTAACCTGCCACAATCCCAATTATTTCTCAGTCTAGTAATCTGACGACCTGGCATGGGAGGGTACGCTGGTAACTTTAACAGTCTTGCACAACGCATACGGTGTTCCCTGTGCACTGGAGCGTGAGGACCCTGTCAGGACAAACACAGATGGCTCGGGAACTGCACTGCATCGACTCTATGGAGGAGCCCTTGATGTTTCCAGGGACGTCTTCCATGTAGGCAGATTCTCAATGAGATGGGCCCAAGTGTGCTGTGTTGGGGACGGAGGGTTGGCTCTGTGTGCTTCTTCCCAGTAGCGCTGAGCTTCAAACCGCAGCAAGGTTATGGCTGCAGGCCTGAGAGACCTGTTTGATCTACTAGTGTTTGCTTCGAGGGGTTTGTGAATCTGAACCCAGGGTGGGAAATGTCCCAGGGCTCCCTGAGCCCATGGGCTATTGCACCATGAGCTATACCCAGATCCTGCACGAGTTCCTCTGGGAAAGGACAGGGTGCACTGGAGGGGGAAGAAACAGCATGTAACTGAGCCGTCTTGAAACAGAACTGGGAAGCTGTAATACTCCTCCAAGAGCAAAACAGGTGGCGGTGGAAGCACTTTCCTTTGTAGCAGGATTTATGGCTGGTTCAGCTCTGGAGGACTTCAGCTTGTCCCTCTGTCGTGCGCTGCTCTCCCACCAGCGTCATCCACTGGAGAGAAAAACTCCTCAAGGGTAAGAGCGGTAGTTCAGTGTTCACCGCTCGTGCTGACGCTGCACTTGATCCAGCTGTAGGTCAGCATCCCAACTTCATTCTGTCCCGAAGCGGGACCCCGGCACCCTGAGGACAGGTGCTGGCGTGACCGTGCGGCAAGGAGCTCAGGCGGCCGCCGTGGACCTGCTGAACGGCCGTGGGCCGGGCCGCGGCGTGCCGGGGCGCTGCTCCGGCTGCCAGGCCGGCTTGGGGGGTGGCCCTGAGCCCCAGCCGCAGGCGCGGCGCCGCCCGAGGCTGCCTTCCCCGCTCCTCCGCGCAGGAGGCGCGGCCGGGCCGGGCCGGGCCGGGGCCGGCAGTGCCGCGCTCCGGCCTCACGGGGGCGCCGCCTGCCCGCGGACGCCGCGGCCGCGCCGGGACAAAAGGCCGCGCTGCCGCCGGCCGCCCGGCACCGCCCCGGGCTGGGGCCCGCCGGGGGGGCCGGGGCACGAAGGGGCCTGGGGAGGAGGGCGGGGGGCGGCGCGCTCTCGCCGGGGAGGATAGCTGGCGGTGGTGGAGGCTTCCCGGGGCTTCGTGCCCAGCGTCTGCAGCTCGCTGGTTGCGTTATTGAACCCTCACGCCGGAGGAAAACCCCGAGAGGGACGGAATTTTTTCAAGAGCAAATGAGCGTGATGCTTTTGGGCAGGATCCCATCAGTTGCTTTGCCAGGCCGGAGTGGGCCGGGGCGGGAAATCACTTGTACTTTCATTCCCCTCTTTGATCCCAGCCGGTATGTAAAAGAATTGCAATTACACTTAGGCAGCACCTTTTACCCCACAGCATCCAAATTCAAATACAAACCTGAAGATCAGCTTCTTCCTTTTTCTTTTTTCTCCCCCCCCCCCCCCCCCCTTTTTTTTTTTCTTTTTTAAGGTCCTGCAAAAAGTTATCGAGTGGGCACTCTGGCTTTTCCCTGGTCTTCCCTTTGCGATCTCCCTTTTGTTGGTTGTATGGGCTGAAGTCCCCTGGGTGGCAGCCCGAGCTACTCATTCATCATCATAACAACCGTTTAGTGTAAAATTAACAACAACTTAACTACTACAGCAATAAACATGGTCCTGCATTACCACAGATTGATGAGGATTACTTAGTTACAATCAGCTGGGGCACAGACAGGAGCGGAGAAAGGCTGCCAAATCAATAGTTTTCCCAAAGTTAAGTTTGTCCCAAAACTTAACCTCCTCCCTTTAGTACTGCTGATGCTCGGGGGCTTGTTGTGGCTGGGTTGGGAGGAGGAAAAGGGAGGGAGGGGAATTTCCTTTCCGCCCCCCGGAAAGTTGGCACTTAATATTTGCTTTGTGGGAAGAAGAGGACAAAGTCTGTTTCTTAGCGTGTGTACTGTTCAGACACCTGATTTCTTCAGCTTGTGCCTTGAAAAAGGACCGATTAGGTTGATTACCTAAATATATTTTGCCTTTAATTCCTTCACTGTTTAAATTCGCAGCTTAACCTTCTAAAAGGCAGCAGCGGACCCCTAAACGAGCTGACAATCGATCCCAAAACAACAATGCATGAGAAAGAGAGAGGCTCTCGGGCAAATCAGTCCGGGCTCCGACTAACACAGTATGTTGGGTATCTGGCTCTCGTTTCCCGTGTAATCTCAGAAACGCTCATCACAAGAAACAAAGGACAAGGGGAAAATAGTTAAGTACACCTAGAGCTGCATCCAAACAAAAGAAGAAAAAGCCTAAACAAACCCAAGGTTTTCTATTTCTCCCTGAGCCAAGTAATCCCTTTGATTACATCTAATACCTGCCAAAACCCAGATGGTATGCCCACCCATCTCACAGTGTGATAATGCCACATTGTGAAATCTACCCATTAATATTAATTGTCAGCTAGAGAATCTGTCTGAACTACTAAAGCTCGAGGTTGCCTTGAGAAAGCAGGGCATGATTTAGCAGGGATTTTAAGATAATTCTTATTCTTTCGTTCTCTATCTCACATACGTAGAATGTTAAACAACAGCCCTAGAATGCGATTCCAGTTTCTGCCTCTCACAAATCTGGTCTTAAACCACTGTGTGCTTGGGGTCTCCACCTACTGACCAAAATATTACCTTAAATTGCTGTGGGTGTGCAGGCTCCACGCAGGTACACTGTACCGCACTGACTGAATCCTGACTCCCTGCTCAAGACAGATGTGCCCTACCATGCACATGTGACTTTTTCTTCTTTCTTTCCATCGCTTCCCAAATACCCTCTCAATAACGGAGTTGGTAATCCTTGAGAATTACTAGAGAAGTCTTTTGGAAACTTTTTTTTTTTTCAATTTATTATGCAGTGGTTGAAGACGGTCAGAAAAGAGAGAGAAAACAGTAGAAAAAAGTGATAGTGTAGGAACGGAGCTGCCCTCCTCAAATTTTGAGGAACTACAGCTGGGGTTGAGACAAAAAGGTCCTTGTATCCTCTGAAAAGAGAGAAAGAGAAGTGAGTGAGAGGAGGTGTAGAATGAATATATATAGCCATACATCATGTTAGCTCTTGCTGCTCATTTCAAGCCCTGTTTTTGGGATAGTAGTAGTTGTTATTTGTTATCACGCCTGGCTCTTGTCATTCATCTGTAGGCCTCAAAAACAGTTTTAGACTGATTGTGGCTCTGCTGACATGCAAAAAAGTAACCATAGGATCCTGCTGTGGCCCAGACACAACCCTACAGAGAGAGGCAGGTTCTGGTCTCGGACAGCACCGAACCGTCCAGGAAAGCAGTGGTAAATTTTGAGGTACGCTGTTCTCAAAATGGCGGCAGCTCATGGCCTGTCGCTAGATATCATCGATTTTACCTGGATGAGGGACGAGCTCTATATGATGGACCTGAAGACATAAACATTTGTGTTTCAACCCCTAGTCAAGCTGCTTTGTTACCAATCTCTAGCATAGATGCTATACGTACTAGTGGCTCTGTGTAAGCTGGCACTTCTAGGATAGAGTAAAAAACCTATGCAAACAAGACTGTGGCAAAGCTACCGAGGCCCGGAAATTCAGGTTCCAAAGTCTGCTATTCCGTCCTTCCCTCATTCCTTTGCATCTGGCTATTCTGCAGCAATTTAGGTAATAAGGCTCTTTGAAATGGGAACAGTCAGACTTATAAATATATGAATATGTAAATCAGATTTGTATTATCAGAGGTTCATATCAGTATAGGTGTGCATGAGGATGTGTTTCTTTCTTTGTCATTTTTCTTCCCACCGAAAACCTTTGTGGCTCATTTGTCTCCTTGGAGTGGGACCAGAGCCTCTCAGGACCCTTCCAGAAGAGCTTTTTGTTAGTTTTTTGATAGTTGCAGCTCTTTGGAAAGGTACAAACTGCACTTACCCAATACCACCCAGAAAACACATTGGTATGGGCTTCATAGACCTGCATTGCTTTCTGTGCTGGTTTTGGCTGGGATAGAGTTAATTTTCTTCACAGTAGCTAGTATGGGGCTGTGTTTTTGATTTGTGCTGGACACAGTGTTGATAACACAGGGATGTTTTCGTTCCTGCTGAGCAGTGCTGACACAGAGTCAAGGCCTTTTCTGCTCCTCACCCCACCCCACCAGCGAGGAGGCTGGGGGGGCACAAGAAGCTGGGAGGGGACACAGCCAGGACAGCTGACCCCAGCTGACCAAAGGGACATTCCACACCATAGGGCGTCATACTCAGTATATAAAGCTGGGGAAGGAGAAGAGAGGGGGGGACGTTTGGAGTGATGGCGTTTGTCTTCCCAAGTAGCCATTAGGTGTGATGGAGCCCTGCTTTCCTGGAGATGGCTGAACACCTGCCTGCCCATGGGAAGTAGTGAATGAATTCCTTGGTTTGCTTGGCTTGTGTGCGTGGGTTTTGCTTTACCTATTAAACTGCCTTTATCTCAACCCACGAGTTTTCTCACTTTTACTCTTCTGATTCTCTCCCCCATCCCACCAGGGGGGGGAATGAGCAAGCGGCTGTGTGGTGCTTAGTTGCCAGCTGAGGTTAAACCATGACACTTTCCCAAGAAGCTGCCACCACCCCCACCACCAGCTCTTATGTCACAAATAGCCAGCCCAGGCCTGCTCTGCCTTACTTTCGCATCCTCTCTTTGGTATCAGCGGAGTGACACCAGGAAGAAAGAGATGTAAAATAAAAAGTGGAACAAAGGATCCCTTTCCTGCCACTGCTGAAGCTGATGGCAAGAGTCCTGCTGACTTCAGCAACACTAATGTTGTTAAGAATAGGTCTATACTAAATTCACTGTTGCGTCTGCAGCTCGTGTAGACTTACCTTGACTTACAACATGTGTGCACACGCATGGTAAGGGGAAATGTACAGTTTTTGGCAATTGAAAGTTTAATCAAAAGGCCACTTTCCCCGTCTGTTATTTTTGGGCCCAGCCTCCCGAGGGTCAGCTTGATGACATTTCATGCTGCTTCTAATCAATTTTATACCAGGAAGCAGTGTGAGAGCTGACTACCCGAGAGCTGGAGTGGCATGGAGCTCAGCACTGGGAACAGAGCTGGAAAAATATGTTGGGGATTTTGGGGCATAAACAAATGTTTCCTAATCTGGACTGCAACTCTGTCAGGCATGTACCGACAAGCAAATGTCGATTGGAGCTGAAAACCAGCAGGTTCTACTACAGTGTAACCTGTAAATCCACATCTTGACAGGCATGTTGTGGTACGCAGAGCTGTAGTCTCTGGGAAATAAGGTAACACAGGAATCAGATCATGGAATCAAATAGTGTGATTATCACTGCTTTTTTGCTTTGTATAGCCAAAGGAAGTAGCTAGTAGTTTGTACTCATTATTTCCTATATGACTGTTTAGATCAGACTTGATTTTTTGGAGCCTGCAGCCCTGGAAGATTAAATGACTGAAGACACAGGCCTTTTTTCCCAGCCTGTTTCTCCCCCATATCTCTTCCATCCTGTGATTGTTTGCCCAGCCATGGAAGAGACAGATAGGTATGTACTCGCTCCTGGGAGCTCTGTTCCTTGCTCCACACACCTTGTAGAGAACCACATGGGAACCACATGTAAGAAGAGGAAGAACTAAGAGTAGTGGGGTCAGAGCTGGAGCAAGACTTCTCAGCAGGGCCGGCAAGGCTGAATTTTGCTGCTTCAGCTGTGAGATCTTGGGACTGGGCTTGGTGACCTTGGAGCTGTCAGAGATTAGAAGGTGGGGAAAGACTGCTGCTGTCAGAAGGGAGCTGCTTTTCCAACCTGGGCTGCAGCAGCCACCCCAAGCACTCATTCTGTGGCAGCAACAGCAGCAGTAACCCTGGCTTTGGGGGACTTGACAGACCCTGACTGGTTGCTATTGTAGTCAGCTGCTGGTCCTGTCCCTTGAAATACAGGAATCTGTATTTATCTTGAAGACCTTTAAAATATCAGGAAGAATCTGCAGGAAATATGGTTGAGTTTGGTGATCACGCTCTGCAGTGTGCTTTTGGCAATGTGAAACTTCCATTTATGCGGATTTCTAGCACACTTGCAGGCAGAAAATGCAAACAGCACAGCTCCATGGGCTGCACTGATCTCTGCCTTTCACGTAGATTATCCCTACATGGTTCTCAGTAGAACCCGTAGTATTGTAAGCTAAAGAAGCCCCATTAAAATAACAACATATAGTTTCCATTGCATGCAGTTGTGACTCTTCCCATGTCTAGGGCTGGCGCTTTTGACCAACAGTTGTTACTTTTGGAGGACAGGTTTCCCTCAGCGCAGACAAAACTATTAGGGACGCTTACTGTCTGTATTGGCAGTGAGGGATCTGCAGGATGCTGAGTGGTTGACTTGATCCCAAAACTCATTTCTGGGGTAAGGAATGAGCTTCTTGAAGAGTTAATAGTGGGCAGTTTGGGATGGAGTTTGCCATGTTGCATCTATTTTGAAAACAAACTGTTTAATCTGATAGGGAAGAGGTAAAATATTAATTTTTATTTTAGCATACAAATGCTACTCTTAACAGTATATCTGAGGAGCGTTATCATTGCAGCCCACCCTGGAGGGCAGCTCTTTAGCGACGTAAATAGCAGAGTTCTGATGGTTTGGGCTTTTCTCAGTTTGAGGAATTACTGATCTGTCTGCTCCTCTTGCAGAGCAAAGCTGAGAGAAAGCATTGTGTTCCAGCATTTCAGCTGCTTCAGTGCCAAGTATTAGACCAAAGTTAACCTTCATCAGCAGTTTAATCTAATGGTGTGGTTCTGTAGCTGATTTAAATCAGTACTGCACTGGTTTGCTCTCTTCTCCGCCCTGCAGCTGTGTGCTCTTGTGTGCTGCTTCTGGTGCTCACCTCTCCCTTCACTTGCTCGATACAGCTTGCTAAACCAGCAGAAAACCGTCTCGGCAAAAGGTAGCAAATATTTTTTTGTTGGCTTAGAGAGCTGGATGAGGTCAGCAAGGTTGCAGTGCCAAACCTGGGGTGGAAGCATCTCTTTTGTGTGGACAGGTGTGATTCCACAAGATGGGTGAGCCACCCTAATAGCTCACCACTGCTGGGAAAAGCGTTCCCAGAAGTGGCATGGTGCCACCCCTGTGGATGGTGGACTTGGCCGGCCTGTGGAGTCACAGCTTTCCATGTGGAGGTTCCCAGAGGATTCCCTGTCGTGAGCCTCGGTGACTTCCCCAAGATTACAAAGACAGATGGTGGCAGAGCCAAAATCCCAAGCTAACTGCAGAGGAACAAAACCTCATTCCTTTCTGTAGTTTAAATCAAAGTTTTATTTTGATTAACAGAAGCCAAAAAGGAACTCAGTGCACCTTAGCATAAAGGTACTTGGAAAGCAACATCCTGGGCTAAGATCTTTTTTTCCAAGAACCTTTTGTTCAGGTTAAGGTACAAGAGTGAACCACAAAATGCAGCCTTGTAGCCGGTGGGAAGGGATGCAGTTCCCCTGAACTTCCACTGGGCTCCTCTGCTGTTACAGTCAACAGCAGTGCCAATTAAACGCTTCCTAGTCTGAACTGATCTAGTTTCCAGTTGAGATCCCAGCCTGTAGACTCGGTATTGTTTCTGTCCAGAGGTCTGTATTACCAAAACTGACAGGTGTCACGGGGGTTACTCCGTTCTTAGTTCTATTTTGAATTAAAAAACCCTGAAATATTAAAAATATCTGAGAAGAAAAGGTGTTTCTAAGGTACTGGAAATCCTGTTACGTGGCACTGTTCTGTTTTCCAGGCTGTCCAGATGATAGGTTATGGATGATATTGAAGCTCAGAATTATACAATGACTATTGTGTTAGACTTACACAATGACTACAGTGGCCTCTGACTGAAGCAGGTTTCTTTTCCTATTCATGTTTATTTTACGCTGAAGTGAAACAAGACCTTAGTTTTATATATCCTCGCTATATAAATATTTCTCTATTTTTTTCAAGTGTTCATGAAAAATGTGACAAGATGTCCACCAAGGTCACAAATGTAAGCATAAATAGCTGCAATTTAACATCAGTAGTTAGCAAACAAGATACCCTCGAGGTAAGGAGGCTGATAAAAAGAGGGCAGTGATGTATTAAAGATGCATTATTTGGGGGTCTATGGATATAATTTAGGCTTCACAATAAGGTCAGACTGATTTAATTCTCTCTGCAAAGGTCAGTCCAAGGCCTGGCTGTACTAACCTCTGTGCTCTCCATCTGTCTGCACTCGAAGCCAGACACTTTCAATAGGTGATTGTGTGTTCATGACTGGCTACAAACACATTGAAATTACCTCCAGGTCTAGGCCTCTGAAAGTGTTTACTTGGAGCCTCCGCTGCCCCTGGAGTAGCTGGTACCTATGGAACTTTACATTTGGTTGCTGCTTTGAAGGCTTGCAAAGAATGTCCGATATGCGTGACTTCCTAATGTTGCAAGTGCTGATGAGTATTCAGCTTCATAAATGCGTCACTGTAGTGTCATAAACTCTTTATGCAGGTTTATTCTATGACCCTTGAAGCATGATTTTTTTTTTTCCCCAACACTGGCAAAAGTATAATAAAGTTAAGTAAAGGAAAAAAAAAACCCAACCTTACAGTATTCGCTTTCTCCAAAATGAGGAAAAATGAAGAAACCGGTGTTTGTGGACATCTTTATTTGATAGTTGAGGTCTTTTAAAAATCTTCCTCCATAAGCAGGGAATTCTTTAAAAATAATTGACAGGACAAAATAAATATGCAATGTGCTGGTATCTGTTAGTCACTTTCTTGCTGCTTTTTCCACTTCATGCTAAACATTTCCGAATTCTCTTTTACGTAGGAAACAGGTTTATTAATCTGAATGCAACAACTAGAGAAAATGAGGCCAGTGAGTGCTTTGAGCTTTCAATAAATATTTAGCTCACTGAAATAGCCACACACAGTAAATAGGACTCACTTTCATGAAAAAAAGACCTGTAAGTTTAGCGGAAGATACGCTTATTCTTTTTAAAATTAAGAGTCCTATTTTTTACCTGTATGATTTGGACTAGAAGGTTATGAATTGATACTGCTTTCATTTTAGGTAGAAGGTATTATTATTAATGGTGAAATCATATAAAGTGGTGTGAAATAATGGAATGTACTATGCTAAAACAAACAAACAAACAAACAAGGCTCCACACAGTGCTCTTTCTCTCTGAGGTACTCTAAGTCCTCCTTATGTACGATGCTTATGTACACCTGGTTTCAGTAATTATTTTACATTCATACAGAAAACAGTTTCAAAAGTAAAAAAGGGGGATCTGTTTTTGAACCAACAAAATCCAAATCAAGGAATTTGGAGCTTAGGATGCAACTCTCCACAGAGTATCTCGTCCTGTGTTGTCTTGAGCCTGCCTACTGTAAAGTCACCTAAAAAGACAGAACTGCAATGAGAATAATACAGAACATAACAAAGTAATTTTAAGTCGGGTTTTCAGATTTCTGCCTATATTCCTCAGTTTAAATAACACCCTGGTAAACAAATTCTGATCTTAAACGATAAAGACTTTTTTTTTTCCCAGGTATCTTACGAAATCAGCTATTGCTCTTGTGCATGATGTGTGCTGATGAATCAGAGATAGTATTTGGTTCTTGAGGCTGTTTCAGTGGCCCTGCTTTTTTAAATTAGACTAAGGCAGGGAGAGAATCTGTGCACAGATCACAAAGATTTAGGAAAGTGGTACAGCGTAGAACCCTATTTTTTTTAGAATATTTGATGCCTGACCCCACACCCCCACGCACACACGTGTGGGTGCGCACACACCCATGCACACACTTCCATTTACCTTCTAAGAGACCGCACTGGTGGCCAGCTCACCTTTTCACTAAGATCAAGGGTTGCTGAAACACCTCTTCTTTTGGGAAGTGTGCTTGCATTAGCCAGGGGGAATCGCTGGGGAGTGATACAGGAAGTCACCCCCCTGTGAGATGGACACACAACCTCTGCGGGGTCCTGTCTCCTGCTGGCCGAAGGAGCTGTATGTGAACTTGGGTTCTTTTCACTGAGTGGGCATGTTTAGAGTAATTAGTGTTTGTGGTATTGTTGTCCAGCTATGGGAATATTCAGGTATTTGTTACACCAACTGTTTGCTTTAAAATACTTTGCGGGTGAGCTTTTATTGCTCAGGAATGGTGCCAGATGGACAGTCCTGAGGAACAAAGTCCTCGCACTATCTACAGAACAGGTATGGCACAAGCAGTGGCACATTAAGTTTTCTTCCTCTATCTCCCTCTGCCACCAGCCTGATCTCAGGAAGGACAAGCTGAGGAGGAAGAGGCAGCCCAGAGTCTGTGCCTCTCCAAAGAAACCAACATCAGGGCCACCTGCTGAGGTGGTGGATTTGGAGACATCATATTTGACACACCTCCATGGGGCTTTTCCCAGAGGCTACTTGGGATCAGGCTCTTGGCAACTTCTTAAAACATCTGCTTTCCTAGAAGCAGAGGCAATTTTTGGAGTGGTTGCCGTCTACTGCATGAATCCACACCAAACAGGCTTTACAAATGGTTCTGACTCCAGCACCTAGAGCTGTAATATACCTTTTTGAATCGGTTCTATTCCTTCAATTAGGGGAGGGGCGCAGTTTCCAACAGAGATTGAGCACCGGTGAGGAGCTGGCAATGTCCATCCTTGTGTCAATACTGTAGCCATTCAGGCAGAACAAAATACCTGTTGTGAGTGGTTCCTTAATGACAGTCCCTGTGTTTTGTTTGCATCTCACTGAGTGGCATACTGCTTATCAGATGCCTATTGTGGACTGCTTTGTAACACAGAGGCACACACTTTCCATCCCAAAGTCTGGCTGGCTTCTTGCTTTCCTGAAAAAGCAAGCTCAGGACAGGCTGAAAAAGCCATCGGTTCTGCCAGCTCCCAGGAGATGTGCTCATCTACCTGGCTGACACTAGAAAGCCTTGGTAGGGTCTAGGCCTTAGCCACCACTAGCAGAAAGCACGGCTTCTTGAAAGCTGAAATGCTTTCCTCCTGTAGCAAAACAGCCTCTCCAGACCTCCTGCGACTGTCCCAAGGGATGTGGGGACTGTATGGTAAGCGTGGCATTGGAGGCACTGGGTGCCAGCATTCTGGGAGTTAGACTGCACCCAGATTTGATATGTGCTGTCAAACAAGGCTGTCACATATCTGTGACAAACTCACATGGCTTAAGTAAATCAGTCAGATATTAAAATTATTTTCTTACAAAAGCTCTGAAGTCCCTAGCTTTATGCTGTGGATCCATGACCTGGAAAAGATTCTGTCATTTCCATGACACAAGAACACCCACGCAAGCCTCTAAAATGAACAAAACCCTCTTTATTCCTACCTTTACCTAGTTAAAAATAAATAAACAACTAGACAGAAGATAGGTGTTTTCCCACCTGTAATATAAAATAAAACTACCTTCCCCCAGTCTAACTCAGCCTGGAGTTATTTTAATAGCCAAGAATAAGGCTCTTAAGTTAGAGGCTTTAGAATGGAAACACTGACAAATGCTTCATATGACAATATTGGCAACTTCCACCATAGGGTGGTGTTCTGCTGTGGCAACTTCTTCATCAGGGAAGGACCACTCAAAATACAGCACTGCTGCTCATGCTTTGCTTACGTTCTGCACGCTTGAAAAGGAAAACAAAAAAAATCTGGAAGGTTCATAAAAACATATGTTTTTCTCAGCGTAGCAGGGAGTTCTGCTGTGTGGATTGGCCTCATGCTGCGCTCATAGGGGCCATAGGAGTTAGTTTAAGGGTTTAGGCTTACCTCATCTCAAAGCTCATATTTTGCCCTTTGAAACAGAAACATCTTATGCCATAAAAATGGGCATCTACTTTTTGATCATGCACTCGCAGCATTTTTTCATGTGTGAGACATGACATGCTCTGTCAAGCTACTCTATTCAAACTTCCCCTAATATATTTCATTTTTATTAGTGACAAAGGACAGGTGATTTGAATCTTAATGCTACGAGGTGATCTGTATCTGAGGTGTAGAACACCTAGGCGTGTGCTATGATACAGCTATTGCAATGAGCTCGCATGCTTTGCACGTAAATCTTGAGGCAGTTTGCTGTGCCCAGCCCTACTAGGGGCATTGGTGGAAATTAAAGGAGTGCAGGCCACTTTTGTGCCATCGTACTTCCCTTTCCTATTGTTAAGTTTTCGATTCCCCTTTTCCCTTACTGTGTATTTATACTCCTGCCAAGTTCCGAGGGAGCAGAAAAGCTGCTCCTGGTATTGTTGTTATTTTTAAGCAGTTCTTTTGAGAAGTCAGTCTTTTGGGGAGCAGAAAGCATCGGGCATTAGGCAGATGAAGACAATTTCTGCATTGCAGAATTACCGTCTAACTTGTGCTTGTCTTGTGGGACGGAACTGTAACAATTCACAGCTCCTCCCATCCTCGTGCAAAACTCACTCCAAGTCAAGATCTTCCAGTTCATGTCCTCCATGCGCCTGAACCTGGCCATTTGGTTTGAGTGGCTCCCTGCACTCCAAAAATGCTCTCCCCTCCGATCCATCGCTGGCAGGAGCAGAGTGTTCGGGGCAGGTTAGCTGAGCTGCTGTTAGGCAAGAAGCACAATAAACAGGTTAAAAAAAGTCTGGGTTCCCAGGTGCATAAAGCTAAAGGACAGCAAAGAAATAACTCTAGCTAAGAGGGAAAAAAAAAAAAAAAAAAAAAAAAAAGACGTTATTTTGTTCTTTCCGTTGTAGCGTTTGTGTGGCGAGCCTAGTCTTGGGGAGCGGCAGCTGCTGGTACGGATGGTTTCCCTAAGTGCTCGCAGGGAGTCCTGTTCCCGGCGTAGACCAGGGCAGGCACTGCCCAGCTGTGGGGCCTTTCTCCTGGGACGGGCACAGGCCTCCCTGCGCACCGAGCTGATTTCAGAGCCTTGCCCCCACAGCACTCGGGGAGGTCACCGAGTTTGCAGGCACTGGAGGAATGTGCTTTCGGCATTGGCGAAGCTCGATACCAGAGGAAGCGGTCCCATTCGGTTCCTCGGTTTTTCTCCACGAAAAGGGGGCAGGGGCGGAGAGAGGACAAAGATGACTTTCTCTTGCGATGGACACTAGTGATACATAAAAGCGCTACATAAAAGCTGGGTAACATAAACCCTTCCCTCTTCCCCTCCCACGCAGAGAACCAGAACAAGTTGCGTACATTGCTTTACCCGTATTTTGACGTCTCAAGGCGCGCACAGATCTCGTGCTAGCTCTCTATCAGGGACGGTTTCCAGAGTACGGTGTGGGAAGCAGGATCAAACTTTTAATCCCTGAGATGAAAAAGGACATCTTGTTTAATAGGGGGAAAAAATACTTTGGGACATTTGCAGATAATGAAAAGAAACAGCATTTAACAATGTGGACAAAGTCCTGACCTGAAGCGTGATGAACTGCACAAACACCTTCCGTACAGCTAGAAGTTTATAGCGTTCTGCAGCGTTGTTTATGTTACTATAAAAAAAGGTGAGAAAATATATTCAGTTACTTTCTGTTTCCCCCCATTGAGCAGATGGCAATTCATAGCTCAAATTGTTTTTTAAGCCATTTCACATTTTACTAATAAGTACAATATGCTTTTCAACAACAAACCACGCTTGGGTACTTCTGCAGAGGTTACATGATTGCTCAGGTAGCTCAGAAAGCAAAGAGTTTATGAATCCTGTTGCATTATAAGGGCGAATGTTTTCCGGTTACTTCTCACGTGGTGGAAAACACAAGCTAAAAACTCTCCTACTTCTTGTTTCAAATTATTTCTAATTTTGGAGGCCAAAAATAATACAGCATACTTACTTTAACCGCCTCGATTTGAGATTGTTTCCACCAGCTATGTTCCTGGTAGAACAAACCACGCTTTTTAAGGAGCTGAATATTCTTTATATTTTAAGGGTATAATAATATGCGCAGATGGCCATTGGGGAAAGCGAAGAAATATTCAGCGGTTCTGTTTTGGGCAGTTTTGGTGCTTTAGAATGGAAATTGTTAATACTGCACACATTGGAAAATTCTCACCATTGCATCCGTGTTTTTATCAAACGCTGTTAAATTATTTGAGCGCAGAAATAAGGAAGAGTGGTTTTTATTATTAATTGACACTCATTTTTAGCTGGCATGTGGTGGCAGGTCCTCCAGACAAACCCGAGACGCAGATTAGAGCTGAAAGTTTTGGAAATGTTCTAAATCTTTGTAGCATTGCAGAAAGGAAGTGTAATGTTAAACTGACAAATTGAATCTATCTATTTTTTCCATGTAATTCACAGTTTCTTCCTATTATTTTTTACTACCCGTGGAGATAAAGCAAAACAAATTCCTCAAAACAGAGAGAAATGTATTTCCAGATACCTTTTCCCATTAAGTAATATATCTCTCTCATACATATGCACTGTCAAATATCTATCCATCCCTTTCCTACGCCGTGGCTACAGCCAGAAGTGTTGGCTACGCAGACGTTGCAGAACCGACTCGTAGCATATGTGCCGTGTGCCTATAGATACGCGGGGAACTCGACATAATCATTAAGAGTCTGCATATATTATCTTGTGATTATAATTTTACGTAATCTGTTATATAATCTCCAGGCTGGTATGCGACGAAGGAAACGTGCTCATGTCGGAATTCTTCGGAAGAAAAATAAAATTATCGCTTTGTAAACGTCCCGGCAATGGAGGAGCAGGGAAGGATATTAACGATAAAATCCACGCCGGCTGTTGTAAGAGTTCACTCCCGCGCTGGCAGCGCGGAGGAGCCCTCGGTTCCTCACTTCTGCTCCGCGGGGCGGGAGGCGGGGGCCGGGGCCGGGGCCGCGGCCGGGCCCGCAGCGCTGCCCCGCGCAGGTGGGCGGGGGGCGCGGCGCCTGCCCGGGCCCGCGGCCCGGCGGGGGCTGCCGCCCTCAGCGCCCCCGCACGGGAACGGCACCGTAGCGCGGGGGGAGCTGAGCGCCGCAGGTCGGCGGGGCTGGGAGCGGAGGGGGCCCCGCCGCACACACCCCGCACCCCCCCCCCCCCCCCCCCGGCAGGCAAAGCCTCGCAGCCGCCGCCGAGAGGCGAAGTTGGCGGGGGGCCCGGCGGCTCCTCCGAGGGGGCCGCGCCGCAGCGCCCCGGGCAAGGCTGGCAAAGCCGCCGGCGGCTGTGCTCGGTCGGGGGCGGGGGGCGGGGTGCTTCCACTTGGAGGGGCTGGGGGAGAGGGGGAGCGGGGAGCCGAGCGGCAGCGCGGGGAAGGGGAGAAGAAAATGAAGCAGAACCGGGAAGATGACAAAGTGGCGAGCGCTGATTTATTGCGGGAGCCTCTGCTCGTTTCCAGCTATTGAAAGGCGCCCGAGCGGCCCCGGCCCCAGCCCGGCGCGGAGTGGGACGTGGGGCGGCCAGGCGGGGCGAGGGCCGGCTGGAGCCGCGACCGAGGGGCCTCGGGTGCGCGGCGAGCCGCCGAGCTGAGCCCGCCCTGCGCCTTCCTCCGGCGGCACGAACGCGAAGCGGGGGCTGAAACAACGGCGGCATCAAAACAGCCCCCACCGGGGCCGCTGCCACCGCCGAAACGGGGGGGGGGGGGGGGGGAAGCCACGGTAAAGAAAATAACCTGAACACGCAGGAGAACAACGGAGTGAGTTGCAAATAAAAAATTAAAATGCCAAGTAAATCAGATGAAATCGCCAGGCATTCGTTCCCAATAAACAGCAAGCTTTATAATTTCCAGGTGTTGGGGAAAGCCGTTGTCTTATAGTTTATAAATCCCTGCTGGGGGGAGGGAGGGGGAGAATCTTTGGAGGTGAATGAAACCTCAAATCACGAGGCTCTATGTAGATTTATGATTGCATAAGAGGCTCGATCATTTCCATATATTGAAATGTGCTGTCCTTTCCACCACTGCCCAGCCCTTGGAGGGAGAGAGACGCTCGATTCCGCCTTGATCAATGCTGACTGTGAAGCAAGGAGGAGGAGAAGGGGGGGACCAGGCTGGCACCAGATGGAGCAGGGTCTAGGGAAAGGTCAAGGTTAGCTCAGGCTGCTATTGAATCGGTTGCAGCCTCACAGATAGATCTCTGCCTCGGAGGCACCCACTGGGGCTTCTCAGAATCAAATCTAATAGAAAAGGCAGTCGCAGAATGAAATCGCTTCATCTGAATGCTAAAATTGTTATTAGGCTACATTAGAGAGACACCGGGCACGTGATTACCAAAAAAGGAAGCATGCCTAGCAGTTTGCGACTGAAATAAAAGCTGTGAATATGTTGATACCACCGGCAATGTGCAAGGATAATAGATAACGGGAGAGAGGGGCAGGGAGAGATGTGCGTGTGTAATGAACAGATTAACATATTGATGCGCATGTATGTATCTGTATAAAATTATTTGTATACGTATACGCGTCTGCGTGGGGGTATAGTCGTATGTACGCAGATAGCAGCACTTGACTTCTTGCAAGTCCTGCGGCGGCCGTGGTCCTCAGCGCTCTGAGGACATTTGTTAATTGATTTGGATGGCAGCTACGGACCAAGAAGTGGGAGCCGACCTGGAGGAGAGGCTTGTTGGTGGGTCCTCGCAGGACTCCGCCGGCAGCCGCCCTCGACTTGCGTTGCGGTGGTGCGCCGTCGCTCTGGTCTTTGATTTTAAGTCCTCGTGGAGGCACAGGGCTGGGGCATTGTTCAAGGCCTCGCTTATTCTTTCTCGTCTCAGGCAAAACTCTGCGAGGAAATGTGCGCACACCCCACACGCTGGACACAGGAGCATGAGGCAAGCACACACATACGTGTTTGGAGCAGCGATGCTGTCAGCTGGCTTTCAGAGATCAAAGTGAGCTCTTCCCAGTTACCAGCTCCTCCACGTTACTGATTCTTCAACCTACAGCACAGCCATATCTTAAAGAAGGATTTAGTCTTGTAAAATAAATGCTGGCTACACTAGATTAAACATGATGACTGCACTCCAAGGGTTAATAAATTTAGAATTAACAGATCATCCCAGCTTGATACAGCTACTATAGATGATTTAATATGCAGCCTAAGCAGGTTGACAGTCAGCTCACAGATGCAGATAAGATCAAACAGTCTCTTGATTCAATAGATTGAATGGTTGTACGGAGTGTCTGGAAGGTGAGTGACAGTACGTATATGGCAGGGGTTCTGGTAAAGAAGGGCTTCGATTCCCCACTGCTGTGCACTGCACTGGTTTTCCTTTTCTAGCAGTCGACCTTTTCCAGCAATCAAACCTGGAGTTAACATGAAAAAAACCCGTCTCAAATATAGTTCAGGAGAGTTATTTGAAGTTTTCAGTAATGAAAAGCTCTGTGCTTTAATAGTAATCACCATTACTATTACTACTCTGCACTTCAGGTTCCTTCTCCGTGGACAAGGCCATCGCCACCCACTCCGTCCCACAGGGAGTCCCATCTGCCCACAGCCTCTGTCTGTCTGTCCCCGCACTAGTCCCCTTCCCTGACAGACCTACATCCACAGAAAGAAGGTATTTCGGAGGCAGAACGGCGACACCTCGCCCAAGCCAGCCCCTGTGGCTTGGTGCGTGCAACCTCGCCCTAACATGATCCGCCGTCCTGAGGCTTCAGCTGTAGGAAACCTCGATGGGTGCGGAGTGACGAAGACAGTTCCCCCGCTTGCTTTCTTGGCTCTCGTGCTTTTCTGGCTTAAAAGTTAATGCCTGTAGTAACTCTTCTGTGGTTTATGTTTTCCTTCTTGCTCTCCTGTCCTATTTAAACAGGAACGTAAAACAGTTCTCGTGGAGGCTGGTGAGCAATGAGATGACAGAGTGGTCTCTAACAATTTTTATTATTTGATCAAGAGTAAAAGCTCCACCTGAACCGTTAGATTTTTACCGTATGAATACATTTCCAGGCAATTTTAAAAATGCATGTTATGTATTCAATAGACCGTCACAGGTCTGAATTGTATCTTAGTTATAAGTGGCCGCCACCATACTGATAGGAATATTTGTGTTAAAGTTACTCCACGTCCGAACGCTTATAAATTAGCTTGTTGTTTCCTTTGGTGTTTTTTTTTTTTTTAAATACCCAAATGCGCAGTCCACGGTTTTGACGAATGCCCTGCAAAATGTTGGTGTAATAAGCAACGCTGCTTTGAATTTACCAGCAGAGCAAACCGGGCATCCACGTAAGATCACTGTTTCTCTTCGTGATTTTTAAAACGGTCTCATCTCACCTACTTTTGCAAACGGTTACCTGTGAATTATACTTCCATTTTAATCTGGAAACCAGTGGTTCCTTTTAATTCCTCAAATGCTGCGTTCGAAAAGAGAGGGCCTTAGCATGTGTTTCAGGCTCCAGATCCACAGGCGAGTGTCCTCAGGTTTTCCAGAGTTAGGTGTGCGACGCTGCGCAGGGATGAGCCAGTCCTTTCCCGGCCCCGCACCTCGCAGCACCTCTCAGGTGAGCTGCTGGAGACACAAAAATCTTGACCTTGTAATTAGAGAGAGGCGGTATCGAACTGCCAGCCCTTCTCAGGGCGAAGGAAGGGGACTCAAATACCCCTTGCGAAAGGAACGACAGAGTAGAAAAGCCCACGCACCCACGCACGCAAAAAGGCCGCCTGAGCCAGCGGGAACGCGGGCAGGAGTTGGGGAAGGAGCGGGAACCAAAGGAGCGCTCTCCGTGCTGCGCTGCCCTTCCCCGAGCCCTGCTCCGGGGGGCCCCGCCGAGGCTGAGCCGCGGAGGGCGGCGGCGCGGAGCCGGGGGGCCCGGCCGCGGAGGGGCGCGGAGGGACGGCCGGGCCCCGCGGATCCCCCCCGCGGCGGCGGCGGTGCCGCTTCCCAAGGCGGAACCAGCGAAACCAGTTATCTGGCGGCAATTTGCATATTGATGGTGCCTCCCGCCGTTCGCCGTGATTGCTTTACAGGCAGGAAAGGTAACAGAAAAATATCTATAAGCCCCCCTAAAAACACGGCAAGAAGGCTCACACGCGCACAGGGGCTCGGATAGAAGAGGAAGCCTTCTAAAGCCCCTGGCAGGAAATTTGTTTACCAAACAGTTTTTTTTGTCTCAGGATGTGAAGGCAGTTTGTGGGGTTTTTTTAAGTTCCGAGGCTGAAGGCGCCAGGTCCGTGCTTCTGTGCAAACTGCTAGAGACAAGCGCTGATTATTTCAGGGAAAAATAATTAGCCTCGTCATATTCGCTGAATGTATACATCTAAGGAGGAGGCAATCCTTAGAGAATGGGAAAAGCATTCAATAGACGCTTTAAAAGTATAGTGTCATGGTACATATATTTTTTAGTCCCGCTCATAAGCAATGTACAAATGTGCAGTACGGCTTTGAATATAAAAGCTAATTAGGTCTCAATAGAGAATAGTTTCATTTTTATTGGCTCCGAGTACAACGGCTGTCTAAGATACACCTCAGCTCCGAGCCGCTTTTGGCCTTCCTCGTAGGAGCTGCCGTGGCTGCGTCCCCACACATCCCTATACGTTCAGACACCTTCAGTTCTGGCTAGCGTGAACCAGGGTGCCGGGAGGCGTGCAGCTCACCTCACCCCCGTGCTGAGGAGCCCTTCAGGAGGGGGGGGATCGCAGTGGCCCGCCTCGCTCCAGCCACATCTAGACCAAACTTCTCGTTGCTGCCGGCGGGGAATAGCACTTGAAGACTGGTGCTGTGATATGGCCTGTATTTACCCTGCCTTTATCTATAGCACCTGAGAGCTCACCATAAGGTCTGAGCGCGGTGTAGTTCAGCATGGGTAGTCCATGGATCTCGCTCCATGTGTTTACATCTATTTCTCTCTCTCTCGGCACTCAGATGCTGTGTAACTTAATACGATAGAGCAAATTAAAGTCTAAATTGTGAATACATTAATTTCAGTATGGTAATATCAAACATTGTACGCATTTCTGATTTCTGTATTTAATTTCCCTTGCCTTTTTTTTTTTTAAAATGCTGGGGAATAGTTGCTCACTGAACAATAGCATTAGTACAATAACTCCCCCCAACCCCAGCATTCATACTTAATGCACATCAGCTTTCTATGTAATGCTATACAATATCCTCGCACGTTATTTTAATTGAGTGAAATCTTATTCATACTGGTGGTAGAAGGCATTCTTTTCACTGCAGTCAGAATTCATACTGTACTGTAAAAATTACATGTGCTGACAATAACAAATGGTGGCAAAACTACCCAAACTGCTCAAAGAAGTGGGCTCTTATCACAGGTTATTCACCACCACTCCCGCTACCTCTCAGCACTGCATCTTTCCGTGCAGCTCTGGGCTATATAATAATATATTCTTCTGACTACAGAGAGTTGCATTAAAATATTATTGTAAGCATTCTAACGCGTAAGCTGAAATTTTGCACGGAATAAATACGGCAAAGAAGAAAATCCACAGTAAAGCTGTCCTTATTTTTAAATGCAGAAACAGATCTCTGCTATCTCAACAATTAATTCTTTTTCACCTAGATCCTCACGCAAACTATGTCATGTGCTGCAAAGCATGTGCATTTCTTCTTCGCTAAAGCCAAAAGCTAAACCTAAATGCCACCTGAAATAGTAATATAAAACAAATACAGAGAATGAGGATTGTGTATGTCAAATTCCAGTTCAATGCATTCTAAGTGACTAAAAGTTGAAGCTCTAAAAAGCGATGTAATAGAAGTTATTTACAAAAGATGTTAAGGCGCCAATCTAACAGCATGCTTCAGTATGTACTTACTTTAAGCGTGTAAGTACAGCTGATGTGCCCACAGATAAATATGTGCTTAAGAATTTCGCAGTACCCAAGGCCGAGCAGATTCCTCTGGTAGGGGATATATCGAGCAGGGTTAGAGGAGGAAAATCCTTTTTTATTGCACTGTCCTTCTCTATTGTCCCTCATGCCAAGCGTGCTCGGAAGAAGAAGGGACTGTGTTCAGCAGCACGCAAGAAAACAACTAAATCTTTCCTGCGTAGCAAAACTAATTTCTCAATGGAAATAACTTCTTTTTGATTGCCGATACTGGGTTTCTCAGATTAGTGAATTACTTTTGTTATTCTACTCTTTTTTTTTAATTGATTTGAGGTATAGTGGGATTTATTCTTCAAGACAAAATGTTTGCAGTTACTCCTTTTCCCGCCTGCCATATCCAGAGCGGGGCTTTCCAGATTTCCTCACAGGGAGAGTTTGAGCCCCTTGGATCTAATCTCGCACAGAAGCGTGAAAAGCTTCTCCTTGTGATCCTGAGAAGATCTTGTTCAGAAACAAGTGCTGCGCTAAAAGATCAGTAGTTGCCCCATGTATTTTATTTGGTCAGGATCAGACCAAGGCTGTCCAGCTCTCCCGCCCTTCTTCACTGATGAACAGATACTTTGGAGATGAAGCGTGACTGTGCCGTTGTTGGACATGCTGCCATTTTAAACCTCGCGTTACATGCTGTTTGGTCCCGGTTTGAACCTCGCCAAGAGTTTGTCCCTGCAGGAGTGGGAGCCTGGCTTAGCCTTTCGTATCCATGCAGCTTGCTCATCACTTCGGAGTTCAGCTGCCTCTGTGCTGGTGGGTGCCATCTCCCCGTGGCCTGAATTGGCTGTAATTCTTTACCTTGTGCTAGCCGGGCACCTCCCCAAACGTAGCAGCTAAACCCGTAGAAGCGTGGCTTGTATGCCCCGTGAACTCCTCTGGGTAGCTGTAGCTTTAACTTGGGTACCTATATATACGCTCTTCAGTATGGAGCATCAGGAGAGCTAGAAGTACCAAATTCATACCCTAGATGTCAGTAAAAGAAAAAAACATTAAAACCCATTAAAAATCGTTTTATAAAGGTCTGTGAATCAAGCAATGGGTTAGCCAATTATTCATAAGATAATTCCCTATATGGACTGACAGTCTGAGTCCCAAGTTTCAGCTCAATCAAATTTACACAGCCCAAGCTCTAACCTCTTCAAGATGGGGATTGTAACAGGAGCGCTGACAGACCTTAACTACTGTGCCTCTTTCGTAACGAAAGCTCAACTATTTCACTCGTGCGGTGGCTGCTGGTGCTGCTATAATTAAGACTGTATGGATTTGCATTATAGGTCAAGTTCTGGGAGGTTTTAAATGCACATAGCTTAAATCATGTTGGCTTGAAACCTAGGATAGAAACTGTCAGGGACATGTTACATGTTTACTTATAAAAAGATATATAAATATTAAACATGCAAAATGACAAATAGCTAAGTAAGTACTAGAGCAGTACAGACTGAAACCAGCTTGCCTGAAATCAAACGTTTGATTAAAAATGAGATTTTATGGGCATTTAGTAGTGCCTTCCTCTGCCTGCCCATGCACAAGCAAAACTGTTCGTACGCTTCAAAGGAGGGGTTTTGCCATTTGAAAGTCTGTTTCCTAAGCGCTTTGTGTCAGTTGTTTTATAGTCATCCCCAGAAAGTCCAGTCAAGGTTCAGGGCTCCATCACGCGAGGTGCTGTGCAAGCAGCGGCAGGCTGACATCCCAGACCTTGCTGAAACCCATGGAAAAAGTCTCCCCAAGTTCAGGGTTTTATTCTGGGTCCTCCTAGGGCAAGCCGATAACGAAATCTTTCGGTCACCTGGCGTTCAGATGTTTGTGATCCTGCACCGACTCGCTGCTGTGCTTGCTAGTAAGCGCTTGCAGAATCGGAGTTTATTTTGAGCCTTTATTAAAAAGAGAAGGAGGAAAAAAAAATAGAGAGAGAAAAGGAAAAGCAGCGTGCCCAAGTTTCTCATGCGGGAATACTAATGCACATACTATTTCTAGAACGTGCAAGTCCTCTGCTCATTCACGGGGAGTCAGCCTGGTATGATAAGAGTTCCACCCACGTTGCCTCCGCCTGATTGAGACTATCAAGAGGGTGTCGGAAAGCACCCCGTGCGATCTGCCGTTACATAATGCAGCCCAGCTCCGGAGAACTGGCAGAATTTTGGAATTTGTATTTGGTCCTAATGTTCTGTACTGAGTTGGCAAGTGAGATTCCTGCTCGGAATGAATGACAGTTGGAGCTTCGAAGCAGGAACATTTGCCCACCAAAGTTGCTGAACTCACCCACTGCCAAATCTGTCACTAAATTAGCAGATAGGCAGGGACAGCAGGACGCGGTGCGAACTGTGTCGCGTTCCTGCGCGCCTTTGGGTCCCGATCCTGCACGGCAGGACCGCGTGCCTGCCCGCGAGATGGAGGAAGGCCACGCTTCTCAATTTTCGGCAGTTTTATGTCCCTTTCTACAGCAACCTCTAAGCATCTCACATGCTTGAATGGAGGGAGGATCGCGCTATTTCTCAGGCAGAGAGCTGAGGCGTGAGGAAAGGGACAGATACATTTTGGCAGATTTAAATGTTAAACTAATTTTTACAGTGTAAATGTCCTCACCTGGGCACTGTGCCCTGCTGCTGCAGGTTACTGCCCCTGCTGCGGGACGGCAGCGTGGGATGGGTGCCCACCTCTGCCCTCAGCTGCTCCAGGGCATTAGCTGGCGTTTTCGGGGCTCTGGTTCACATGGGCCAGATTGAGGCGGGACGGCCGCTCAGCTAACGAGGCAGACCCTTCGCCGAGGTTGGCTTCCCCTTGTAGGCAGCCTGAAAACCACCACGGCCCTGGTTTTGGCGCGTACCTCGGAGTTTTCCCGCACGCAGCGGAGATGTGACGCCACGTTTCCTCTGGCCAACTTTGCTCTGGGGTTGGGAGTCCGTAGCCAAAGAGCAGCTGATAAGATGGCTGAGGGTGCAGCAGCATTGCGGGGCAGCCTCCGCGTCTTGGGCAAAGGAAGGTCGTGGAGGAGCAGGAGGTGACACACAAGTTTGCGTGAATCCTCAGAGCCCGACTGCTGGGCTGTCTTTCAGTGCTGGCCTGGGTTTGTTTTCCCCTGCCCTTCTAACCTACCAGCATTTCTAGGTGTTAGCAGTCAGTATTTGAGCATTTTTAGCTGGTTTTACCTGCCATGTTCGCTAGCTTCATTAGTATAACTGAGCAAAGTGACACCACGGTGTAACAGGAAGAGACAAGGCTAAAGATGCTCTGCGTGCCCGAGAGGTGCCGTGGTGGTGGCTGGGCTGGAAGCAGGGAGCAGAGGGGACGATGCAGGAGCAGCAGGGCATGGGGTGCGGCGGGGTAACGGCGGGGGCCATTGCCCTTGCTCCCACCGCTCTCCTGAAGAGCTCTCGCCCCGGGCTGCCCGCCCTGGCCCTGCCTTTGCCGCTGCCGCCGGGGCGAGCTCGGAGGCCGCTCCCCCCCCCAACCCCCCCAGCCCTTCCCCGGACAAGCCGGGGACGGTCCCCGTGGGGCTGACCCTGCCATCGCCAGCCTCTCCGGCAGCGCCGGGGGCCAGCCAACCCCCCCTTTCCCCCGGCTGTCCGGGCCGAGGCATGCAGCCGCCGGCTTGCGGGGGGGAGGCGGCGGGGCGCGGAGCCCCCCCGGCGCGGGGCGGGCGGCAACGGGGCGGCGTTTCTGGGGTTAACGTCGTGCCTCGGGGGGGGGGAGCCCGGTCCTGCGGCCGGAGGTGGCCCCGTAAGGCTCCCCGTCACGGAGGCAGCGCCCCGGCGCTGGGGCTGGGGCTGGAGCGAACTCCCTCGCAAGAGCTGTTTGTTGACCACATTCACGTTCAGAGCCCTGAAGCTAAAAGCACTTTACACCATAAAATAAAAGCACTGTCTTTTTTTCTCAAAGGTTACGTCTGGAGGCCACGCTGCTCATACTTCATACAGAAAACTACTGAAAGGGCTATGAAATCCTCTATGATTTACACTCCCTCTCAGTGCATTAGGATATAGATCTACTCGACTCTAAAAATACTGTGGAGTTTCTAACCGACGTGAATATATGTGCATTATTTCAGAAAGTCTGTTAGAAAACTTGTCAACACATTATAAAGCATAAACCAGGACTTGGCCATTAAATACAGAGATCGGAGACAGGATATATACTGCAGGAAGTACCGAGAAAAGTCCCTCCATTCAAAAAAGGTCTATTAGCTAAAAGTTTACACACAATATACACCAAAGGGTTTAGGGAGAGCCCGTGGACCGTAATTACAAGGCATAAATGGAATCAGTAAGGGCTTTACGGTCCCCAACGCAGTTACCTGGGCTGCCAGAAAATAATTTTAATATTGTCCTAATTTATTACCCACCGAAAGCCACATCAAGGATTGTAAATATAGTTACTTTGCGTCTGCGACTGCTCGTTAAACAGCCTCGTTCCCTTCCCCTAAAAATACAATCAAATACAAACCCACCTGCATTATTAATCTGCGGTTATGCCGTGTTAAAAATGTCTTCTGACTGCTTTTCTTTCTTGAGGTTTGTTATCTCCCTCCCATCACATGACAATGCGAAGCGCTGGGGAGGGGGGCGACGGGGGGAGCCCAGCACTATTGCGATATCAAATGCTGATATTAATAATTACCCAGCCAGGATGAAATACGGTTTTTTAGGCAGCGAGTTTCCATTTAATTCGAGGCATTTTACGGTGCTGGAATTAAGGGCATGCTAATGGTAGGAACATCCTCGCTGCCATTCATGAAAGCATCTGTAAAATTAGCTCCTGACGGTAGGTTTTAAGATGCGGTCTGGGAAGTCACCTCTGGAATCTCAAAGAGGGTGCGATAATAAAACAGATCTAGTTGTAACTAAGTGCTTAATTTGCGATGATTTTTTTAAAGCAAATCAATGAAACCTTGCCTGTTATGTATCGGGAATAACCACAGACAGGTATTCTGGTGCAGGCTGCCTTCAGAGCGCGCACAGCTGCCTAATGGATGGGAATTCAGAGGACTGGTCGCTGTGAACCGCAGACCCTTTCCGGGGGAATAAAGTCATGACTTTTTACATCGCAGCCACCTTGAACAGCTTCGTACGTGCTATCCTATAGAAACCCAGTCCCGGCCAGATCTCTCTCCCGTACGCGCACATGCCTCTTTATATACGTTTCGCACAGGAACGTATGGACGCCCGGACACGGCAGCCGCCCCCGAGAGGCGGCGTGAGCCCCCGAGCCTTGGGCAGCAGCACTCGGCACTTGTCACCGGGTCGGCGGGGCCCCCCGGAAAGTCACGCAGGACAGCCACCTGCTCCCCACGCCCCCCCCCAGCAGCCACGGGCCGCGTCCCCCGCTGCCGAGGTGACGGGCGTAGCCGGGCTCGCCCGTGCCCGTGTCGGGAGGAGGGGAGCGCCGGGGCTGTGACCGGCGGCGGGCGGAGCCGCGGGCGGGCTGGGGGGGGGGGCAGCTGCCGGCGGGAAGCTGAAACCGTCCCACGCCGGAGCGATTCGCCCCGGCCTCTGACAGCTCCGCCGGCGGCGCGCCCGGGCTCGCCTCGCCAACAGGTCCCCGCCGGCCGGCTGCCGAGCCCCGGCCCCGCCCGCCCCCTCGGCTCCCCGGGCGGCGTCCGGGCGATGGCAGCTCTGCGCGTTAACATCTTTTCTTACAGTGGCGGGCGGCTTCTCGTCCCCCCCTGCCTCCCGGCCGGCTCTCTCCGCCCGCGGGGCCGCCCGGCGCTCGGTCTCTCCGCCTCCGTCCTGGGCACGGTTATCCCCCTCGCACTCCTGTCGCAGCCGCACTTTGCTCCCCACGCCCGTTCGCCTCCGGAGCTTATTTCTACCGCAACCTGATCCCTCCCCGTGCCGGCGGCGTCGGCGTCTCTCCGTGTGTTTTCGGCGAAGTTGCAGCCGCGGCTGCCGCATCCTTCCCAACTCCGGCCACTTCTCGCTGCCTCCCGCCGCCGCCGCTCTGCCCCCCCGGCCCTCCCCCGCCGCCAGCCCGCTGCCCGCGCCGCCCCGCCGCCGGCAGCCCCGCGTTTCGCTTTCGTTAGGAGAAACGTTTCGCTGCGGGCAGGGCTCGGAGCGCCGCCGGGGGAGGGGGGCTGCGGGCTGGCGGGCGAGAGGAGCCCGCGGGGAAAGCTGCGAGGTCCCGTCGCCCTCCTCTCCCCCCCGCCCCGCTCCTGCGGCTGCTCCTCCCGTGCCCGCCGCTTCCTCGCTCGCCAAACTCCGCTCGCTTCTCCCCCGGCCCGCCCCGCGGCGAGGAGCCCGGCCGGGCGGCGGGGCGAGGCCCGCCGCTCTCCGCCGAAGTTTCCCGCGGGCCGGGCCCCCGCCGCCGCCCCCCGGCTGCCGGCGGGGCCGCCGCCGCCGCCGTCCCCCGGGGACGGGCCGCAGCTCCCGGGACGAGGGGACTCCGCGGCTTGGCGGGGGGGCGAGCGGGGAAGCCGGGAGCCGGATGGGGCGCCCCCCCCCCGCTTTTTGGGTGGTCTCCGGCCCTACCTGGCTTCCCCCGGCTCTCCCGCCTCCCCGGCACCTCCCGCGGCCAGCCTGCCCCGCAGCCCTCGCTGCCTGCCTGCGCCTTCGCGGATGCCTGGGCTTTTGCGGCGGGGGTGTGCGTGCGCGTGCTGCCGCTGCCTGCCTGCCTGCCTGCTCCCGCTCTCTTTCCTCCCTTCTTTCTCCGCGGGTGCGCGTTCCGTCCCCCCCCTCGCCCCTCTCCCGGCTCCCCTCCCGCGCCCGCTCCTCCGCGGCCACTTGCGGGCCCGGCCGCCGCCCCCTCCGCCCCCGGCCCCCCGGCTCCATTGGGCAGCGTGCGCCGGGCGGCCGGTGCACCCCCTCCCGCCGCGCCCCCTCCCCTCTCCCCCCTGCGATCACTGTCCATTGGCTTGTCCTGCTCTCTTTTTCATGTCCAGCCCCTGATGAGTGTCCATTGGTGTTGCCTTCGCCTTCCCTCCTCCCCTCTCCCCGGCTTTGCCCTGCCCATGTTTTGTATGTCTCTGTCCATCCAGGCTCCTGACGTTCAAGTTCGCAGGGACGTCACGTCCGCACTTGAACTTGCAGCTCAGGGGGGCTTTTGCCATTTTTTTCATCTCTCTCTCTCTCTCCTTCTCTCTCTCCCTCTCTCTCCCTCTCCCTCTCTCTCTCTTTTTTTTTCCTTGCACAAAAAAAAAAAAAGCCATGACTGCTATCCCACAATTCATCTTCCCTGCGCCATCTTTGTATTATTTCTAATTTATTTTGGATGTCAAAAGACATTGATGAAGATATTTTCTCTGGAGTCTCCTTCCTCTCTAACCCGTCTCTCCCGATGTGAACCGAGCGACTCACAAGCCACCGAAGCCACCAACCCACCATGTCGCGCCGCAAGCAAGGCAAACCCCAGCACTTAAGCAAACGGGAATTTTCGCGTAAGTAACCCGGAGAGCAATTTATTTAATTTCCCCTTCACGGATTTAATTTTTAATTCGAGCCAGAGCGGGGGGGTGGGGGGGGGGGAGAGAAGGGGGAAAAAAAAAAAGTGAGCGCGAGTGAGCGAGTCGGGGAAAAAATGAACTCGGCGCCGGTCGGGATGATCAGCGTTCCGGGTGATTTCTGCCTCTCCGGTCTGAGCACCTGGATCACTTTTCTGCTCTTTCTCCGTTCCCCCGCCCGCCGGCGCGCACTCCCGCGCCCCGGCTCCGCTCCCTTCTCCCCGCTCCCCTCGCCTCCCGCTGTCCCCGCTCTTTGGCGGCAAGAGCGGCGGCTCTCGCCCCGGCGCCGGGAGAGGCGGCGAGCCGCCCCGCGCGGGCTAGGTGCGGGGCTGCCGGGGGCAGAACCGGCCGAAAGTGTCAAGAAATTCCTGCGGGAGCGGCGGGCTGGACGCCGGACGCCGTGGCCGGGCGGGCGGGAGCTGCGGGCGAGCGGAGCGGGGAGAAAGTCCGGCGGCCGGAGCCCCTCCGCTGCCGGCGGGCTCGCCCCCTCGCCTCGCCCGCCCCGCGGCACCCTCCCGGGGGGGGAGAGCCGAGCCGAGCCGAGTCGAGCCGGGCCGCCTCCCTTTTGTTTCCGCCGCGGGGCGCGGGGTGGCCGTCCCGCCGCCCCCCGCTCCCCGGGCCGGCGCCGTGCGGGGCTCCGCCGCCCCGACCTCGCCCCGCGCCCGCCCCGCCGCCGCTCCGGCTCGGGCTGGGGCGGGGGGCGGCACCGGGCGGCGAGGGAGCCGAGGCGAGCCGCGCCGCGCCGGGAGGGATTCCCTCCTCGCCCTCGCTTCGCGTTCTCCCGCTCGCTTACTATTTTTTGGAAGATTTTCAAAAAAAAAAGTGGAAGTGGATTTTGATTGGGAAAAATCTCGTGTCTGAATGTTTACAAGCACCGCGTGTGCGGGGAGCCTCCTGCCAACAAACACAGGCGAGAGCGAGCCCGGGCTGAGCACACACGCACGCACACACACACACACGCACACGCACACGCTCGCACACACTCGCACCCTCACACCCGCGAACGGCCCTTTCTCGCCGCCGCATTTCAACCCCAAACCAAAGCCGCTCTCCCGGGGAGAGAAAAACCAAACCCCGAGCCCCACCACACCGTTCGCAACAAAAACTCTCCGGCTCCCTCCCTCCAGCCGCCACCACACACACCAGGGCTAGATGCAAGATAAGCGGGAGCGCTCTTTGCACAACAAAAGGCAACTCGAGCTGGAAAGGTTTGGGGCGAGGGGGGTGGGAAGGAAGGGAGAAAAAAAAAAAATCCCCTTTTCCTCGGGGTGAGCTGGGGGGGAAGGGGGAACGCTGCATGCTTCTCCTCGCTCCTTTTCCCCCCCTTCTTTTCTTTTCCTTTATTTCTTTCTTTCTCTTTCCCCCATTCCTCGCGGCGGGTTTTGTTCCCTCCCAGGGATGGCAGAAAACCCAGGGCGATTTCTTCCTGCCAACGATCCCCGGCTCCCTCTTCCCTTCGCAAAAAAAAAAAAAAAAAAAAACAACCCCAAACAAACCAAAAAAACCCCCAACAACCCCAAACTTTACGCCGCGGTGTCTCTCCCCCACGGCTGCACAGACATTTCCAGCCAGGTTCGCACATGGAGCCCCTGAGCGAAAGGCTGGCTCTTTGCAGGCAGCCGCTCCGCGGCGGGCAGGGCCGGGCCGGGCAGCTCTGCCCTGCCCTGCCCTGCCCTGCCTCAAGTTTTCCCTAAAACCCGGGGGGGTGTCGGGGGCTCAGTCCCTCGCCCCCCCCCCCCCCCCGTCATCTTCTCCCTCTTTCCCCGCCACTTCTCGGGGCTTGCTTTTTTTTTTTTTTTTTTCTTTGAATTGCCCGGCGCTGCCTTGGGGTAGGGGTCGCGACATCAATGGCACGCTTATGGGGGTGCGACCCCCCCGCCCTGAAATGGGGTACGGGGGGTCCTTTCCCCGGGAGTGGGGTGTGGGGAAAGGGGATCACGGTGGTGGCCGGGGGGGGTGAGTGGTGGTGGTTCCGACTCGGCCCCGGGGTCAGCGGAGTCGGGCGGGATCCCGGCGGCTCCTTTTCGCCGAGATACCCGCGGGCCGGCGCGGAGTTTCCGCACGTGTGGGGCGGGAGCGGCGGCTGGGACGGGCCCGGGGGGCTCCCTCCGGCCAGAGCCGCCCGCCCCGGGGATGGGGAAGGGGATGGGGAAAGGGGGGTGGGGGTGGGCCGGGAGATGGAAGGTGGTGGTGGTGGTGGAGGGGAGGACAGGGAGGCCGGGCTGGGGGAGCGGGGAGCCGGGGGGATGCCGTGCCGGAGCCGGGGCGGCGGAGGCGGCGGGCGGGCTGCCTGCCCGTTTCGGTCGCTAGGAGGCACAGCGAGATCAAACAACCGGGCAGCCCCGCGAACTTGAACCTGGCCGGCTCCTCCGTTGCCTCCCGGCCGGCGGGAGGGGGAGGGCTCCCAGCTCCCTCCCCTCCATATCCCCCCCCCCCCCCCCCCTTCTTCTTTGTTCTTAATTTTGCGCGGAGTTTGCTTGCTCCGGGAGGCAGCGGGTGATGCTCGCCTTCTTCCTCCCCGGGTTCTCCCCCCCCCCCCCCAATAACGTGTTGGCGGTTCCCATTGTACCCCCAAGTGCCCCCCCCTCCCCTCCCCTCCTTGCAGCCCACGATCCCAGGACGCAAACTTGGGCTTCAACAACCCCTCTCCATCATTCCCACGGCACGGTGCGGGGAAATGCCCCGGCAGCGCGGATGCGCTGCCGGGGCATTTCCCCGCACCGTGCCGTGGCATATCCCCCCCCCCCCTCCCGCACCTCATCATCACCCCCGGTACCTCCTTTCTCCCGACACTCCAAAATCCATCCCGCTTTTGCCGGAGAGACGGTGCGGTTGTTTTGGTGACTGGGAACGGGGAAGAAGGGGGGAGTAGGAGGGCGAAGGGGGGAAGCTGAAAAGACATGTTGGTGGAAGGGCAATTTGCATGAAAAATAGGGACGGATGATTAGGGACCCAGGCAGGGAATTTTGATTGCCCCAGAATTAAAAGACGCATCCTGCAAATCAGTGGCAAGACCAGGTGAATTGTATTTTGGCGTTTTCTTTGTAAACCCGGTATTTTACCTTTTGTTTTAAAAGTAGCAGTAATAATAAAACCGCGTTTTTGCTGGCTCTGCCTCCATCAGGAGCCAAATGTTTTGCAGTGAAGACCGTGCCAGCCGTATTTCATACATTAGTATATAATTCTTGTTAATTAGCAATAATTTACGTTAAGAGCATAGAAAATGTTGAGGTTACAGGTTTTATATCTGTACATTTGATCGTCTTGTTATTTTCAAGAACTTTGCCTCCTATAAAATTAATTAGGTGAAATGTGGAGGTGTAATCAGCAACCTCTGAATTACCACTTCATTTCCTGGTTTTGATTGTAAATCAGCCCAGTCGGCACAGACTTTAGCAAAGTCTATTTTTGTTTAGCGCTACTTTTAACTGTCTGGTGTCGAAGCAGCGGGTTACCTTCCCCTGCTAAATAATACTGACAGCGTCAGAAAGAAATCAGGCCGCGGGAAAACATTATAATTGAGTAATGATTATGCAGAGCTCCTCGCTAAGCCAGTTGTAAGGGGAATACGGGTTATTCTGTGCCTTTTGCTGCGGAGAGTTGGTGAGCTAGAAGTTAGATTTGCAAAATACCTTTGTCTGCGGCGTGCAGCGAGCTACTGGTGGAATGAGTCCTGCAATAATTTACTCCCTCGGTCCGAACGCAAGGAAGGGCTGGGGAGAAAAACGCCATGCCCAGCAATCCCGCAGAAACACCCTGCTCCTCTCCCGGCTTCCCGAGGAGTGTGAAATGCACGTTGTGTGTCTGATCTTGTCGGTCTGTAAGTTTAGAAGAAAACCCCAGCGATTAAGACATTGTTTTTATTAATACGAATGTAACCTTCATATTCCTGTGGTTGACCTTACGTTAAATTAGAAGTAGTACTAGAGGCAAGAAATGATGGACTGGATCCCCGTGTCCTAGTTGGAGCTGAGGTACGGCGAGGTAGTGTGCTCTTTCAATATTATTTTACGCAGCACAACTGGGAGCTACTCCAGATCTTCCTCCTCAATATTCAGCCTAGGTAGGGTTGAAATAAATTTAACCTGAGTTCACTGGATTTTTGCACTTTATCAAAATCAGTTCCAATATCGTGCAGTCAAATTAAAATCTATTTTTTGATTCTCTGTGGCTTTAAGTTCATTAAATGTGAAATTGGCAGCCAGCTAAAGAAGGTCAGGCTGATTAACTGTTTAGGAGGTGTATTCTGTCTCACTTGCGTTACCTGCCAGCGTTTGGAGGTGGGTTGTATTTGTAGTACCCTCTCCTCCTGCTCGTTGCTGTTGGCGTGCGTGTTGTATTGCGCAGGTAGAGGAATACCAACACGCTGCTGGTATTTTTTTTTTTTTTCCTCGTGAAAGGCAATAGTGATGGTGACTGCACACAGATCGCCAAGGCATTTCTCTGCAAACTTAACCAAAAAAAAAAAAGCCAGCAGAAAAGAGAGCCGCGTCTGCCTCGTTAGAGCATCCACTGACGATTCTGTGAGCAGAAATAGCCTCCTAATGAAGCTTTTTGGAGCTCATTCAGAAAATTTGTCAACTTTGACAGCATTAGGCAAGGTATTTTGAGTTTAAAGAAGGCACTTCTCACTGTTGCAAGGAAATGTGGCAGTCGCTTGGCCACGCTGATTTTTAGATGCTGAGGGCCACCAGTGCTAACACGTTCAAGATAATTTAGGCATTCCTTTATTTCAGGATGAAAAAGGAAAAATGACTAATGGCCTTGTTTCCTTAAGTACTAAAAAATATGCCATCTAGCTCATCTCTCTGGGTGGAATCGGTCGTGAATTTGATGTTTATTTGAATCCTGAGGAGTAGCTGAAAAGTGAGAGGTGCCTCCCCCCACCCCGCAGGCGTTTGTGCTGCACTCGCTTTTTATAATTTTGGTTTCTGCCATTTATTTATTTATTTGTCTCGTCCCCTCCCTTCCCCCTCCCCCCCCCCCCGAATAACTCCCGGCTTTCGAATTTTAAAATTGGAAGCCGCAAACGGGCCGATAGCGATAGTGACACAAATACATACGTATCCGTATGCACGTGCGTTATAAGGGCTGTATGTGCCGCGTGTGTCGGTGCCTGGGTCTGTGCGGCCATGCTCTGGGTCTGGCTCTCCCTCTCTTTTCTTTGACACACGCACACACGCTACCTGCACGGCCCGTAGAGGGAAGATGCAGTATCTATATGTCGAAACACCTTTTGTCTGCACCCGCACCCGCGTAGCTCAGGCTTCTAAATTTTAGAAAGTAGGTCTGGCTGGTGGAAAATACACACCCATGTGTGCGTGAGAGAGTGCGTGCAGTGCTCTTCGCCTTGAATTCATATACATAAATAATACAGCCGGCAATAAAACGCCGTATTCGCTTCTCTTCGTAGTGCCACAAGAGTTTTGCAGTGTATTCTTTCAGCCTATTCATTTCATTTTACCACCGAATCGTTCAATCGAGTCAGAAATTTGTCCTCGTGTAGGGACACAGAGACAGTTGCAGTGCTCGCTCTCCGAGTTCTGCATGCTACAGCTGCTTCTGCAAAATCTCTTCCCTGTAACTGATGAATTCATCTCCTCGCTGCCGTGCTAATAGCCGTGTTGCGTGGTTGGGGGGGAGCAGGCGGACGTCGCGAGCAGGGTGTAGTATTCATGAAGAGGGGCCTCAGCGCGTTCCTTCCTTCCCCCCCCCTTCCCCTCCAGCGCCCGGTGCCTTTCCCGAGAGCTCTAATGATTCTCCTTTTGTTTCTCAAACTGCAGCCGAACCTCTTGAAGCCATTCTCACTGATGACGAACCTGAACATGGCACGTTGGGAGCTCCGGAAGGGGACCACGACCTCCTCACTTGTGGCCAGTGTCAGATGAACTTCCCGTTGGGGGACATTCTTATTTTTATTGAGCACAAACGGAAACAATGCAACGGCAGTCTCTGCTTAGAGAAGGCTGTGGATAAGCCACCTTCACCCTCACCAAGTGAGCTGAAAAAAGCATCCAATCCTGTGGAGGTTGGCATCCAGGTTACGCCAGAGGATGACGATTGTTTATCAACGTCATCTAGAGGAATTTGCCCTAAACAGGAACATATAGCAGGTAAATTAAAGCAAGGAGAAGTGTTTGCGAGTTTATTTCCGTTTCAGTTGCAACGTAGCGTGTTCGCAGTTGTAAACTGCTGTGTCTGTCTCTCTGTTCTGCTCGCCGTGACGGCCGACGTGTTAAATACCCTGCCTTCGGTTAGTGGTGAGCGCACAACCGGTATTTCCTAGTGCCTGCGCAGAGGCAGGATCAACAGGCACGTGCCGTGCCAGCCGGTATTTCTAACAGTATTGTTTGAGGCTGCTCTCGTGATTTGCCTGTATTGTAGTCACCGTCTCCCGGTGTCTCGCCTGCCGTAGCGCTGCAGGAGGAGATTTCAGAGCCTGCCACGCGGTAAAGCGAGGAGCTTTCGAGTCTTTGGCAAAGTCAGGGGTGAAAGAGTTAACAGAGCATCAGCCAGCCTTGGTTCCATATTGGCTGTCAGCGTATGGACTGTAATTAAACACAGCCCCATGGCAAAGTGACACCACCGACCTTGACTTTAAGATGCCATTTTCGACTGGCCAGGCCAGAGTAGAGAGGGCAGTTGCTGAAGCGCACAGACATGCTTATTCGAAAAGTTTAAGGGCATGTTGGAAATTTCAAAAGGTTGGTTTGACAGGAAAGGCCGCTCTCTGCAGCCTGCCTCCTCAGCCAAATGATAAATGCTTCGCTGTGCTCTCTCTTGTCTCTGATGTGGTTTTGACAGATGTATCTTGATTTTGTTTGCGGTTTACACAACCACACGTCAGCCGTACAAATGTCCAAGGCAGAGTTCTGTTTTGTGCAACAAACAATATGAAATGTAATTTTAAAAGAAAGGGTAAATAATTCCATTTCTTAGCGTATTTTTTTTTTTTTTTTTAAACCAGAAAGGCTATTCATCGTGCAGATATTTTCACAAACGCGGTTAAAAAAATAGAGTGTACTACGTGAAAGAAAATCAAGAGCCCTGGGAGTGTAACAAGGCACGCTCTGCTTTTAAAATCCTGCTAGTAAACAAGAGTACTACCCATTTGCAGTGAGTGTTGCAAATCACTTCAAACCGCGCCAATGCTACCGGTCGAAAAAGGCGAGACTGCAGCGTATCAAAACCAGCAAATGCCTGAACCGGTTTCAAACCCCCCCTGCCAGCGATGTTTGGGATGTGGCACTGCCGGTACCTCTCTTCGGGGAGCCCACAGGACCGCTCAGGGTTGTCAGAGGTGCAGTACATCATCGCATGATGTGCTGGAGCTTGTCTTGGGCTTGCTTTGGCCACAAAGTTAAACCGTGATAGGGCGGTAGGTGCTGGGAGGTTCAGCGCGGTGCTCCCCCAGCCTCCTTGGCCTCCAAACCGGCCGGCAAATCACGCTGGAGAGCTGTAGTTTTGAAGGTTTTGCGGTGGCGGCAAATATGTGTCAGTGTGCGTGTGTCTGTCTGTGCACACGCACATATATATATATATATATGCAAAGCCATGTGCGTACACATGCATACGTCATGTGGATGAATATATACTGTTTCTGCAGAGTAATAGGTATGACTTTGAGTACGTGTCGATATGTATGTTTAAGAGGAAGCAGAGGCTCAGCTACTGCTAAGCTACGTTTTGAATGAGACTTAAAAACCCCAATAATTCCGCATATTGCACTTCCCAGCCACGGATGTTAAAGGTGTTTTTTTTCCTGGAGTGGTAGAGGGCAGTGCCCATTTCCATGCGCTGCCTGCGATCTGATGGAAAACGAGAAGTGTAGGGCATGATTAATGAAGCGGGAGCCTGGCGGAAGGGATTTGTAGTCTTCCGAGCTCTGGAGCCATACTAAATCACCAAATATGGAGGAGCGGTGGTATGATGTAACGCTGTATTTACGTACGGCGCCGCTCTGTTGAAAAGACAAAACACAGTATCTGTCAAGCAAGAATGAAACCCGCTTTCCTTGCTGTGGTCCCAAATAGGTCCCTCAGCCAGAGGGACGGCCCTGCCGGGGAGTTCTGCACGAGGGGAAACTCCTCAGCTGAGGGTTTTGCTCTGGCACTCCTTCGGCGCGGGAGACTCGGCGAGCCAAATCCCGCTTTCGCGTGGCGCGGGTGACGTGAAGCGAGCAGGATTTGGCCTCGCGCGATGGCGCGGGGCCGTTAATTCAGAAAAGGCTGTGGTTTTAACTGACTTTAAATGGTTGGGTGAGCAGAGGGCAGTGGGTAAGGAGAGGCGCACGTCGGCGGGGGCCTGATCCTGCTTGCTCTTACACACGGGGATCGCCTTTGCTGTGCGGGCGGGCCTGGCTGGGAGCGGGCTCGGGTCCGTGGTGCAAGCCACGAGCGCTGTTGCGAGTAGAGACCGAGCTGCAGTTGTCCAGGCATCTCCCACCCCGAGTTTTCTGTGCGGCGGTGCCCAGCTGTGCCTGCAGGTGGGATGTCCAGGAGCACAGGTCTTCTCCTGCAGCTCCCTGGCCGGGACGGAGCCGAGGGGTGCTGGGGTCCCCTGCTTGTTCCCAGTGGTGGGAAATGCAGCCGGGCCGCGGGAGGGGAGAAGCAGCACCAGGAGTTACGGGGTCTTGCGCTGTTCCTCCCCTTCGTGTTCTCATCTCCCCTTTCACTTGGATGAGTTTAGCTCCCTCGTATCCCAAAGAAGTGTGGCAATAGGCTGGAGTGACCCATTGCTTGTAGCCAGGAGTCTGCGGGGTCCGGCAGTAAAATTACCAGCGAGGGTCTTGGAGTGAGCTGTGGAGTTCAGGTTTCTGGAAGGCCCCTGGAGTGAACCTCCAGGCTCTTCCAATTCTGGTATTTTATATCTGATTTCTGTGCAAGAATGCAAAACGCAAAAAGATATGAGTGTGTAATTAAAAAAAAAAAAAAAAAAGGACAGAGGCTGCCTTTAGAAAAATATACAGGAGTTGAGTGAACTGATTCTTTCTGGTAAGAGACCAGAAAATAGGTATTTAGTAGCAATGTAAAAACGTCCCCAGTTAGTTGTTGGGCTGAAAGAGGTGTTGCAGGTTAGCTCTGGATACAGAGGTGCTACAGGTTAGCTCTGGATACGGAGGTGCTGTAGCTTAGCTCTGGATGCACTATGTGCTCTGTCCGCAGTTTTGTAGCCAATAAGTTGGTGCGTTACAGTAAAAGATCGTCTGAAGATAAGTAATGGTTAAGGATCGGCTCATCTAAAGACAAGAAGGGAGGCAGCGAGTCATTCAAATGCGGGGAGAAATGATGTCTATTTTAGCCGTCGATAGGCTGCTCTTTATCCTCACCGTTTTCCAGAGACGGGGATGATTACAAGAGCTTATATGTATGTGTGCAACCTGTGCAGTAGCTGCGAGATCCATATAGGTGCAGGCATGCGTACCTGTCTCTTCCGTGTGGGTGTCTGCCTGCGCGTAGCTTTGACTTGCTATAAAATTTTGAGTGATGCTGATCCAGCGCTATGGCTGAAATGTCATAAATTTAACTGAAAATTAATAGGATATGTTGTGTGGGTCCAATGAGGCAGCTTTCATCAATATGTATGTCAAAGCCTCACCACCAGATACCGGCAGCCCGTGATTTGCAGTGAGTGCTACGGCAGGGCTTTAGTTATCCGCTCTCATATTTTACAATAGGGGGAAATATTAACTGAAGTATCTAGAGATCAGTGAATGTAAAATTGCTGTTCACTTATTGAAAAGGCTGAAGAAATATTTCTCGTCCGCCGGTGTCGGGCTTTAGCGGGTTGTTTGTTGAATGTATAAATCCGAGGGAATTAATGAAAGGTTGTTTTTTGGGTGAGGAAGGATCTTAAATGTTACTTGGATTCAGTTGGAGGAACACTTTGGAGTGCTGCTGCATATTCCCCTTTATAATGCCGAGTGTGTATCTGCAGATGCCGTATTTACTGTACAAAGAGGGGAGGAGGAGGGGAGGTCATTTTTACTGCTCGAATCCTTTCTTCTCAAGCTGCTTGTGGCATTCAAATAAAATACGTGGGAAAATAACGTAAGAAAAACCTCTGCCTGCAGTAATCGGGGGGAAGGTGGACATAATTTGGTACTACATTTCGGACCAAGTACATTTGACTATTACAGTTCTCAGGAGTTAATGTCTTCGAGTAGTCATTACACCGCAGAAATTTTCTTGCGCTGTTATTAGTAGTTGCCGTTATAATTCTGTAGGTTCTCAATTGCAATTCCTTATTATTTTGTTTCGTTCCGGAGACAAAAAATTATTGACGTCTGCCTTGAATAGTTAGCATTGCATCTGGACAGTAAGATGAAAGCTTGGAAAAAAAGGGGGGGAAAAAAGGAATATGGAAATATTTTGGAGTCACATTCTGTCGGCTTTCCCCATACAAAGAAACAGAGAGCACAGACTGGGTAAAACAGTCGCAGGCAGGAAAAATAGTGAGGGTGCTACCCAAAGGCTCCCGCTCCTGAGATTCGGAGCCCTGCGTACAAGCTGTATTTGTAAATAAGACAGAGAAAGGTTGTGAACCGGCAGCTTGGCTGTTTTGTCAAAGTACAATGTCAGAGAAACTCTTTCTAAGACAAATTGTAAATAGAAGTGTCATGATGATTGCATGATTGAGCTCTAGAAGTGTCTTGCAATTGTTGGCATTGTCAGAAGACTTTTGAAAGCTTAATTAAAGGCGGTGGCCTGTGCGGCTGTGAAATTTACTTCTCGGGGGGGGGGGGTGTGTAAAAAATGTAGGGGGATCAAAAAGTTGTTCTTAACGCTACTCGCGCGGGGATTCGGGGAAGAGTCAATAGTTTCTCTGCTTTCCCCGTTGCCTTTTATAAATAACATTTTTTGAAGAAGCAAACACGTGACACCAGTATCATCCTTTGTACGAGGTAAAGATTGTGTTAGTTTTCCTATTCCCTGCTGTTACAGACAGTTAATGTAAAAATGGCTCTTTATTGGAAACACAAATACGAGTTCACTCGAAGCAGAGAAGCAGGGTAGAAAGTTTTCCTCTGCCTCGGCGTGATCCTTCCAGGGGAGCATCAGACTGTTGTGGTGCCCTGAATCTTTCTGGTTTTTTGTTTCCCGCAAATCAGATCTTCTGGTTTAGAGGATGAGAACTATGTTTTGCATTCTTTCTCCTATTGTTACGGGACATTTAGTTGTGGAGCTCACCATGGGCTGAAGCATCGCCGCATCCAAAATGCTTGTGGTTGGAGAGGCAGCCAGGCACGCGTTAAACTTCGTATAGATCTGAAAAGGTGCACGTTAGCATCACGTGCCGAAAGCTTTGAAAATAATGCGCGTAATAAACGTAAGGCTCTGTGCAGCAAGTCCCAACAACGAATGCCGGGTGATGGAAACTGAGGCAGGGAGTAAATTAAACACCTTCAAATAATTAGCCCGGTGGGAGAAATAAAGTCTTCCCTAAACATTCCCATAATTTGGTAATGCCTCTTTTAAAGAGGAGGAGGCCTATTAGCATCACCCCGTTTTGTATATGCAACCCTCAGCCCACGAGCTCTTTCTTATTTCATTCAAATAATAAAGACGATTAAAGAGGCTTGCGAGGCAGTGTCAGGCAACGGGAGTTCATCCTCCAGTTGTTTGCCTGCACGCATCCTCATTACGGAAATTTTTTGGACAAAATTCCCTTCAAGCTTTGGTCTGTTTTTATATCCAATAGTACCAGCTTTGTGCAATAAAAGGCGTTTAGCATCAAGCTGGACATGGCCTGGCACAGTGCCACTTGGTGGGGTTTTTTTTGTTTTGTTTTGTTTTTTTCTTTTTTTTTTTTTTTAGCTAATCGCTGAGGATCTCTCGTTACCTTTCTGCTTGTTGTGATTTTGTTCGGGTCGCGGTGCTGCCAGCGATGTCGCGAGTCCAAGGAGGTCGTCTTCTCAGCCTGGCAGGCATCTGAACGCAGCTTCCATCCAGGAGGGCTCTATTTTATGTGTCAGCTTCGGGGATATTGCACGAGTTCATAAAATACGCCGAGCTCATATATTTTAATACATTAAGACCTATATTCATACTGGTAGCATGGCCCTAAAATTAACCGTTGGTTGTTTTTTTTTTTTTTTTTTTTTTTTTCCCCTGGGCTGATGAACATATTTTATCTCACTTTGTACAAACGCAGTAGCTCCAGCCTGCCTCCTGGTAACATCGGGCATAGCGGGTTTGGGCCCACGATGGTGGCTATCAGTCCGTGGATTGCTTTGATTTATTACATCCTCTTAAAAATAACAGGCACATTAATGGACCCACAAACCGCCCGAGCGGTTGGGATGATCTGTTTTCCATTTCATAATGAATTTCCGTGAAACTCGGTTTGCTCTTTAGGGCCCCCATCCTGGGTGCGCTTTGCCCTGCCAGACAGGGACCGAACGGCACCTGCGCGCTTAAATGCTTGCAGGAGCTGGACCGGTGACTGTGGACCCTTGTGGATAGGCAGACCACAAAGCGCTCACATTATTCAAACCCTCCTGTGTTAATGCCAAACCCATTTTGAAGCCCATAAACATCCTCCCGGTCTTCCTAATCAGGTTTAGTATGCAACGCATCCCGCGCGGGGTGCAGCGAGTTTGTTTCCCAACCTTTATTGGCCAGCTGCACTCGCTGTGCATCTTTAAAATATTTCAGCGAGGCTTTTCGCTCTTCTTCCGCGAGGGCTGGTAACTTGGTGGCTGCTCCCCGGCTCATTCTTCATTCGGAGGTGGCATTGCCTCAGGTTGGCAAGGGAAAGGTTTGCGGTGTGGGGTGTGGTGAGGTCAGCCCCGATCCCAGCAGGGAATTTGTGTTCTTCATTTGCCTTTACAATCGGAGCACAGCTACTGTACCTTGGAGCAGCTCTCAGGTGTGAGCTCAGATGGGCGCATGTAAATGTGCTGTCAGATGCAACACAGGAATATTAATGTTTCCTCACCACCACGCTATAATAAAGCTGTACACGGCCAGCTTAATATGCAGCCGGGCTGGGGAATTGTATAAAACTTCGATAGCCTGGCGTGAATGACAGCGGTGGAAAAAAATACTCAATATGCCACAGTTTGCATTCTTGTTTGCCTTTGATCTAAAGCAAAATGAAAACATCCGCTTCTTTCCCTCCTTGTTTCCTATAGGTGTTCTTCCTCGGCAAAATTGGCTAGTAAGTAAGGAAAGAAAACGAAGTATTGGGGCACAGCGCGGAATTATTTGAAGCACATTAACGCCAGCCTGCTGGGGGTGTAATTTTTCCAAGTACTAGCAAACATTTATTTTTTATGCTTGGGATCGTTTGCTTTGCGTTTCGTTCTTTTTTAGTATCTGGGTCTGGTCGAAACAAAGAAAATAGAGTCACCACAAAGAGGGGCTGGAGCCCCCTTTGCCCCCCGGCTGCAGCCGCAGCCCAGGCCGTACATCCTCTTCACAGAGGTTTCATTTGCATCTTCTTGTGGGTTCAAATCTTCAGCTCCATCCAAAGGTGTCTGTTTTTCAGCGCAGCTACGTTAGAGGATTTTTAATAATGTGCTCATTTAACTGAATCAACAGCTGTCAGGAGCGGTTGTAGTAAATCCACAAAATGCACAAAGAAAAATACATACGTTTCCTGAAACAAAACACTTGAAACAAATTGGCTGCCAAAAAAAGCTGCTGAATTCTGGGTTTGCAGACAGTGCACCAAAGTGTTTCTTCTCTCTGCTCTCCCCGGAGACCTCTCCCCGCTTGCCTGCTGCAATTCTGCTGGAACTTTTTACCTGAATAGGTTGCTGTTAAAAAACCCACCACTTTCCCCTGTTTGATGGGTACGGAGCTCAGCTCGAGCTCAGATTTTTGTGTTTCGCGCTACATAGCTAAAACGCTCAAGACTGGAGCAAGAAGCAAAAACCAAATAACTGCATTACCGTCAAGGAAACGAGGCTTAATATCCCTGTGAAATAGCTATCGAGGAGGAGCAGGGCTTCAACTCTGCCCTTCCAGGTGGGCGTTGTCAGGGTGGTATTGAGGCCTGAAGCAGCTTCAGAGGGTGCTGAATTCGCACCGGCGCGGGTGCTGGTGGAGGGAGACCTGGGGAGCTTTGGTCAGTCAAAACCCAGGACTTTCTGCTTCCATCCTCCCCCTGCTTTGCCTAAGTGCTGAACAATTACACCTACAATTTGATCTCAGCTTCAGATAGAAAAACCTCTGCCTAAATAAACAATGGAATTACTGCTGAACAACAAAGGCTTAAAGAAGAGCCCTGCCTTCAGTGGGGTTATTATTGTTGTTGTGGATATTATTATTATTATTATTATTATTATTATTATTATTACTACTACTACTATTACTACAACTGTTCCCTTTTTAAAATAAACACACGTTACAATTCCTCACTCCTTAGGAAGTAAGGAGTTTAATTTTGCATTCATTGCTCACTTAATTGATTTAGCAGGCAGCAAAATATAAAATGCAAAAATAAAAATATCCCCCCCCCCCCCCCTCCCCCCGCAATTAATTTGTCACCCGGCGTTACTTTGCTACAGCATCACAGCTGATTTTTTTCGGACATTGCATGAATCATCTGGGTTTCGTTGCATTTTAGCTACTGAGTTTGTTCTTTCTGGAGTAAGAGAATATACCAGCAAAACTGTCGTGCTTCAGCCAGGGCACCGCAAGTGCGTGGAGCATTTACTGCGTGAGGGTGGCCAAGGGCTTTTCGCTGTGTTTTCTTTATTATCGATGCTCTTTTCATATTTAGGAAATAGTTGTTGTGCAAAGAGAAACAGTAGTTGGGGAGCCTTGTTCTCTTTGAGGAGGTAAAACACAGTGGGAATTGTGAAAAAGATTTGGAAAAAGAGAGTATTACCTCCCGAAAGATTATTTAGAGGCTGTATTATTTTGTAATAAACTATAAACTGTCCTGTGTTAAATTTGTGTTACGTTAGAAAAAAATCAATAAGGAAAAATTAAATTCTGATAAAGATACTCTTGGATCTTTGAAAACAACTGCTGTCCTTTTAACTAAAACATTTGAGGAGCTTCAAAGAGTATGTATTTCTTCTGATCTTAGAGCTGTGTGACTGGTAGCAGGGAAAAAAAAATCTTATTCTACATACAAGTGGATTGCTTAACAAGTCAGCACAGACACATACTTGTTTGTACAATAGAGATAAAAATTCCTGTATAAAAATAATTCAGTTGCTGACAGCAGGCATTGTGCTGGGGCTGCCTCTTTTGTGTTGGCCGGGGGTCAGGGACCACGGCTCCCACTTTCTGCCGGGGGGAGGCTGTCACGATCGCTTGCTGGAGCCTGGAAATAAGTTAATTGCTTTATTTTAAGGAATACTCAGAGCCCAGCGGTGTGGTTTCTACGTCCGTGCGCCGTCTCCAGAAGCAGTGAAAGAAGGGGGGGGGAAAAATCTCCTAATGGGGGAGATGACTTGAAGGCAGTTTGGGGGAGACGTGGCCTTCAAGAGCTCAGCGACCCGGCGGTAGTTTCTAAACTTTTGGTTTTAATCTCATTCCGATTTATGCTGTCACATCCCGTATCGGCCCTGGCTGAACTCTCCTCATGTGAAGTAATGTTGGCGTTGGGGGGAATCGGTCAAAACCGGGGACTCGTGGCTGATACAGATGTTTGCTGGGGCGGCTTTCGCGCGGCGCCGGGTCCTATTCCATCTACTAAACGTTAAAAACGTGGGGCGTTAGCACGGCCCCGGGCATCCTCTTTTTCGCTCTGCAGGGGCGCAGGTAAGATAAGCCATGAGATTGGGGAAGGCTTGAGGGGGTGGGAATAGAAATTATTTGAACATTCATCTATCCTGCCAAGCCGGGGTGCCGGGGAGGCGGGCGGCGCAGCCTTCCTTCCCCAACCTCCTCCTGCCCCTGGGGTCACTGTCAAGGCGGGGGTCCCCTCCTCTGCCGTCGGAGGTGTGGCAGGATCAGGCCCCGACGGGGCCGACGGAGAGCGGAGCCAAGTTTGCGAGCGGCTGCCGGCGCTGAGCGGTCCCCCCACAAACTCCTCTTTCTCTCTCTCTCTTTCTCTCTCGGCGGTGGCTTCGCTCCCTGGGAGCGAAGCGACTTTCTCGGTGGCACGCTCCGGTGCGGAGATCTTTTCATCACTCCTTTTTAAATGCAGCGAGTTCCTAAAATTAATGCTGCTGCACTTTGATGAAAATAATGTTTTTATAATACATTTGCTGTTTACACGGAAGATGTGACTTGAGGGGAAAAAGGCTTTTTTGGAGGGTGGCGGAAATCTTGTTAATCTGCTCTCGGAGAGCAGCACACAATACTGCCTATGAGCAAGTCTGTGCTGCTTTTGATAAATTACCATGTTTAGAGATAGGTTTGGCTCTTAAGGGCTTAGTTTTCTGAACAAAGTCCATAACAATGTTTTCTGCCTCTGTTTGTCTCCAGCCCCTTTGGCTTGACTCGGAGCCCTGTGTTTAGTTGAAGCTCGGTCTGGAAGATATAACAATTTTGCATTAAAAAAATAAGGAAATCACAGGAAGAAAAACCCTTTTGCTTTTTGGATGAATCTTACTGATAATTTGCTAAAGCTCATTTGAATTTTAAGCACTTCTTTAATCTTCAAAGGCTAAATTGCTTTATGAATATGCATGGTGTGGGCAGACTTTAGTTCATTACCTAGTTGTAAATTCTAATGACCATTAGGTCCTTGCAGTAATTGCGAATTGTTTTGCATTTTTGATTGGCCTATTAACATGTGCATTCGGCACACATCAGGCCAGCCTGTCAGGCTGCTGAAGGAGAAAAAAAAGGTGAAAATTGTTTTATAGCACCAAGATTCTTAGATTTTCAATCTTGGAAAATTGATGATGTAAAAAAATTAAAGCGGTGTTTTTTCTTCTCAAGATTGAAAGTTCACCAAGAGATTTGACATATTTAATTTACATGATGACTTTGCACTCCTTCATTAATGCAATTTGCATATGAAGCTGTTGTTAATCACTTTTGATCATGTTTTGTGTATTAGCTGCCTCAGTGGCTCTTCTCCCTCAGATGCTCCAGTAGAAAGCAGCAAAATGATGCATCTTCTTGCCAAGTTTCCTTTAGTGAATTGAGGAATTAGGAGTCTAACCTTGAGTAATTAAATATGTTCTATCAGTTCTCTTTTAATGTTAAGTACACTTGGTTGGAAGTGTAGAAGGAAATTGTTCCCATTTGGGGGAGACATTCCTTTAAAAAAAAACTCTATATGTAGAGATAGAAAAGAATTATTTTCCGTCATCCGGAGTTGCCTGGGCAGAAGGGAGAGGTGACGGCAGGGCAGGATACGGCGGGGCCCGGGCCCTTCTTTGCACGACCGGCCTTGACGACACGCGCCCCGGGCCTGATCCCGCGCTGCGCGAGTGCGCGAAGCTACTGTTGGCGTGCGGGTGGTGGTTTTACCTTTGGGGGACGCTGGCGTCGGGGAGGGAGCGCCCCGTTCGTAGGAGCAAGTCATGCTGTTGGTGCTGCTCCTCTTCCAGTCAAGACTTCCAGTTGCCTCATCGCAAGGAAGGGTCTTTTTCTCCTGCCTGCCCGGGCAAGGCGTTAATCGTCCAACCCTTGTTGTGAGCTGGGAGGGGAAACTGGGAGCAGCCTGGCTGGAAGCCTGCCCGGCTCTCGTAACCTGCCTGGGCATCCGCGCCCGGCCATCGCCGGAGGCTGTCCGCCACCCCTCCTGCCTGGCTGGGGCTTTGCCCTTGGGTCCCCGTCCGGCTGGCCCTCGTGCCGGCAGCACCGTGGCTCTAGGCTGCGGCATCGGGCCCTCGCCTTTGCTTCATCCGTGCAGTTGTCCGTCTTTGGTAATTGATGCTCAACTTTGGTTTGAGAGTTTATCACCGGGTAAGAAGATGAATCGGAAGGGTGAAACGGATACCCTGATTAAAGGGACTGCTTAATGAAAGAAAATAAACGGAGAGGGAAAATGACCATTCTGGAAGGAACAGAAGTATAATTTTAACCTCGGAGGAGACCTAGTGCTGCCCTTCCATGACTTCCACCCATGCCACGCTAAAAGCATGGTTCAGTTCAAAGTTGTTAATATTCAGCTGGGAAACAGTATCCAGAACACAAATAAATTATTAAGTGCATGAACTTTTTCGGCAGTAAGATGAACTGATGGGGTCCATCTGCGAGATCCAGGGGCTTTTTATTTGTGTGTGTCGAACGATTCTGCCCTCTCCGACTTCATAGCCTTTGGTCCCTGGCCAAGTGCATGCATAATTGATTCCACACGCGCTATCATTTTCTTGATGTAATTGCTTTAGTAAGATATGATGAAATCTAATGGATAATTTACAATATGAAAATGACAAAAAAGTAAATGTTCGTGTTTTGCACCGGGCGCGGGGAGGAGAGTGCCCAGGTTACCTGCGCGGGGAAGGGAAACCCGCTTGTACCATCTGCCCCCGGCAAAGATGGGGGTAAATCGCTGGAGGAGTCCGGAGCAAACTCTCTGTAATTAATCGGAGTTTTACAACACAGGTGAAAGCTAAACACTCGCGTTGGTTGGAGACCTTGTTTATTTTTTCTTGAGCGAGGCCATATTTGCTTTTCTAATTGCCAGAACGCAGACTTGGAAAAAAAAAGTTCTCTGCACAAGGCAAGGGGTAGTATTTTTAGAAATAAATGTGTCCTGGACTTGCTGCCCTGTGCTACAGATAGTACTCACACTGATGCCTTGCCTGGCAAAAAGACCTTCTATTCTAGCTGCTTAAATAATGCACCAGATTAAATTCAATGCATCGGTTTGGCTGGATGTCTTTTTAGATAGTTCAGAAGTGTATAAATACCAAATCCACATATAATTCCATACACATCCAAGGAAAAATATTCCACTTCAAAATTTGACATTACATTGGTCTTTAAGAAATGATTTGTTAATCTCATTTCCTTTCCCCCCTGCTTCCCAGTCCTGGAATATTGTGTATTCCTTTCCCTAATTTTTTTAAATAGCCATTTGAGGTAATGTATAGACACAAAAACATTTTCTCATTTGCTTCCTCCCCCCCTCCCGCCCCCCGTGCTGTTTTCAATGTACTGAAAGAGGAAAAAATATCCAAGGCAAACCCACATAACTGTAGCAAACTGTTTCTGAGCAAGTCATAATAATGAACAACACATGATCTGAAATGTGATCAGCAAACATATACTTATGCCAAGGAATTTTTGCCATTCACATACCAAGGTTCTGTAAATCAGTAAACCGCGGCGGGGGAGCCCCGGCACGGCGAGGGGAGGAGCAGGAGCAGGAGCAGGAGCAGGAGCAGGAGCAGGAGCAGGATGGGCCGCCCCAGCAGAGCCCTGTTGTTCGCGGAGCAGAGAATGGGAACAAGTTTTCTCTCTTCCACCTTCCTCCTCTCCCTCTCCGTCCGTGCCCCAAAACGTAAAACCAACGAGCAGACCTTTAAAGAGTAAAAGTGCAGTCTGAGGTACCTTCAAATGCAAAAGCAGGCAAATAAGTAGCAAAGGAATGAAATTTCATTGCAACATGTTTTTGATGGGATTTTTTCCCCCTTCTCTCTCCCCCACCCCGTCTTACACAGAACCAAAATGTAAATTACTTTCTGGTTCTAATTGGATTTAATTATTTCTTTAGGAGAGGATGGGTGGGAGGGGGTGGGAATGGCACACAGCTGTCCTAACAAAACAAAGGAGCCAGAAAAACCTCACTTTCCCCCATGTTGGCTAATAAACGGTGCAGAGGATCTTAGTGCTGGCAAGCAAATGGAGCGCTGTGTAGACCTGGGGAAGGGGTAAGGGCTGTCTGCAGCCGGGAGCATTAGGAGAAGGCGATGCTAGCTGTTACGAAGTGCACCTTAAATGGTGATTTGTGGTTTCCTATTAATTTCTGTAACTGCCCTGTTTTTTAGAGCATCCAGCCTGGCCCTTCCCTTGACCTAAATTGCCTTGCCGGGATGGCTTGGCCCCGCGGCAAGACCCAACCTCAATACTGGGCTGTGAATCCCACCGTTGCCTCTCGCCTGGGAAGCACCGGCCTCCCCGGGGCGCTGGCGGGCGGGACGGGTCCCCGGCACTTGGCGGGGTGTTCCCTGTGCCATCAGGGTCTCCCCGCCGGCGAGGGAGCTGGCTGTGCCCCCCGGCCGGGGTCTGGGGCACTTGGGCGATGGCAGCGAGGTCCGGGCGAGCTGATGCTACTTCGTAGGGTGATGGGCACGTTGCACCCGCGGATCTCAAAGCGCTTTACAAGCTTTAATGAATGTGACCACTAACATGATTTATAGTGCGATTCATTATTGGTATTGGAGGGACTGTATTCTTATTTTGTCATTTGCTGTTAAAATTAATACACTCCATGCTGGCTATAAAAGTGTATTTGCATTTAATTGCAAGTCAGAATGAATTAGTGGATATGATTTAAACCTGAACTCACTCCTTAAAAAGAACTCTTCAGTAGCGAAGGAAAAATCAAGCTCTGTGCTGGATTTCTTTGGTGGACGTAGGGATGGAGAGAGGAGTCGGGGAGGGGAGGGGGCAGACGGGGGCTCGGCTCCCTTTTTTTTTTTCATTCTTGAGGTTGCTTTCAGCGAGAAATGCCTTTGCCAGGAGGGGCTTAGGCAAAGTGGTCAAGCACATCTGCTCCTGGGAAGGTAGGGAAGAAAAGAGGTTACTAGTAATAGGGCAGCAGCACAAAGGGAAAATTGTACACTGGAAGCATTAGGCTCCTCGGCGGTGGTGTGGCCAGACTGGTTTAGCAGACAGGATGATAGATTGCTTTGTCAAGGGTCCCAGGGTGTGCCCTGAACTTGAAGCACTTTGTTTATCTTGAATAGAAAGGGAAAAGCACAGACATAATCGATGTCTAGTTTTTTAGGAGGGAGGAAGAGGTAGAGGAGGGAGCTGGGGGGTGGGGGTGGGGGGGGAGGCCCTGGCTGTGGCTCGCCATTAACAGATGAACTTGGCTGAAGTCCAGACTCTGATGAGAGAGTGTCACAGCCCCAGAGCCGGCCAGCCTTTTCAATAATTTTTTTTTTTTTTTTCCTTTTTTAATACCTGCTGACTGTACATCAAATGCTCCCAGGTCTTTTGGCTAAAGGCAAGAAGAGAGGCGGGGGGGGGGGGGGGGGGGGGAAGACACAGCTCCATTTTTTCCCTCTGAACCAGTTGAGACCAGTCCCTTGGCCATGCACGCAGGTTCTATCATCTTTCCTGGCTCGCTGTTGGGAAAAAAGAGTTGTCGCCGTGCCAGTAACCTGAGGGCCCAGGACGAAAAAAAAAAAAGGGGGGGGGGGGAGTTTGGTGTTCTGAGAGGCAAATGAAACTCCGAGAGTGTGTGAGAGCAGGAGGGGCGTGCGTGTGTCTGGGAGATTTCAGAAATAGCAGGAGTTAAATTCAGGGGTAAAAAGCATCTGTAAGGCAATCCCTGCCTGGCTGGGGTGCGTGAAACCAGGGGACGGACCGAGCGCAGGTCCGCAGCCTGTGAACGCTAGCACCTTTACACCGTGGCTCCCACCCGTTTAAATAGCTTTATGAGAAAAAAAATCAAAAAAATCAAGTGCAGATGTGCACTTGGTGTGAAGGTGGCTGCGCTTCCAGCCTTTACGCAGCCGTCACAAAATTTTGCCGGGCCGCGCACGACGTCGAGGTGCTTTCTTGTAACGCTGGGGTGGTGAGAATAAAGACAAGATCGGGGATCTTTACTGCATTACCCTTGTTTTTTCTTAAAGTTACTTGCTTTGCAAGGGGCAGATTTGGCAGGGATGTAGTAAACGGGGCTGTGGCGGATGCTACCTGGGAGCTGGCAGCACCAGCGCTGGGTCGGAGCTTCCCAAGGGCACCTGGCTGGGGGCGTAGGTGGTCCCGGCGCGCCTGCGACTCGGCAGCGCGGGCTGAATTCAGGGTTGTTTGGGTTTTTTTTTTTTTTTTTTCTTTTTGGTTTCCGATTATGCTGTCTGTTTCTGACAGTTGTTCAGCTACTTACCAGTCTTGGCAGGAGGCTGAGCCTGTAACATCCTGACATTTTTGCTTTTTAACAGGCCAGTCTCATCGTGCTGGAACAAACAGCAGCTTAACTGCGTTTCACTCGAGCTGATTTGAATAACGTGTACTCTGGTCGAACAAGAAACTCCTCAAAGGAAGATCTCGGTGCCTTGTTTTCCGTCCTGCTGACACCAGGTGGATTTCAAAATGCACAGAAAGGGCATAGCTGGGAAAACACAGACTCTCCCCTGCCGCAAAGGGTGGCATTTTCAGAGATGCGGAGGGTAGGTAGGAGTGGGTCACCTGCCTGTCCTGTGCCCCTTCGATGGGCTCCCAGCATCACGCCTCGCTGGGAATTAGGAGGTTTGCTTGGCGCTTGCAGCTCTATCTCACTCGACCGTCCCTGCTGGAAAGGGGGTACGCGCAGGGAAAAGAAAAGCTTTTGCCGGCGAAAGCTTCGCCTGGCCACCTCGCTACGTGCGGGACGTCCAGGTCTGTGAGTCCTCGGTTTTAAGGACTCGCTTCCTCCGTCCCCCTTGCATTTTTAGCTAGCAGCTGGTGATGCGCGGCACTGAGCTCTGCTCTGTGGGAGGAAAGTACAAAGGCTGGGAAGAGGCTGTGGGCTATGGCTGTGTTGGGTGGCAGGGCTCTGGGTCTGGAAGTCTCCCTCCTGAAACTGGTTCTTCCCTTGCTCTCCACGTTGCGCGTCAAACCGTAACTGGTTTGATTGTGAACTTCCCGGCAACTTGGCACCCCTGTATTTTTTCCCAGCGTTTGCCTACGCACGTGCACAGCTCCTCTGTGTAATGCCTGCACAGGACTCCCTGTTATCTGCTGATCGCAGTGTTTACCTCTACGGCATCCATTACGTGAGGACCTGAGTGCCTCGGAGATGTTAATGAGTACACCCTCGCAATACTGGGGTGAGATAGGCAACTACTGTTCTACAGCGTGGCACAGGTGGGGCAACTCGCCCCAGGTAAGGCAGGAGAGCTGCGGCAGAGCGGGAATGAGAGCTCGGTGCCGTCCCCACCGCGCTGCTCTTCCTCCCTGCCGGTGGCTGGGCAAAGCCGGGAAGTAAAGCGAAGACATGGTCACATCTTCAAACCAACCCGGTCTTTGCCAAGACCTTTCTCCCTGCGAGGGGTCCACCCCGCTTCTTTGGCCACTTCACCTCTCTCCCCGTGTTCGAGCTCTTGGAGATGCAGGTGCTTGGTCTGGGGGGCACGTGCTTGGCTGCGGTCGTGCAATGCCCCGTCCCTCGGGGGAAATTCACCCTGTACGTCTTCGGGGAGGTAGCGGGCTTCGCGGGGGCTCCCCGCATTTGGGTAAACAGCATCGGTAGCAAAGGTAGGTTGTATGTCCAAGAGACAAGGCAGTGACCTTTAGGTCAAGTACCTGTGTCTGGAGAGCCCGCGATAAATATTGTACAGTGGGAACAATGGGGCTGTTACAGAGCCGCGACCGAAAAGGCTACGGCCGAGCAGCCGGCTGGCTAAGAGGCTGCCGGGGGAGCGGTGTAGTATTTCTACTTCAAACTGATTGAAACGTCGACTAAAAATCAATGTTGTTGACTAGTGATAATTTACAGTTTTCTCGGTGCTAAGTAGCCGCGTGTGTAAGGATGCGCTTGCCGTGCCGGGATGAGCGCTGAGCGGTCCGGGTGCGGCGCTGAATCAGATGCGTTGTAGGTCAGCCCTTTATTTGTTTCATCACGACTTTTACACAGTTGTCATGTAATTTATGGCTGCTTTCACGTTGTCAAACATTTTCATTGCGGCTTCTTCTTAACACACTCCTGACACAAACACGGCTGCTTTAAAGACACTGTATTGTTTCATAATCTGAGAGGAGGACTATAAAACATCAAATTACACTATCTTCAGGCTAATCTAAATGCACTACAGATTGAAATCAGAGCTCATTTGTCCCTGATGCAAATTATTAAGTTCTAATTATAAATATCCATTTAATTACCCCATACATTTTTATTCTGCAGACCCTTCTCAGCAATTCTGTCTGAGATACAGTAGATGTATAGGAGAAAATCTGCAGTAATTAATGTGCATTTCCTAAATAATAAAGAACAAACACGAGCCACTTTGTTCATGGATGACATATCCGCGCACACATTTTTAGCTATCCGTGTCGCGGCGTCAGACACTGAATGCTAATTCAAAAATAAATGGAAAAGACAAAAATTAAAAGTTTGGGGGGTTTATTTCTGCCCCCGCCCAGTTATTGAAAGAGCTGGGTCCATCAGTGCCTTGTGCCCTCCCCAAACCTTTGCCCGTGAGAGGGATGAAGGTGGTTTGGGGGAGCACGGTGTCGTGTCCCCGGGCCCTGTCTTGCAGAGGCGCTGGTCCTGAAGCCTCCTCGTACTGGAAGCCCCACAAGCCCAGATGTGTCTTGCAGCAAAATAAACCGAGGGAGCTGCTTTCTGCCATGCCAGCCTCTTCAACTTTTTCGTTTCATGCCCAACAGCAGCCGAGCAGGTCACAAAAGCCCCTCTCGAGCAGCGGTAGAGGATGCTTGCAGTCCCTTCCCTGCTTCTGTGCTTGTGCGAAACCCGAGGGCAGGGGCAGGCGTGGAGGAAAGTGTTTGCTGGGGCAGATCCTGCTCGGAGTTACCCCGGCTGTAAATCCCAAGCAGCTCCCCTGCAGCCAGGAGAGTCACTTGCTAGGCACGGCGGCGTACAGGAGCTTGGGATCAAGCCTTTACGGTTACTTATGTTCAGATTAACAGAGAGCCTCATCTAACACCCACTGAAGTCTAGGAAGAAACTCGGAGAACGCGGCAGGCATCGACTCGAGCCCGGATGTGAGTGATGTCTGTCAGAAATCGCTGGAGGAGCGCGTGTGCGGGTGCATGTATGCATGTACCCATATACATATATGGGGTAAAAATCTGACTGCACGGCAGTCAATGTGAGCATTACCGCAGGCTTCATTGCACTCCGTATTTATACCCATATTTGCATCTGCTTTCTGGGTGATAGAGTAGGCTTTCTGGAAAGGATACTTGTATGGTATCAGTAATTATAAACAAAAATTAACTTTGAATTTTCTTAGACATATATTCCACTAAAGCTCCATTCATTTCGTCAGTTAAGAAGATGAGGGGCTGCAGCAGTGTTTTCAATTCCCAAGTAACTTTGTCCTTAATTGTTATAATCATTTTATCTCAAACTTTGTCCGAGAGTCACAGGGCACTAGGAAGAAAATCATAAAAGCAGAAAAAGTGCTGGTAGGAGCCTAAGGACTTTTATATTAAGAAACCAAACCAAACCCAAGCTTGATTTCCTAAATAAAAGAATAATTATCTTGGCTTTTTGAAAGGCAGTATCATTTTTTGAAAGATTAGCCTGTCTTTTGGTTTTTTTTTTTTCTTTTTTCAACTTGTATCACAGTTATTGTACTGCTTTGAAACATGGTTTTTCTTGCGATTCCTCTGTAGCGCAGTCACCGTGCAGATGAGATCCTGTTTGAGATTTTGCATCTTGTCATATCTATTACGCAGAAACTTAAACTACAGCCTAACCTAGCAGTCCAACGGTGAGCAAGCCCCGCTGCAGGCGTGCGAGTGCTTTAATTCCTGCGTGATCTGCTTTTACCTGAGCAGCCGAGTGTGTCTCTCTGCTCGTGTAGTTATTGTCCCGAGTGAAAAGTAAGCTATGTACCCCATCACCCATACTAGCATTTCATAGCTCAATTGTCTTTATCTATTATTATTATTATTACTATTATTATATCCTACAAAGGCATCGGTCATTGTATCGCTAATGTATGGTAGGGTGCTCCAGCTAGGACAGGCTCGGCTCGCTAATGGGGTCACTCATGTCAGGGTGTGATGTATGGATTATGTTTACCGTGGCATGTTTTGTTTGTGAGCGAGGCTGTGGGAGTGAGGCACATGATGAATGAAGATACTCCGCGGTTTCACGCTCATCCCTGTGGTCGCAAGTCTCCAGTACAATAAAGAGCTGCTTGCGACGGAGAGGTATTTATGTCCCCTAGCAGACTTAAAGCTTTAGGTCTGTGGCCGAAGTTGAAGGGGTGATAGTCCACCGTTTTGGTATTTTTGGTTAAAGCTCTTATGTGACCTGGAATTTCTTGTGAAATTCTTGTGAAAACCTTGGAATTTCTTGTGAAAACCTTGGAAGTGTGTGAACCATCCAGTTAAATAATTTGCCTGGCTGAACTATTGGTCTGTTTTCTATCTTTGGGCCTCCATGCATCAGCTGGGTGATCTTCATCGCCGAAACACAAACAGCCAAATAGGTGCGTGCACGTGTGCTATTGGGGACCCCAGTGATGAATGCCTTACCCTCCAAGGTGCAAGTAAAACATCGATTCTCTTAAAAATCAGGGTTGCCCATGTGCCTTCACACCTCGATTGGGCAAGCGGGCTGCAGAGGCGGGAGTCACGGGCACGGCAAAGATGGCCTTTGCCCTCCGGGCGGCTGGCTTGTTGCCGCCGTGGCAGAAATATGGTCAGAGCTTCTTGCTGGTCTCTCTGGTGGGTCCCGCTTCCCTTCCCCGCCCTGTGCATCCGCTTAAATGGACAACCATGGTCTGTATGCAGCTTGTTCTTACTTATTTTATCTTCTGAAAGAGACTGAGTCCAACAAGCTTTTGCCCACCGCGTCTATGGAGAAAACAGCCAGGCAATTTTTGTTTCAATCTAGGCGTCTCTCCGGAGCGCTAGTTCCAGAGACTGATCAATAGGTTTTATTGTAGACCTCACTGTCTCTAAAAGCACCGTGACCTTATCCCGTCTAAAAATAGCATTTGCTCTTGCTGCCTGCAGAACCTTGACCTGTGAAAACCCATTTGGAGCATAACTGACACGTGCAGTCAGCTGTGCATCCAGGACCCTTGTACGCCCTGGGAGAAAGCTCCCCGTGCTCCTTGTAGCCCTTGTTGGGAGGAAGGAGAGAGGGAGGGGTGCGGGGGTGGATGAGGTGCCCCGCTCCCTCGGGAATCCCAAGACGGATGAGGGCTGGTCTTCCTCAGGTCCTGAGCAAGCGCTGCTCCAGCCGTGGGCAGCACGGGCGGCGGGAAGCGAGCACCTCTGGGCATCCGTCCCCTTCTTTTTGGAAGAGCCTTGCATGCAAGCTCAAATACATGCTTCACACCAGCACCATGTGCTAAGAGCATCCCTTCCATGAGACGTGGCTTTACCGTTTCTGCTGGGAGAGTTGCCGAGCCCCGGCAGCTTTGGGAAGCGCTGCTCTGGAAAATATGGTCTCCTTTTCTTCTAAACTGCTCTTCTGAAGATTGGACAAAAGAAGGTCACCTAAGTTAAACCGGTTCCTGGTCAGTGGGTGTATTTTATTCATTAAGGCAGTTCCCAAGGGCAGGGTGAGGGGGGAGAGCTCAGCGTGGATTTTGGTGACCTACTGATGCACCAGAGGGGCTTGAAGTAGCCACCAGGTACTTACTGCCTACGGCAACGTCTGGCAGAGAAGAGCCCTCTTGTACACCCGCATCCTCCACCAGAAAGGGCTTGTTTGGTGTTTTCCATGCAAATGAAGAGATATGGAAGAAGGGGAGCCTGGGGACCCTGCCGCCCCTCCCTCCCCGCTGCGGCCGGGCTGCCCGGCAAGGGTTAACCAGCCTTCCCGGTGAGCAAGGTCTGGTGCCGAGCCTCTGGGAGATGAAAAGGGAAGCGAGCTATGATTGCAGAGCTGTAAAAGGTGGCATTTTGTTCTCTTGCTAACAAAAGCCAGGACTATTGTTGCCTCCGAGCTTGAAAGAGAGGTCACTGGTGGTATTAGTGCAGCTAATCACATAAGAGGCTGGGTGGGCTCGGCGCGCGGCGTCTGCTGCTGGCGGGGCTGAGACCGGCCACCCCAGGCAGTTCCCAGGCACAGGTTCCTCTTTGGTTACACAAAATGTCCGCTCCCGCTCTCCTAATGCGTAGGCTATTATTAGCCGGTGTCACTCAGTTATCTGAGAGTGGCGCTTTTAGCTGCCATCTAAGTGCCTGACACTTGGGTTTGCAGCAGATTAAATTAAATTTTAGGCTGGTTTGGCTTTACTGGGTGTAGACAAAAGGAGCAGCTGCCGTGGAAATGTAATCTGGCACCGGCGAGGATGGGGAGCCCTAGCTGGTCTTCTCCTCCGCCCGGGCTTGGAGGGTCTCAACATGTGGGTGACTATTTTGGGAGAGGGTACCTAAACCACCATCCCTTGGAGAGTGGGCACCCGCATCCCCAGCTTAATGCCGGGCCATGTCCCTACCAGCCAAAGCGTGTTGAGATCAAGAGCGTTTAGACGTGACCAGCTGGCAAGCGAGCACACCAAACTGGCACTTATCTTTAGAGTGTCTGTCCAAACGCTGTACTGCAAAGCCCATGATAAATATTATTTACTTATTGATGGGTCTGTTGGTGCAATCCGTTCCTTAGGCTGCTGGGCACTTTTTTGTCTTATTTATTTTTGGCTAAAAAGTGGCAGGCCTACAAGAAGATTCTGCAGAAGTTTATTCTGCCCTAGAAGTGGATCAGGTCAAGGCCAGGTCCAGAAATTTGTCAGAGATGCAACCACCTTAATGGCCAACTGTCGCTACAGGTGGGTGGCACAACGGGTGGTCATCCCAAGTGGAGATGTGGGGGGAAAGGAGCTCAAAAACAGGGTCCGTGTTGGAGACTGGGTTCTTCTGGGCCAGCTATGGGTGGAAAAAAGAGCTGGTAGGAGACCTCTCCCCGACATCTGCTGCTTGAAGGGCATTCTTAGACATTGGATCTAATATTGCCTCTGTCTTTAAAGTTAGATTGATAGGGATCAAAGACACCTCACAAGATCAAGATGCGGCTGGCCCTGCTCCAAAACAGCTTTCTCAATAACGTTCCTCAAGTTGGGAAGGGTAGCGGCAGGCCAGTAGTCGGCAAAGCTGTTCATGTCAAGAGATATTTTTCTCTTCAGCAGGATGATGCTGTTCCAGGGCGGCTGGTGCCTTGCCCTCCTGAAGTGAGGCATCAGACCAGTCATCGCCCCAAAAACCTGAGGCGGTGGGCTTCGTGGGGCAGGAGAGCAAGGTTCAGCCCAGACCTGGTGGGAGCAGCCGCTCCGCACGTTGTGTTGAGTCAAGCTGGGTGGAACTAGCAGGAAAAAGCAGATGTTACAAAAGGTAATTGCCGGATTAAAACGCAGTCCCCCTTTTGAATTTATGGGCATCTTTTCTTATGGCTTTGGGTTCAACGACTGGCATAAGCAAACGTCATTTTTCCTGTATATCTTGGTATCGGCTGGCGTGCAGCTCCGGCAGGCTGGCCTGCTTCCCCTTGAATCCTGCACCCCGTTCATCACTGTCCTTCCCATTTAATTGCCTCCCGGTGTGAGAGAGTCTCTCCAGCTGTGGTTTGTCTGCAGGGTGCATTTCAGGGGAGCATGCACAGGTGCTATATGGGCATCTCTACACCTATGGAAGGAGGTATGGTCTTGGAGGCTCTGGACCCAAGGTTTTCATGGGCAAAGTGGAAACACCTCTTCAGTTTCTCTGCCCAGCCCTGCTTTTGGGTTTGAGCCGCTCAACTCTGATTATCACATTAAATTCGCCACCTTTCAATATGAGGTCGGGATGATGGTGGGAGAAGGGGTGCAGCTGTGATGCAGGTGCCATGCAAGCCTCGGCTTGGGAGGCTGGTTGCCCCTTGCAGCCCCCGGCAAGTTGAAGACCTCCTTGAGCAGCCTGCAGGGATGTGCAGCGAGTCCGGCCAAGTTTTGGTCCTGGCACTTTCCCCCATTCCCTGGGGGACTTTGGGAGAGTCACAAATAATTCAACTCGGCGTGGCATTTGTTTAGTTGCAGGGGTAGGGTTCGGTCTCTTAATTTCAGCACGTGGTAGTGTGCTCATCTGAAAAATTAGAACTTTTTTTGGGCGGGTAATATATTTGCTGGAAAGTGTGATTGGGTGAATTCAGGTGCAGCTTCGGCTGGCAAAAAAGAAGAGAACTTCAGAAAACTTTTGGTTACTGAACAAAAATCTAAACATCTTGTATTTCATTTTCATGCAGTTTTTCCCTCTGAATTTTCCGTTTGGAAACCAAATGGAAAATCTATGTTATGTCCTGCGCTAATTATGATATGGACCTCCTATGAAGGGGGTTAGGTTTAAATTATTAATGACTGCACAACGGTTTAACAGGCTCCATTGAAAAACGGTTATCTGCCCGCCTTGTCTTATTTAGAGTTTTTTGTTTAGTGTTGTGGCAAGATCGATTGCCCCGCGCAGGTCCGAGGTTTCGTATTTCTGGGCACATCTGTAGGTATACCTCACCTATATGTTTTGCCAATATGAGTTTGGCAACAAGTAGATAATGTATTTTAATCATCCCAACTGACCAACGATAGCGTTGCTTCGAAATGTGTATTGTTGGTATGGAAAACCCCCCTTGCCCGTGGTATTTTGTGAGTCTGGGATTTAGGAGGAGGATTTTACTGAGCGCTGGCCGTGCTGCTCTCCGTCTCAATGGGGACGTCCCCGATGTCCTATGTGACTGCAAAGGAGCTGTGGTGGCCTGGCTTTGGGGAGAGTGGTGGCTGCTGCTCTTTCTAAGCAGCTCTTGGAAACCTGGTTTTTGATTCCCTAACTCTCAAATTTACATTAGCTGTTGGGGCTACAGTATGTAAATAACCCAGTCAAATTCGAATCGTGTTTGCATAATTCACACCTCATGTCTGATGGGAGAAAAAGTGAAGTGTTCCCTTAAATTAACAAAAACCTGTAATTATTTTCTTCTGCATGTTGAAATTGGAGAGAAAGGCATCTCCTTGAATTTTTTTATTCTTTGTATAATTTGTTTTTGCTGTTGTTTCAGAATAATTTAGTAATGTGTTTGTTAGGAACTGGCAGCATCTGCTAATTTTCAGAGCTATCACGATGATGGTAACATAAAAACTTGAGGCCAGAAGTGGGGCCAACACCTTATTTGCAAGCATTCACATTTATTTTGGTGGTAGCGCTGCTCTGCTAGCAGAGGCATAATAAGAGTATGAAAATTTGGCCCTAAGCAATCATTTCTGCTGTGTTGGGGTCAGATTGCGGAGCCTTTACTCATCCTGGTAAGTATTTATTAACCTTCGAGAACAATAGCTGTAATGAGATTACCTGGGTAAGTCCTTATCCCGTCTGGAAGGAAGTTGCGGAGTCTGGACCCACTCGTATTTTGGGAGAGATAAGGAGGGCTTTTTGCTGCGCAGGGCTTTCCTACCAGCGCTGGCTAAGGGGAAGGTGCCCGGCAGGGTTGCAGGGCAACGCCACGGACCCCAGCCCGGGCTGGCCAGGGGTTTGAAGCGGTGGTTTAGCTGTGTGTTGTCTGTCCCACATTAGCCACGCTGAGAAGGGGAAAAAAAAAAAAAAAAAAGTTAGTGTTTGAGTGACGTGACCAAAGTAATTGACTATCAGTATCAAGAATTACTGCACAACCATGCAGGGGACAAGTCAGAACATACCTTGACAAAACCCTGCAACAAAGGGCTGCTCAAACACACCCTTGAGTCTAGGGAGCTGTAAGTTGAGCTGCAATTCCAATGGAATACTTTTAGGCTTTGTGTATGTTTTTGTATCTACTCGCAGTGATTCAGTGCCACACAGGAGGTGACTGTAGTCTCCGAAAAGAAGCAGCAAGCACCATGCTCTGCTGAGCACCGAGATCACCCGTTCGTATCGGTCCACGGCAAAGCAGCTTTAGTCTTCACAAATCACATGGGATTTCTCTGATTCCCACCTCGTTTTCCCATCCAGCTCTTTTCTAAAAATTTGGGGAGGTGAAACAGCTCCTCAATCATCTTTTAGTCGCTGTTTTTCTCACAAGGAAGAAACAAAGAGGGGGACCTTGTACCCTGCCATGTGAGTGCAATGATCTTTCTATGAGCAGCTCCACACCCATTTCTTCCTACAGGTTAGAGACACATTTTTGGCACTGGACACGGTAAGCGTTCCAACATGTTTTTAATCTGCAGCTCTCACGTCTTTAAAGGTCTGGTGTCGTGGCTCTGGTTGCGTGCACATATTTCAAGGTACACTCTGAGTAGTGCAAAATGCAAAATGTGGGTAAAATACGGTGACATGAATTTAATGTGTTGGTAGGAGTTTGTTCGGTGTTTGTTCTGCCTGTCCTTTGGTGATGCTTTCTATGTCCTCAGCTGCTTCTCTGTGACACTAGATGCCTCTTCTGGATTTCTAGGCGTCTACCAAAAGGCTAGTGATAGCACCCTGCGGTTCTTTTTGCATTTATTCCTAAATGCTGAAAGCCATCAACTGCATTTGCTAGGCATGCAAAGTCAGATGCCTTCAGTTGTTCACTTTCTAACCAGCGTGCACTTAAATGATGAAAATCCAAATGCCAAAATCCACCAAACTCTTTCTGTTGACTTGGGTTTTGGATCAGGCTCCAAATTCTGATTTCATTCCTTCCCCGTTTGCCGGAGATGTTGAACATGCCAATTTATTCCCCCCCCCCTCCTTTCTGGATGGCATTACCACAGCCCGAATTCAGCCAGCCTCTTGATTTCTCGGATGCTTTCTCTTCTGGGCAAAGCCATAGGAGCAAACGCCCAGGGAGGACCTCCCGGCTCGCCTGGTACAGGCTGCGGCTGTCACACAATGCCTTTGACATCCAGAGATGCTGAGATGGCTGCATCTCGCCTCATTTGTGTTGTACTCAAATATGTTGAGATGAGAACAGTTCCTGTGGTGGAGCGGCGGGTGGGGAGGAGGGAGGAGGAGATGGATGATCCCTCTCTTGTTCTGGAAAGATTCAGCGGTTGCCCTTGGTCCTTTCACCTCCATGGGGCCATGTAAGGGTTACAGCATTTTAGACATTTCCCAAAGTGTCAGTGTGCGGAGCACCATTAGGAAGAGACTAGATGAATGACCAAAATGAAGGGGCAAAAATAAATTAGGCAGTTCAGAAGCGGCAAACAAGTCATTTGCAGGGAATAACGAAAGCTTGCGGTTGCGAGGCTGTCCCTTCTCCAGCCCATTGCAGAGATGTTTATAAATCAGGGTAACAAAATGGGAGCCCTTATTAGGCCTGTGTGACATTAAAGGTACATTTAGCTGCAAAGTGTAACACTGGCTGCTATAAAATCAGACGGATGCTCGAACTACGCTGCAGCTCACTTGGAGATGACAGCAAGGCTGCGCCTTCAGGATCGGGTCAAACCCTCCTCGGGTATCGCGTTTCCCGTTCTGCAGAGAGGGGCTATTCGTCTCCGTAGGTTCAAGCCATGGTTTTTCCCATTTGTGGCTCTCTGGTTCTGCCTCCTGAGGCGTTGCCCCTTCCTCCTCTCCCTGCCCAACGTCCCCCTCTGGGACAGCGGCTGTGGTACCCGGCACGTCCCCTTCGAACACCGGTGCCTCCCGGCCCCTATGCACAGGCTGCCCATAACCCGGTCTGTAGGGTCCCTCGCCATGCCGAAACCCTGCTGGTTATCTGCTTCACCCATTGCACGCAGGGAAACCTAACTGGCTGGTGTAGGTGCTCGTAAGTGAGCGGTATTATATTACCCCACATAAATGTCACATTAATGGAGCATTATAACCAAAAGATGCTCGTAGATCACTCTAAACCATTTTAGGCATCTGTTACGCTTCCGCCACCTGCTCTTCACCCATTCGTTTGTGTTTGGGATGGGAAGGATGCTGTCGGAAGAGCCTGGAGAGGGCTCGGGGGGGGGAGGTGAGAGCGGGCCGGTGCGATGGAGCAGCCCACCTCCCTGCACGGAGCCCCACCGGCCTGAAGCCCAGCTCCACCGGCCTGCGTTGGCCGTGCTGGGAGAGGCGTAGCAGTGGGGCACCGGGAGGGCACGCTGCGGCTTGGCTTCGAAAGGGTGTTGATAGAAACTGCTGACTTATCTGCGCTGGCTCAACACCTTCTGAAAGTCCGGTGTAGGCAAGGGGGGAGCCCGAGCATCGGCGCAGCCGAAAGCCCACGGTGCCTCGTCTGCAACGGCTTTCTAGATCACACCATGTAACACAGCCCAACAAAGGGCCTTTAAATCCTAGTCAAGAAGACAGACAATAGAAGGTCAGAGTTTAAAAGAGAAAGTGTGCCTCAGACTGATGTAATTCCCCTTCTCCCCCCTTTTCTTAGTGTGAATCCTTTGATATTTGAGCAGGGAAATCCTCTTTATCGGGAAACTCCACCTCCTCTTATCTCATACTCCCTCGAAAATGCTATCTGCTCTCCCGCCTTTCGTGCCTCCCAACCCGGTTTGCGATGGAAACCTCCCCGTGCGGGCACGCTGCCCTCCCGTCCCTCTTGCCCGGTGGGTGCAGCGAGGCTCGGGGCTCGACATGGGGACTCACTGTAAGTAGACACCCTCAGGCTAATAACTCCTTCGGGGAGCCGTGCTCGCCGGTCACGGTCAGGATCCTGGAGCGCGGGTGACTGGCCACAAGAGGCTGAACCTCCAGGTAATGTCATTGAGATGCGCCGGCTGGTCGTAGCAGTAGCCGGGCTTGGGTCAACATGGGAGCAACCTTAGAAACGTGGGGGTTTATTTTCCCAATCATGCCCCCCTGCTCAGCCAGCATTTCGGTGTATCGGAGCAGCCTCCTCCTTGGAGCTGGAGGAGCCCGCAGCTGCAAGCAAAGAGGCGAAAACCCGTTTGCAGACCAAGCACAGCGGTGCTGGAGCTTTGCAGAGGATGGAGGACTGCACTGTGCTGGGCAGGAGTGACCCCATGGGAGGAAAGACCCATCAGGTATCAGCCTGCCTTCCCCCACGTCTCTACCTGTGCTGGAAGAGCCTTTGTCACCTACTTTGCATTTGCCACGTGATACACTGGCCACTCGCTGCTGTGGCATGCAGCACTGCTTGGACGTATGGGGTCTGCAGATGAGGCAACCTCGACCCTTCGTGATGCTGCAGCAGTGGTGACCAAATGACGAGGCATAGGTGGTGAAGCCTGCCCGTGTTTATGCTTCAGCCCAGCAAATAAAGGTCTCCCTCACCTACTTGTACCGTGGAGCAATATTTTTCATTAAAAATATAAAACTAGCCACGTTGGGTCAGGCCAGAGGTCCGCCTGAACCAGTGTCCTCTTTCTGGCCTGGCCAGAGTGGGAACCCTTGGATGGAGCAGAAGACATAAAGCAGGCAGGGAATTACCTGTCCCCTGCTGCGCTCTCTTGTCTTTCCTCTCCCGCATCGCGGATTGGACTGGGGCATCCCCTACTCTCCCTCGAGGTTACACCCATCCCCGCTGGTTACTTGCATATATTTTGCCTGAACTGGGAGTTGGGAGGTTGCATTATGTAGACTATTGCATCAGATAAGTTGTGTTTCTTAACCTCCCTGCAATGGGCTCCAGTAAGACTTGTTAGTGCTCTTAATTTATTATGATAAACAATTGCCAGGCTGGGGAAAGGGAACATTCCTGTGTGTATGCTCAAAGCCGCTGGGTATCTCCACAGAGCTGCAGCAGCTCTGGAGACCAAAGAACTCCTGTTCTCCTGCACCACGGAAGATCTGATCATGGCTCTGACCTGTGCTGTTGGTAGTCACAGAGGACCAGGCTCTTCTTCCACATGAGCAGGTTTTCGCCGTGTGTAACTCGGTGGATGTCAGTAGGAGTATTCTCAATGTATGCTCATGTAAGGCAGCGCATGACGTTGGGCACTGGGTACCCGTGCAGACGTCCAGATGTTGGGCACTGGGTATCTGTGCAGATGTCCAGATGTTGGGCCCTGGGTAGCCGTGCAGACGTCCGGTTGTTGGGCACTGGGTACCCGTGCAGACATGCAGATGGAGCCAGTGACTGCTGAGGTGATACCCAAGGAGTTTTGTTCTTTCTGCATCCAGAAGAGTTGGTGAATGATCTGTAGATATAAATCAGATGGCATTGGCCTGGCCAATTTGCACCAGCAGATGTTCTATCCCTGAAGACTCATCCCTGAAGTCAAATGGCAATGGCCAGCGAATTTTTCGCCTTTAGCCATTATAAGTGACTTTTTGAGTACGTTTGATTTTCACATTCACGTTGCTCTCTTCCCTCCCATAGGCCCTCAAACACACGGGGCTCGGGCAAGAATTCATGGTACTTTCCAGTAACATCTTACCATCTTCCCAGGCTACTTCTGTGCTCCTGCACTTCCAACTTCTTATAGCCTGGAAAAGAGCTTGGCTGTGAGAAGACTGTGTCTGCGAAATGGTACAGAGTGGCAGGAAATGGTGTCATTAATTGTGCAGCTTATGTAGATTGTAATTCTTACAGCCTTCAGGTCCAACCTAGATTAGCGCTCCTTTAGCTTAAAATAACAAAAAAGGAACTGTCAGAATCAGAGCAAAAAGATTAGCATGATGAAACATGTTAACAGGTAGCCATTAGCACTTTATGTCTGCATGAATAGTGTCTTTAAGTGTTTTATTGGTAACAGAGCGGGGAGGATGGGCAGAAAATGGCATTCATTTTCAAACTGGCACCTTGCTTTAATTGCAATTTTTTATTGTCGTCACTTGTCAGGGAAGACGTCTTCTCAGTCAGGCTAAGCTCCGAGCTGGGGAGGTGGCCCTGGGACAGGGCTGGGTTTCAAGCACAAGCCTTTTGCCAGAGAAGGAGGAAAGGAGCAGATAGTCTGGACAGGACCTGTCATTACTCTTATTTTGCTGTTACAATGTGTGTGAGATAACCTGCCCTCCGAAAGAAGTGTGAGGGATAGCTGTGGTGTGGAGCAAAATGTGAGGGTAATGTTCAGGGAGGTGCTGGTCAGTCCAGGTGCGGGAGATGTTCCTGCTGCCAAATCTCAGAAAAATCACAGCGCTGAGCTCAGCTCCCGGTTGCACCAGTGCTTCGCTGGTTGCCATTTGACTGATCATCGACGGTCACTCCCGAGCGGCAGCATCCAGCAGTCGCTTAAAGGAATGCTAGACATTTATTTGCAGATTAAAAAAGAAAAAAAAATAGGGGGGAAAAAAAAGAGGTGGGGGGAGGGGGGACCAGCAAATATTTGCACCAGAAATTAAGGAAAATCCTTTTGGGTTTATCGATAGTGTTGAGGACTGTGAAGGAGAGGCCATTGCTGCTCCCCACCGAGCAGCGGCATGTGCCAGCTCCAACAGCTGGAAGTGACTCCTGCAATGCTTAAGCTGCCGTGGTCCTCCCAAATAACCCCGAGACTCGGCGCAGCCCTGCCCATCTCTATTTCCACCCTCTTTTCCCATCCTGTTGGGGCTTCCCTCATCATGCAAATTTCTCCAGCATCCCGCTTCTGCCGATGTGGAGGTCCTCGGAAAAAAAAAAGATGCCTGCCGTCGCTGGCTCCTCTGGACCCTTCCTGTTGCATCCCCTGAAAAACGTGCCTTGTGGATGTTTTGTTTGTGTCTCCGCGGCTGGCAGTCCTTCTTGTTCGTGGAAATGTCAGACCCTGCCTTGTTATTGACTGCGCGGCTGGGTCTACGTGTCTCACCGCTGGCGAGGAGCTGGCCTGGGGCGAAGCCTTTCTTCCACTCGCCTCTCTCTGCCTGTTTTCAAGCCCGTGTGTCGATGAACATGAGTCGCCTCCCTTTTTTTTATTTATACAAGGTTTTTTGGGGGGGAGACAGCCCGCCGGCAGTTGGTGTTTTAGGTTGGTTCTCCGTGATGAAGAAGCGCTTAGCAGTTGCTCAGCTCCTTTTGTTGGTGATTTTGGGTTTCTCGTGAGGTTGTGCTTGCGGGTGCGCGTGCAGGCGTGGGTCCTGCTGTGGGGAGGGACTTTGGTACCCCCCGTGTAGCCTGAAAGCCTTGACAGTCTCTGCCCCGGGTGCAAAACGTGCCTTTTGTGCATCAGCTTTTCATCCTTCCTTCCTTTCTGCCTTCCTTCCCGGAGAAAACATAACAGCGCTGCCAGTTGTAGCATGGTGCCTTGTTCTTTTCTTATGGGAGCGCTAGATTAATGGCAAAAGCATGGCCTGGACGCCGCTCTACGGTCTTAAAAAAATCTGTTTGTTTTTCCCCCTCTGCTCTGGTGCGGCCGGTGTGAGGACGGTTCCCACCTTTCTGCCATATGTTTTCGGATGGCTGAATTCTTGTAAGACAGTAGCGGGGTTTGCAGCCGGGCAGCCGAGGGCCACGGACGGCTTCGGGGGTCCCACACAGCCCTCTGTCCCAAAGCCATGTGCCTGCGGCAGCCGCAAGCTAAAATTGTATTTTTCCCCCTCTAGATCTTACAAGGTTTTTAACCATATGCACTTCAGTAGGTTTTAACTTTTTTGTCTTGAATCTAAGCGGCTATAATCGACGTAAACGCTTGCGGTGGGTATAGGTTGCTGCGTTTAATAAAGGGTGAGCTTTTTTTTCCGCCTTTTCCTTTCTTTTCTTCTTTCTTTTCATCCCTTATTTTGCATTCTGCCGTGCTTGATGAGCATTTAATCCCTGCCCTTCTGTCTGTTGAGATATTATGTTTTTTTAATAGTGCTTGTTTATGACTAAGGTCAAAGACAGTATTTCAGAACAAAAATTAGAGTTAGTTCATAATTGAGTACATATGTATGTTACTGTTTATTTTTATAGTTTGCTAATTTATTTTTAAACAGCTCGGTTGAGCCAACATGTTTATAGGTCTGTTTATCACATGTCTTGCCAGTCGGAGTGCTAAAAGACACATGCTTTTCAATAGCACAGATCCGAAGTTAAATTAGATAATACCGCCAGGTAGCAATTTAATTACATTAATTGAATGTTTAGGTTGAAATGTAGTTTTGCGAAGGCTATAATGGAACACATTTATAAGTGTCTGCATATAAATCTTGGCATTTAAAATGTTATTCGAGCCTGCCGGCGGGGAAATGAAACTCCGTCGAGTGTTTTTGAGGGAGAAACAGGGTACTTCACCATAGGTACCGAAGCGCCCGCGCTTGCAGTGGCTTTGGGTCCAAACCCAAAAGTCCTGGCTGTCGGTGCGAACCTCTGCGGGTGCCCTTTCCTGTAACAGGAGCTCACGGGGAGTTACCTGGCCGGGCGGCTGCGTGGCCTGATCCGGTACGCTGGGGTCAGAAAAACAACCGCCCGTATGAGTTCTGATGGGAGAGATAAGGGGTGAGCTGGCGCGTTGCAGGAGGGCAGAGAGTCGTACGTTAGCCGACGTGGAGGAAATGTTTGTCCAGGTGAAACCGAGCCCTCTCGGTCGTGCACCAAGCGATTTCTCAAGCTTGCCAGCTGCCGTACCGGATTGTACCCACGGGCTCTGGCCGTGGGCTGCCTTCCCCGGCCGGGGAGCTGCAAAACAGCCTTTGAAAGCCAGTTCGGAAGAAGCACCGCCAAAGAGCAGAAGCTGTGAATGAACCACGCTCTCCAGCCCGGATGGGGATTTAATCCTCAGCGTAAACATTTTCAAATAACGTATTGTCAGGAGAGGGAGAGGGAAAATTCCTCAGTTTGACGGTGCCCAAGAATAGCAGGCTTGGTTAGGAAAGGACAGGAGAAACTGCTCTGGTGCTGTTTGGTTTTGCTTGCACCAGCAGCTTCTGCACGCACCCATTTCCAAGCAAAATATTAAAATCCCGGCATTTCTAGCAGGACCGGGACCGGGCTCTTTGCAGCTCCCTTTAGGATCCAGAGAGCTGAATGAGTCTGATTTTTTTAAAAAAAAGATTAATATAAATAAAAGGAGAAGGAAGTCATAGGTTGATTTTTATCAGGGCTCGGGGATAAATAAGGGGTAACCAGAGGAAAGTCACAACTTTGCAACATTCTTGTGCCACGGTGGGCGACCTCCTTTTGGGTGCCTGCGTGCTGGGAGGGATGGAGGAGGAAGGGGGGGGATATGCAAGACCTAAACACCCAGGCAGCGGGAAGCGTTAGGAAAGCTAGGACAAGAGGAAATGGCCTCAAGTTGCGCCAGGGGAGGTTTAGACTGGATATTAGGAAATTTTACTTCACTGAAAGGGTTCTCAAGCATTGGAAGGGGCTGCCCAGGGAAGTGGTTGAGTCGCCATCCCTGGAGGTATTTAAAGGACGTTTGGACAAGGTGCTTAGGGACATGGTGTAGTGGTGGTCTTGGCAGTGTTAGGTTTACGGTTGGACTCGATGATCTTAAAGGTCTTTTCCAACCTGTACGATTCTGTGATTCTGTGATTCTGTGAAAGAAGCTGGTGGCGAGCAGGTCCCTGGCACTGCTCAGGCTCTTGTGTCACGAACAAGCCAGGAAAAATGCATCAGGCTCAGCACTGGGATGTTTCAATCTGGTTTGTACATTTACTTGCGTGTGGGGACTCGGAGCCTCTCCCTGGTGCTTATCTGGGTTGGGATGGTCAACTGAGGTGTGGGTTTTTCCCCAGATCACACCTTTGCTGAGTAGGTGATCCCTCCAAATACTCATCCCCAGACAAGGCTGAGGCAGGGGCCTGGGGACAGCAGGAATAACTGTGCAGGTCCAGGTCACCACAGAGCTTCTCTGAAGGACCCAAGGCTTTAGCAGACGGCTGAGGAGCGTCGTGTTGTTCTACCCAGCCTTACTCATTACTTTCTTCAGCGCGTAGCTTTTCTGCTCAGGCTTTGCTTGGACCCAGGTTTCATCCTGCGGCTTTTTGTACACCTGGGATTAGCTCCCAGACACTGTCTTTGGGAGCTCTACCCCAGCCTTGCTGTGCTGTGGTGGCCTGAGCCAAATGTCCCCACCAAACTCGTTCAAGACTGCCTGCAGGACCCGTCGCTGCTTTGGGCTTCTGCGCTTGCAGCAGGGCTCGGAGCGTGTCTGGCACGCTCCGGGAAGAAGCCTTCTGCTTAGTTTCCCTTGCAAAGCACTTAATAAAAACGCACACAAACTCTTCACTGCACTGAACCCAAACACAGCAAGTGGGGCCAACTGGGGCATCTCCTCCAGACAAAAATCCTCATGTAGATACAGCCAGTGGTGCTCTTGTGCTAATGCAAAACACCCGCACAGATGAAAGGAAGGGATTTTTCTGATTGTGGAGACTAGGTGAAGTTTCCTGATCCAGGCAGGAGATTTCCATGCCTGTGTGAGGGTTTTCATGAGTGTGGCTTCGCTAATGGCTGGAATTGAGGTGAGACGTGAGTACAGGCAGAGCCTGGAGGAGCAGAAGGGGATGCCATGGTCCATGCTTGCACAAGCCAGAGGAATTAGTAGGTAGAGGGGTGTGCGTGAGGAGTCCACAGGAGCATTGACACAGTTCCCGGTGACTGGCCTCACCAGTTGGGCAGTGGGTGCCTGCTTCTTCCTCAAGCTCTGCCAGTTTTTGCCTCGTCACCTATACTACGCCTCTTGTTTCCCCCTGGTCTTGAAGGGCTGACGCTCGCTTCCAGGCCCATGCCAAAGGACAAGTAGTGTTGAAACGTGGGTTCTCAAGTTGAGATGCCCCAGTGAACCTGGCATTTGGGGCAGTTGTGGGTGGCATTTTCGAAAAGTCAGACTTTCTAGAAAGTCCCCAGGATGGAAGAACCCAAGAGCTCCAGATTCTTCTCCATCTTTCAGGTGAAAGGTAGGTTCCCTGTGCATCCTGATCGACCTCCGTGGTGGGGCCTGGCCTCATGGGCCAGCTTCTGCTGAAGAAACACAGTGCAAAGTGATTACTGGACATGCTTTGAAGCACGTACAGAAATATTTAACTCTGTTAATAGCATTTGCTTTCTTTTCCTCTTGCTTTCCCCACCAATCTATAAAGCGCTGGTTCTTTGAGGGCTTGATTTGCATATGAACGTGGGACGGCTGTTTGTCCCCTCGTTTGGTAACTTGTGACTGTCTCAAAAAGGTCTCCTCAGTGGGGTTTTCCCATCCTCTCTCTTTTTAGCTGAAAATAAATGACTGATTTATTTTTTTTCTCTCTTACAAAAGCTCACCTCTGGCCTGAGACCAACCAGGGAGAGTTTCTGCTGCGAAGAAAAAATAATCCAAAACCAGAGGGTTTCAATGAAAGTCTCAACGTAAAACTGAAGTTACAGTGGCCACCACCAGGTGATTACCATAATGCCGGGTGCTTATTGCTCGGCTCGAGGATTCCAAACGCTTGGGAACGATTCCAGCTTGTTTGGGCTCCGGAACAAAACCTCTCTGAGATGCCACAGCCAGGGTGGAAGGGATCCAGGGAGCTGCGGGAAGCGGTGCAGCACCGTCCCCGCGCTGAAGCCTTGTTTTAATGGCTAAAGCTAACAGAGCATCCTGTAGCGTTGCGGTAGGAATATTTGCAGGCTGAGTTCAAAATGCTTATTTAAAAATCAGTCACGGCCTAAAAGCTGCCTTGCTTACTTACTTTAGGAAGGAGAGCGAGAGGTAGGACTGCTGTATTAAGGATGCTGAAGTGGTACCTTCTTTAGGATCAGATTGCAGTCTTTTATGTTGGAGGGCATCTTCCTTCGTGCCCAATTCTGCTGGCATGCTTGCGAACAAAACCATTGCCGTCGACAAAGTTGGTGTCATAGAGAATGGCTGCATACACCCTTTTTGGGGTTCGCAGAGGTTTATGCAGCCTAAGGCATGAGAGTTGAGCACGGGAGGAGATAACCATGCTCTGCCGAGCGTCTTCTGCTCTTTGTTTCGTTTGCAGTGGGGTCTGTGTTTGCGAAGGTCTTTTTTTTCCCTGAGTCTTTGAGGGTAGTCCACTTAAAGGACTCACAGAGCTGTATTTTCTTTACAGTAATGAGGCAGTGTGACATACCAGTCGTGGGAAATCTGATAGACTTGGGAGACCCTAGGAGGGTAGAAAATTACTTAATTTACTTTGTGTGCAATAGTCTTAATTTTCAACTATTTGAACAACTGATTGCTGGGGCAATCATCGGATCTTCAGAGTTAAGATGTTTCCTGCTGGAACGGAGCATTAGCTAAATCAGCTATGGCTGGAGATGGCAAAACGGAGCGATTGCGCGCATCCATCTGAGGGTAAAGAGAAGATTAAAATGAAATCCCTGAACCTGAGCTGCAGTGCTTTTTGTTTTCTGGGCAGGGTGAGACAGGTGAAGCTCACCTGGTCTGGCGGTTAATTACTCCGGCGGGGAGCTGGGGCTGCGTAGCTCCGGCGGTGGCTCCGGTGGTGGCTCCAGCAGGTAGGAGCTGGGTCCGGTTTCCTCCTGAGCGGGTGAGAAGCCCTCTGCTCGGGGATTCCCCTGGTATTTGCTCATTGTGAGTAAAAAGCGATAAAATCTAGCGGTGGAATTAACGTTATGTCTCGAGTGCTTTCTTTCCAAATTAGTAATCATCCTACGTGTCTTTGACCCATTTCGCGGAGATGGAGGGCTGGATTCTGCTGCCCCTTTTTTGTAAGCAGCCGGCTGAAGCGAATGGACCTCGAGTAAAGGGATTAGAAACTGGTGTTTCATTAGGGTTAGGTGTTGGAGTCCTTGTGCTGTGAGCGAGTCCTTCCTTGAACGAGTTCTCCCATTGATGTGGACGAGAGATGCCTTGCGTAGGTACCTACTCATCAAGAAACGCGCTGTTTAGCTCACGGGGACGGAAATAGCAGCAGCGTAAGTACAGAGCGAGGCACCCGCTCACACGGGGAAAGGCGACGGGAGCTGCTTTATTCGTCAAGATCGAGCTAGTGCTGGAGCAAAAATGGCAGAGGACTTTTCATTATGAAAACTGTATATGCTGCTGAAAAAAAGTATTTGTAATTGTTTAGAAAGGAAAATGGGCATGAATATTAAGAGACCTTTTCCTGCCTTTCTGTGCCAGCGGAAAATGAAAAATTCAATGTGAAAGTATTTTCCTATTTTTTAAAAAAAAAATTCTGGACTATAAAATGCAATACTAATTTCTGAAGGCCGAGAGCTGCATGAGTGAGAATATTTAATTACAATGGCAAAGTACAAACATTTCCTAGCGAGCATTCATTGCTTTAATAATAATGAATTAATTCCTTGACTAAAATGTACATCCTGCTCCTGTTCTTTTAGTGGGCTGGGAATCCGATCCCACTTTTTATTTTATTTTGCTGACAGCCGCCCAGCAAGTAGGGAGAGTAGAGGACGGAGACTGTTTATATAAACAGAGGCTTTATGTTTCGCTATGTAGATGGTTACGTTGGGGTTGCATGGTTTTGGTTAGCAGACTTCTGCAAACGGAGGCGAGGACTTGAAGCAGATCAGCTGATTCAGGGGGACCGAGTATCTGACGGCTACAGCGATAAGTGTCTGTACAAATATTTATACAATCCCGATAGTCTTTTGAATTGCATTATCACAACACAAAAAGCTGTCAGATTTCCAGGGTTTCCGAGGCGTACTTCTTATGGCTTGCATACATTTTGCCAGCGGACGCGAGCGAGCTCTGCCTGTGCGCAGAGCTGGCTGGACCCACGCCATCGCCCAGCTGGGAGTGGAGTAGGTGCCGAGCCCGTGCAGCACCCAGCCCGAGCTGATAAGCCCGGCGGAGAGGCTGGCTATATTAGTTCAGGCTTAGCACTGAGTTCATGCAATCACGTGGCACAGGGCTGACTCAGAGCAGCCGTGGAGTGAGATTGTGGGCTGAACAAGCTCAGGGCCACCTGCAAAGCGGGGTGGAGAGGTACCCCCCTGCATTTGAGGGCCACGTTTTAATGCCAGGCTGCAAATTCCCACCTTATCCTGACATGCCGCTCCTCCCTTGGGTTGCTCGCAGAGAGTCTGACCCCAAGTCCGCAGCCGACTGTGGGAGGCTTCCTATCAACTCAACGTCGCATCAGGCCCTGTATAGGAAAATGACAGTCGTCACCCAAAAGGAGAGGTTAGCAGGCTGTGGTGGCTTATGTGCAGGTGGGGTGCAGAGCCAGATTTAAATGGTTTTGGACTAGCTGTAGAAGAGAAGTCATCTTGTGCCTTTTCTGCTGGAAGTTAGTCCAAATATCCGCATAGGTAGGTAGCCTGGTGTTGCCGATGTGTATGGTTTGATGGTGATTCTCACCGCGTCTGTGGTTTTTCTTAAAGCTTTCTTGGAGCCGTAGGATTAGGGGATCCTACTGGCACTCTGGGATAAAACTTGACAAAGGGACTTCAGTCCCACTTCAGATCAAATATACACAGGCAGGCTTCACGCCGCTTGCTGCCATGAGGCCAAAGGGATTATTCCAGATCTACAAAACCAACAAGAGTTTGCGTCAGTGGTAGGGAAGGCTGGAGGCTTCGTGAAAGTTATTGGAATAGATCGAACGCTTCCAGTGGAAAGAAGTGGCTGTCCCGGAGTGGGGTCGGAGCACATCAGTAGCTGCCCCAGCCCTGGCAGAGAAAACCCCATATTTTCCACATGCTGATAGCAGTTGCATCTCCTGTTGCACACTTATTTGTAAGATTAGGAGTTTGGAAAACATTTGCAAGGTTGTGAAACCGGAGTCCGGGGCTGCTGCGGGCCTCCTGTCCTTCAGCGTCACAGCTCAGGATAGTTTTGTTTTTGAAGGGTGAGTGCGTGTCTTCCAACAGCTGTGAGTGTATCTTCAGAGGTTTCAAGGGAGTGGGCTCTTCACTTCCAGTGCGGCATTTGTTTGTTTTTAGGGCATGTTTTTCCCCAGGGAAAGAAGAGTAGCAATCCCATGATCAAAGAAACAAAGCAAATTGCTGTGGAATTTCTGCCTAACAGTATTTAAATTAAAAAAAAAAAAAAAAAAAAAGAAAAAAGAAAAACAAAACCATGGTATATAATTTATAGGTGAGTCATGCATGCCTCAGCTCTGGCCTCCTGGAGCAGTGTCCGAGATGTCAGGTTCAGCAGCCTTTTACGTTAGGTAGCAGAGAGCGGTGTCTGTACAGCAGCCCGTCGCCCGGGACCCATTGCCGTACAGCGAGAGCAGAGCCACGAGGCTATTTCGTCCACGTCCCCAGCTGCAGCGATCCCCTCTGCTGCTGCAGACACGCTGGCTTGGATGGATGAGCCGGATGCAAAAAAAGGATCGCGTGAGTCAGGGAGGGAGAAATTGCCTCCTGATTCTCCCAGTAAGGAATAAAGCCATTTTTTTCATGGTGGCTGGTTAATTCACTGGGACTGCTGTGTTGGCCCTGCTCCTGCAGCACCTGGTGCCGCAGCATCCCTGCTCGCCCAACCGGCCAGTATCGCTGGACAGACCACGCACAGCGCAGCAATGTGGTTAGCCAGATAACGAGGGCATTAACCCTGTTTTTCTGACCGCGTTCTAACAGGAATAGCCCCGTTCCTGACATTTCACCTGCACATGTTAGGCCAAAATCATCTCATTCGGCTGCGAGATGCGGATTGCTGCTGTGCCCGGCTGTGGCGGATGGGATGGGGTAGCTCCCCTCCCTCCCTGCAGAGTTGTTCGAGCTGTTTTGGGGCAGCGCTGTGCTCAGAGAGGCTTTGCCGGGGCAAGAACGACTAGGGCTGGTTTTCTGGAAGTAGTGGGGTTGCGCTTAAAAATGCCTAAAAAGCTAGGGAGGGCTGCACGTGTTTCCCTGGCATCCTCTTTTAGCTTCCAGCAGGGATGTGCTCTGCGACTTCAGCATCCCAGCTTCAGAGCAGGCAGACAGAAACAGCAAGTGCCAAGGGCAAGTTTAAGGCGGCATTATTAATTTCATGAAAACGAAAAGAAAAAAAAATCTGTGTAGTGTATTGCTCAATGTATAGCGTAGCTCCGTTCACCAGAAGCATTTTGTTTGGTGTCTCATGGGCAGCGTAGGTGGAGTGGGCAGGTTTTGAAGCGGTCAACTGTCCCCCTTGTTATCTTCTCCACGGTAGCTCTGTCCCTCTCTGGACGAGCGTAGTGGCGCAGGCCATCCTCATCTCGAGTGCCAGAAGTGTTGACGTAGGGAAACGCCGATTTGGCGAGGTTTTAAAAGCTCAGCTTTAGAAAAGATGGGAAAGTAAGCGCTTAAAACTGCGGGATGTACAGCGCGAGGCACATGCCCGTCGGCTGTGTTTGTAGCCCTGCAGCTGGTTCCAACCTGCGTGGCTCTGATCCTGATCACCCCCATCTCCTACTGAAGTGGGCAGGGAGCTGCAGGTGCTGCCGGAGCTGCTGCAAGGGGATGGGTCCTACCCCTCGGCGCCCATCTCGGTGTCCTCCAAGGCTGTCTCTCAGCCACGGGGAAGCTCGGCGGTGGCGGGATCTCTGTAGAGCTGGAAGCTCAGACAGCAGCAAAACTGGCAGGTAGACAGTGTCCAGAGGGGCACGTCCTAGTCCGAAAGCAAGGGACCGGCAGTTTGCCCCAGGATCGGGGCTGTAGCCTTGGCACTCCGTGAACAGTACCAAAACCTACATCTCAGTTTTGTGGTTTGTCCCTCGTATCCCTAGATACCTTATGACAGCACCCGCACAAGCACTTCCGCGGGGCAGAAATAAAAAATGTATACATATGCTTGCAAACATACATATACTTATTAAACACCGTGAGCAGCCTCGGCGCCGAAATGGTAAATACACTTTAGAAAATTGCCTTTCATCATGGCAAAAGCTTTTCTTCTCCTTACATGGCGACTGGAGCGCAGGTGCAGGGGGAAGGACTAGAGCCGCTTCGGCCGGTTTCTCCGTCTCTAACGTGGTGCAAGGGGTGGTGACGCGCGTTCCTGGAGAGGGCTCGGTGACGACCGATCTGGGACGTGCCATTCAAGGGCCGAGTATTACGACTTTGCGAGGAATTTTAACATATCCGTGTTTATTATGAGCGTCTTCCAGCAGTAACGCGTGCCTGGGCGGACAGACAGACAGACAGGCGGTAGGATCCTGCCCCCACCAAAGCCCGCGGGGAGCCTGCAGCAAACCCCGCCGGCCACCCGGCCGCAAACCCAGCTGCTGCCCGACGCGTTGCCTAAACGGGCAGATGTCGACGTTGCTCAATGCGATGAAGACCTGGATGTCTGTTTATTAACGGATAAGATGGTCGGGCCGGCGTTCGGCGCGTGAGCCGGCCTGTGCAACTCCTGTGGTTTCCAACTGTACTTATCGAGGGAGGGGGCTGCCTGCCCAGGGAGGGTGTTTCCTCTAATCGGTAACTTCACATGCCAATGGCAGGCAGATGTGCGGGGGGCAAAGGCTTGGCTTTTTCGTAACAGCCGCTTTTGCCGGGCTCGGGGGAAGGAGTCATCTAAGGCAAGGCTGGGGAGTTGGGAAGAAACATTTTGCTCAGAAATAGTAAATATTCCCCGAGAAAGGGTAGCAAGCGGGGACCTCACGGCCACCCTCTTGGCCATTCATTTTCGCCATCGAACGCAGAAGGAATCGACTCATCCCAGTATCTCCTAGCAATAAGTTTAGCTCCAGAAACCCTTCCCCAGGTCCTTTAGAGGCTTCTTCTATTGTCCGCCCTCCATCCCCGAGGCGCTGCGGGCAGCGCGCGAGATGGTCGCGGGCTCAATTTAACGGCATCTCTCCCGCTTATCAGACTATATAATAAACATGGCTTTTAGTGGGGATTTTTTGGGGAGGGGTGCGAGGCGGGCAGTGAATGGGGAGGCCAGACAGCATTGTCTGGCAAGAATGCGAGTTCCCCGGGGGCGAGCGCGCCTGGGCTTGCCTTCCAAATTGTCCCGGCATCAATCCCCCCTCCTTTGCGGGATTTCCTTCTCCAGCCGGGGTTTTGTTTCGGAACAAGCGTTGGTCAAACAAGCTTTTGTTTGCGGTCAGTTGCTTGGCACACATACACCACTTCTGGTGGGGGACAATGAGGAAGCTGTTTCGGGGGCAGCTGCGGTGGGACTGAAAGGGAATACTGATGGAAAAAGGGCGCGGGGAGGAAATAGCTGGGTGGAAATTAATTGGGAGCATCTTACCAAGTCCGGGTGCTGCAGCTAGGTTGGGAGGGTGGCGGGGAGTCCTTCGATCCTGCTGCCTCGCCCCGCTCGCCAGCTCGTGCTGGTTTGTATTGCTTTTCCCCCAAGCATACCCCGCCTCGGACCAGCGAGAAGGTTGGACAAAATATTTGCGACGATGCATCTAAAAAGCTTTCTTTCAGGAAGAAGTAAACTATTTATGGCAATAACAGAGTTTAAAAGGAATTGTATAAGTGAGACTGACTTCTTTGTCAGCAAAAATTGCAGCAAAACCTGTTCATAGATGACATTACCTAAATGACATTACGTACGTATGTCCTTTCTTTCACATTTCCTGTAATCCTGTTACGGCATTGTCCCATTACCTCAAGCACTGTCATCTTTAAATGCTGTCAGATCTTAACTGGATGGCCAAGGACATTGGAAAAGGATCGAGGTGAAGCTGAAGGCAATTTCAGGCCTGCCGTATATACGGCCATCTCCCAGCCTGCCCCTGGACGGGGTGTTTTCTGATAAAACGTTCAGGTAAAGTGATGACTCAAGGACTTTTACATCTTTTATGGAGCTGCTGCCCATCACCACGGCGTCCGGCACCCTTTTTGGGGAGCGCAGGGGGAGCGGGCGCAGACCGGGTGTTGGAGACGCTGGGGGTGCCGGGTACAAGCTGAGTGCTTACCGGTGCTTGTTGAAAAGTGCTCCCATCCCCGGGAAAATGAGGACCCGGAGGTAAACAGCTGGAAAATGCCCCTGCAGGACCATGGGCAATGCTTCCACTCCCCATACAGCCTTCGTGGCATTAATGGCCATTTGCAAAGCATGCCGAGCTCCTCAGGCTTAAGGTGCGATTAAATGCAACCTCTCGGTGTTAATTGTTTTTAGTGTTATTGCTCTCTTGCTGTATTATTGCTAAAAAATGACGTGAGGCCAATTTCTTTTACTCCAACTGCAAATGCGCCGCTGTGGTTTTTCAAAAGCGCTACGAGACGTGGCGGCAAAGGGGAAGATTGCGACTTCTGCCGTTTACCTGCTGAAATATTCAGCGCTTTTAAGCCCGAGGAGTGGCAAGCGTTGGCTTCGAAGCAGTAGCCTGTTTAAACCGGCAGCCCCTCTCGTCAGGTTATAATAGCAGTGATGATAATTGCCAGCTCTGGGGGCAGGAACAGTCGTTTCGTTATCTTTGGGTGCAGTGCCGCGCTGCGAGGGGCTCCGGTCCCCCGTGGCGGCTGCTGGACCTGGCTGCAGTGCAAATAACAGCAGCCCTGAACCTGAAACGCTCGCTGCAGACTAAAGTCTGTGGTCAGGCATGCGGAGATGTATCTGGTTGCCCATCTTTGGCCCTGTGGGCTGCTTTTCCCGAAAAGCAGAGCTGCCCTGTTGGGAGACTGTATGTTGGTGGCAAAGGAAGCGATGCCGGCAGGGACCACCAGCACGTGGCTCCCCGATGAGTTGTCCTGGCTGCGTGGATGTAGAGGTGCTGCTGGCAGGTCACAGTGTGCCCCGCGTCCTCCTGTGCACTGGGATGTCCAGCAGCGTGTGCGGGCTGACTTTGCTAGCGTAAGCAGGTGAATGATGTCACAGCTCCCTTATCCGATGCGTTCTCAAAGTAAAGAGGTGAAGAGCCAGAAAAGGAAGACTTCGTGGATGAAGAGCAGGAGAGCGGCTGTCTTCTGGATGGCAGCCACGTTCATTTGGCCGAATGCAAGGGTTAGATGGCAGCAAGGCTCAGAGTTTAGTCCCAATGATGCTAAAGAGCAAGGCCCAGATCCCCAAATCTTCCTGCTGAAAAATAACAGTGGAACAGCCCATGGAGTAAGGGGGCATTTGTCCCGTAAAAGGCTGTCATGATATGACCAGGTAGACTACGCAAAAGATTATTCCCTTAATCAGGTGAGGTTAGGGTTTTCCTATCGCTGTCTGTTGCTGGTATTTAAGTGCTGGCCGTTACAACATTTAATTGTGTTTTCCTGTAAGAAAATGCTTATCTTGCTAAAAAGATGGGATTCTCTACAATCTGTTTCGTACGCTTAAAAACTCTTGTTTCCATTTCGTTCTTTACCATCAGTGCTATCTGAATCCATCCTCCGAGGCCAGTGCTCTGGTCTTATCCTCCGCCGATCCGAGGCCGTGAGCGGGCAAAAGTCTCCACGCCAGGTCTTCCCAAATGAGTGCCGTCCTCACCTGCCAGTGGCTCTGCCCCCTTCTCCTGCCTGGGGCAAGAGTGACCTGCAAGATGTGCTGGAGCCATCTCACCTCCCCTTGCATCCCACAGCCCCCAGCGGGGCTCTCCCTGGAAAGGTCTCAATCCGGCGCTCCTAAACTGGCCAAGGTTTGTGCATCGCTGCCCCGTCTGGCTACTAAATTGATGCTTTTTGGGGTACTGGAGGAGAATTTTTCTCTCCTTTCTAAATCTCTTAATAACTGAAGATTTGGGTGTAAAAGCACTAACTGCACTCAGTTCACTGGGGTTTTTTTTCAGTCATAGCTTGGCTTTTTTTCCCCCTATAGGCACAGGAACCATTTATAGCCGAGGTGGGCTGAGTTTGCAACTTATTAATCTCTCCCTTGCATGTGGGTTGAAAAGAGACACCATGCCTTTATCAAAAGCCAGGCTAGCACAAAAGCCTATGCAAAATCATCATCAAATCCTATTAGAGGTGGAAAATATCTCTTAGATCATCTCATTCATTTCCCTGCCAATGCTAGACTGTTCCTGAGAGTTAATTTTCTAGTGTCTGCCGCCGACTCCCTGTGTGACTGCAGGTCTGTCATCTTGCCTTTGGGTTGTCACTGTAACTTCCACTCGTTTCCTTGCATTTCCAAACAAGCCTCGTTTTGTTCGGTGGTTGCCTGTGTTAGTATTTGCCCTGCATTACGTATTATCAGTGGTTTCTACTAGGAGAGCATTGCCAGACCTTGCTCGCGGCTGGGAAAGGCATCCCCATGGGATGGGGCGTGCTGGGTGCTCGGGGGAGCTCGGGGAGTGCCGTCCCCTGGACAAGGGCTCCATCCCCTTCAGCCACCGCTATCTGCCATAGGTATCAAGGCAAGGAACATCTCAAAGGGAGGTTTCTCTCCTACAGTTGTGGCCGTGGGTTCAATACGAGCGGGTCGTCCCCCGTAAAGCACTTCTCCCAACCTCTGCTGGTGCCGCCTTCGATAAACTCCCACCCCAAAGTCCTGGGCTGGCTGTGACATCCCCTCGGCAGGGGGGAAAAGATAATAATAATTCAAAACTGGAGCTATTTATAGCGTTAAGCAAATGTGGATTTCATCAGGGTTTGTTTCAGAGGAGGAAACGGCGTGTAGGAGCGGAGTAACCTTACTTGTAACTTCCCGCCGGCGCTGGCGGCGGTGATTGAATTCCCCAACGCGGCGAGGGTCTGGGCAGCCCTGCCAGCGCCGGGAAGGTCAGTCCGGCAACTGTCACCCGGAAAGCATCAAAAGCACGAGCTGTCGATAGCGACCCGCATTTGCAGAAGATCTGAGGGCTTTCTAATTAACTGAGGATCTCTAAATTAGAGCGAAGCCGCTCGACAAGCCCCCTCGTACGCTTTAAGTGTCAGGGCTCAGCTGATCGCCGCATCTAACAAGCGGCTGATTTTTAACAGTAGCTCCGAGACTCAATCAGCTCCTAATGGCTTCGTTTCAAAACGTTTCAGTGCATTTTTCATCTCTTACTCTGGAATTTATGCTCTTTGTTCCCTGCTCAAATATTCTGGTGCTTTTCCTTAATTTCAGGCTTCTGCCTTGCGACGGCTCCTCTGCCCTAACTAGGCAGCTCATCGCTTGCCTTTCCCCACACGCGATCCTCTGCCGCAGCCGTTCGCTCTGCTTTCTAATCAGTAAGTTTCAGAAATCCCCCCTTTCTCTCCCGCTGACGTACAGGCAGTGCTGCGGGGTCCGGAATTTCATAATTAGAAGGAAACCCACGTTTAAACAGACCCCTGTGTAATAAGAGCTGAAAAGTGGTTTTATTTCAGCTTTAACCACCCCCCCCCCCCCCCAAGATAGCAAATGCAGTTTGCAAATGCACCTGATCTTGACCTCCCTCCCGCTGCTTTTATGCAGCACTGCAGATTTGGGTGCTGGCGCTCCTGATTTACACCATGGCAAATGAGATCAAACCCTAATTTTGGCTGCATTTACAGCGGAGTAAGAATATGCACATTTAAACTGAGGGCTTTGAGCTGCTGGGGAAATGACGGGGATATTTCCCAATGTGTAACTCCCATCGCCGGTAATGAGACCCACGCGAGGCATCCTCAGGAAGGCGACAGGATAAACTCCCACGTGAGCAGTGATTAGGAACAGATAAATTCCGTTCAGGAAGGTAGAGAGTTAATCAGCAACTCTTTAAGACTTCTCCGTGTGTGTTTATGTTCAATGGCTTATCCATATCTTGGCAATTATTCACGTGAAATAGAATATAAATCCCGCTGCCTAATTTTTCTTCGAAAAATTTCACCAGGTAATCAAATCCCAAAGTACATATTCTATTTCGGTGGTTTTATCAGTAAATCAAATTTTTATCATTTATCAGCAAAAGTTAGATTTAAGCATCCTCACTGTAATGTTTGAAAGATGAACATTTGTTTCAGCGGGTACTGTGCCAATCAATAATCTTCCAGCTTGACTCAGCTATCAATTATTGCTGCAATTATTTGTCTAGTTGGATATTTAAAATGTCATCAGAAAGAGATGATTACATATTCCAGAAAGCAAGGCACTGTATAATCAGATGAACTGAATCCAGTTAAATGTAGTGTGGTACTAACCTGTCCTTCAAAGCTGAATTCTGCAGCCGCGACTGAAACAACAGCTTTCTGCATTATTGTAAGGAAACAGATCTTAACCTTGGAACAGTGCGTGTTATTGGGGTCGGGTAATACTCGGCGAGAGGAGACCTTGCAAGCCTGGAAATTGAATCAGCCTTACTGACATAAAGGAGGGAGGGTTTTTTTTGGGGGGGGGGGGGGGAGAAGGCTGGTTTTGTTGGATTTCATCTGCAAATCTATAAATAAGAAAATCCACTCTTTATCTGCCTTTCTGGGAATTTAAACTCCTGAGCTCGAAGCGCCAAATTTTCGTATGCCCTTTTTGCATTCCTTGACTTGATGTATGTATGGTAAATACTCTCTGTGCCCCGAGAACGCAATAAAGCTGTAGCAATTCTTGCAAGTCTTACATCCTCCAAACTCCAGATATTCGGAGTATTATATCATTTTCAACTTCAAGGATATCTCAACGATGGAGAGGAGACAGAATAAACTGGAGGAGACCAGACAACTTTACGACGCCTTTTGGTCCTATTTGCAAAGCAGGGAGGGGAAAATATATATATTATCGATTCTACTAATACTCTGTTGTGCAAGTTATGAAACTAAACGTCGTAGGATCTGGTTCAGCACTTGCTGTGCTTGCAACTCCATGGTGACATTGAACTTGCTCAGGGACAGAATAAACCTTTGCCTTCCTGGCAGATGATTTGCAGGCGGAGGTGTCGTTTGGGGGGACCTGCAGTTCCCCTGACCCACTTTGTCAGGATGGTTTGCTGCTGGCTAAATATCATTAATTTGAAAGCGAGAGGAAAGCGAGCCAAAGGGGAAGGCTGGGAAAGAGGAGAGTCTGAAGAGGATCCATTTTGGGAAGGAAAAGGTGGAATAAGGCTCTCAAGGAGAGCCCCTGCTCCCCTGTTCTTTCACGTCCCCAAGCCCATCGCTTGGCTGAGGGCTGGGGCTTTTCAGCTCCACCAGCACCCTGCCCGAGGCACTGGTGGGTGGGATGGAGAAGAGGACCTCGGCAGTGCCTGGCTGGTGAGAAGGGCCAAGGGGGGCTGGCAGGGACCACCACATCCCTGCAAGGCGATGGTTTAAATGTATGTGCTTTACAGAGCCGGGCATGTCAAATAGAGATGCGAATACGTGAAATGCAGCACAAATAAAGCAAAGCCATAGGTGATGAGGAGACTCGACGGCCCGGCAGTGCCCTGGCAGCAGCGTGCTGGCCGGTGAGCTGCGGTGGGAAGGCACCAGCCCCCGTTTCTCCCCGGGAGAGGGCTCCCAGCCGTTTCAAAATGCCAGCGCGCTTCGATCTCTCCAGGAGTGCCCCGTGCGGTAGAGCCACCGCGTCCTCCAGCAAGGTCCCGCAGTGCTAATCGGGTCACCAAGCATTAGCGGCTCTTCTCAGGAAAGCAGCATCCTGGCGTCGCGGCTGAGAGTCTCTGTATGTAAGAGATGTGTTCGTGTACCGTGTGCGTTGCAGAGCAGCGTCCACGACGCACGCTCACCCGTGCCAGGTGCTGGCTGCAAGGCTGAGCGATGCCGAAGCTGCGATACGAACCAGGAGAAACACCCCACCGCCGGCATCTGCCAGGGCTCGGCAGTCTCGTGCCACGTCTCACCCCGCACCGGCAGGGATGACTTGAGGTGTCATGCTAGAGCATCTCCTTTCTTTCCTTTGCAAGAAACTTTTTGAAGTGTGCTTTGCCTTTTCTTCAGGTGCCGCCGGTCGGGGAGAAAACAGTAGAAAAGGAAACAATTCATCACATAGGTGTATGAGAGTGAAGAAAATGATTTGGAAGCTCTCTGTAGCTGTATCATTACAACACTGCATTTAAAAAGTGAATTATTGACTTGATTGTCCCCAGCAGCCACTGGGTAAATGCATAATTACGGACTGTTGGAGCAAGGTATCATTTGCTGGATAGTCAGGTGGGGCTTTGATGCTCTTTTCGGGACAGGGCATAGATGAGGCTTGGTCCTTGGGGGGTCACAGCGCAGGTGGACCTTCCAGCAGGGGACACACCTTGTGCCAGGTCCAGAGGAGCTGATTTAGCAGGTGTCATCCCAGCGATGCCGCTCCTGGTTGAGTCCATTCATTTACAATCCCCGTGCCTGCGCTCGGGAGAGGCGGTCTGGGAGAGGCGGGTGGTGGGGAAGCCTGCGCGTCTGGGACGTTGGTTACTTCGCTAATGATATTTTTAGAGAAACGAGATGGTATCAGCGAGGAGTTCCTCCTACGGGGCTGACAGCACCGTGTAGTTCGCCCTTTAGGTCCCACCCACCGGTGTTTGAAGTTAATGGAGCTACTACCGATGTGATACTGCAGTCTGCATTGCCTGTATTTCTCCATCCCCGTAGCGTTAGTGTATAGGGTGCATACGCGTGCGTGATCAGGTCTGCTTTGCTTCAGGGGTTTCTTTTTAAAACTTCATTCAAAGCTGAATTTCAAGCACAGTGTTATTTTTCAATGGCAGGTTTCTTCTGGTCCTCGCTAATCGAGACATGACAGATTTCCACCCCCCCTCCCTTAAGTTTTAAAAAAGCACAAAATCAGTCGCAGCCTGATACCTTACTTGCCAAGCTGGAGCTCGAAGCAGGTGTTTTTGGTGGCCAAATCGTGATCGCCTTGAAAATGGTGACAGACGTTGAGGTCAAGCCGGTGTGCCTGGCAGTGCTGGCGTGCTCTGGCAGGACCCCAGCACCCCGAGCCTCCCCACCAAGGCTCCAGCAAACCATGCGTTTTGTTGCTTGTCATTAACAAAATATTTTTTTATGCGGGGAAACTAGGTGTTACGGGTTCGGTTCTGCTTAGAAGAATTGAGTAAATACACGAAATATGTTGAGGCTACAACCAAAATGGTCGTCCATGAAGTTTGCGCTTCTGTAAGGGCCGGATGTTCCCCAGGGTTACGAGGAACCCGGCTGCCGGGCTGCGGATGGAGCCCTCCCCGCTCCCGCCTGCGTCCCCCACCGAGGATGCTGCACCTTGCTCTTCTGCAGGGAGGAACTGGCCTCCCTGGTTCCGTCCCTTCCCACTGGCTCTTTCCTCAGGCCCAAATAACTTCTGTTTCATGGAAACCTGAGCAGTGCTGCAAAACCTGATGAAAATTTGGCTTGGGGAGAAAAAGGTGAATTCCTGGAGTCCCTAACTCCAGTCTAAATCTTTGAATGGCAAGGCAATGCCAGCTGTACCTTTGTTTTTATTGCTGATGCTTGGGTTTCTTTTTGAAGTTTGGGTCATGGTGTTAGCGTTTTGGTCCGGTTCTTCTTTAAAAGGGGGGCTTTTAAAAGGAGGGATAATGAAAAAATGACATTATTGATACTCGGTTTAGAATATATTTTGCCAGTTTTATTAAAATGATTTCAGGGAGTTTGAATTTGTGGGAAAATTAATTATTTTCAGGAATATCAGTAAGTCTTTTATCAGTAAGTCGTAGATAAGGAAAGGCTGGTAAAGATGGCAAATGGGGCACTGAGGGTCCCACAAAGCAAAACGTCTTCTAGATTTTGGACATTTTCATGACTAAGCCGGTCCCAGGACCCGGCATCAGGCCTGGTCATAAACAACGTGGACTTGATTTGCAGAATTCTCTTTTTCAAATGCACAACAGCAATGGTGCTTCTCGTTTCACAAGCAATGCTGCGTCACTTCCTAGAGAGTTTCGGGGACATTTTCCTTTTTCAGTGTTTCTGAATCCGGTTCACCTGGTGATAAAGAGAAAAGATTAGAGGGAAAGTACCCTGTTGTACATAAATGCAGCTACTGCTCTTATTTATTATTATTACGATTATTATGACAACAACAGCGACAAAGCTGATGCTGGCAGCGCTAACAGCTACTTATAACCAGGTAATGACGGACCAGGTTAATAACGCACCTTTTGCAATCTGGAGAATCGGGAGGAAGAATTAGTGCAAGAAGGAAAAAATATGTTTGGACAGTTACAGTTTCCCGTCTAAACTGATGCTACCGACTACCAGGAAAAGGTGAGTCACGACAAAGCAGCTATTTCTTACCAAGGGAGAAGTGGGCTGCTGCAGGCGTGGAGTGGACCCACTTATCTCCCGGCCCTGCGACGCTTCCTGTGTCCCAACTGTTTCACTTCGCTAGTTTTCAGTTGAAAGGAATTTCAACAGTACGGATTTCCAAAAGAGAGAGAGAAAAAAAAAAGAGATATTTGACAAGCCAGATGGAGAAGAACTGAATCAAGTACAAGTGGTAACAATTAACTCCATTTTTTTTCTTCCCCCCCTTTAAATACCATAACAACTCCAAATTTATCAGTCCAAAAATCAAGCAGTCAGTTGACATTAAAGCTGAATAAAGAAGTTCCTGGGCTTGGCTCAGGCTGTTCCTCCGATAATTGTTTGGTGGCGAGCAGAAGAGAGGGGGGTGCTTACTGCAGGTTGTAGGTGTCCGAGTAGCTTTTAATGTTTGTTCTCTGCAGTTTGATAGCGAAAGGTTTGTACGTGCCCTGTAGGTGCAGGTAGCCTGGTAAAGACACCTTGGCTTTGCTTACAGGTGTGGGTTTTTTGGGGAAGGTAAAGGAGAACGTAGGAGCTAAGCCACCAAGGCTGGTGGTGCTGGTTTGCGGAGAGATGCTGCCGAGAACAAGGACTGGACCGTCCGGGCAGATGGGCCAAATCCTGGTCTGCTCAGAGATTTCTCTGGCACAGGGAGCAATCTGCAGCTGTGAATGAAATCCTTGCGAACACCATTGGCACGTACGTAGTCACTGCTTACGCTGCCGTTTTGTTTGTGAAAACACTGGGAAAACTGCGGGGTGTCTAATACTGCGTGTTTGCGTGCAGCCCCTACAATGCTCTGCGGGTAAAACCCACGTTATATTAATATCTCGCTCCTTAATCTGGTAGCCCTTCCAGGACAACGTCCTGCGCTATGGGCTGCCTGTTCCGGATAGGGGCACTGAGAGGATGCTGCACGTGGTGTTTCAGCGTTGCTCTTCCGTAAAGCGCTGGTGTGTCCGGCGAGCAGCTTTCCTGGATCCAGCCCTGACTTTTGAGAAACGAAGGAAGCTCTTCCAAAGCACATTGGCACACGCATGCAGATTATTCCATTACTCACTTGGCAATGCCTGAACTTGCATGCCTAGCTCCAGAAATCCTCTTCCCCCCGCCCCCCCCCCCTCCCAGCAGTGGCATCTAGCTGACAGCTTCTCCTCCCAGCTGGTCTTCTCCCCAGCATCTTGTCTGGCTTTGCTGCTGGTGGCTGTGGACGTGGCTGTGGGTCTTGCTCAGAGCCCGCTGTATTGTGCCTGGAGATGTTGGCTTGCTTCGACTCGGACTTTGAGTGCGCCAGGCGTATCTGTGAACGCGGTACAGAAGAACTAGCTTTTTTTTAATATAAAAAAAGTCCCTTAACGCTGAAAGCAGCCATCTCTTCCTATTTTACTGAGTAATTGTGCCAACTGCCCTTAAAGGCACTCAAATGCCAATATCCATCCCACTCATTTGTTAACATTTTTTGGATCAGAAGCTAAATCTGTCACTCGTGTGTCACTGGTTAAATCACTTCTTTTGGGGGCATGGCAGGCAAGAGCTGTTCTGCTGCTTTTTTTTCAGCAGGAGCCAGTGACTTGAGAAACACTAAACATTTGTGCTGTAGTGAAATGCCGTGCCCTGTCGCTAGTCCTTTGCTGACCGGGACGTAGAAAAGGAATAAATATGTAACGGTGAGTGAGACTGCACTGGATGGGACCAGTCAGGTTTCGTATTGGCCCCATGTTTGTATTTGGTACGTGGTATCCCTGTGTAATTCTCCTAAAGGGGTAATTTCCCAAATTCGAAGAAACTGAACAGTAAAATGGAGTGGGAGGAAAAATGTACAGGCAAAAATGCAAATGGTAATTGGAAGCTATTTGTAAAGAGTTGATGAGCTGTCCAGGAAGGAGAGGGCAACTTTGGCCCAAGTCCAAAACCCACTTCACCCACTTCAGTGGTGAGATGAGAACAGCAATTAGATATTAAAAAAATCAATATATGACAATTAAAAAAATGGAAAATAGATAGCAATCAATCGCAGTGGGAAATGATGATGGGTAGAGAAGTGGTCAGGGGAGCTGAAGGTGCCGAGGAAGACTCGCGCCTGGCACGGATGGGGAGGAGAGCGAGCTTCTCAGGGTCCTGGAGAAAAGAGAAACCCTAGAAGTGATGGATGGAAGAAGCAGTAAGGTAGAAATTTTTAATAAATACTTCTGCTGTAGACCTGAAAAGCAGCAGTGTTATGTTTCTGTATCATAGGCGGGTGGGGACGTTTTTCTAGCTCATTAGTAGCCAAGGAGGATTTTATACAAGGACCAATGGAGGTAAATATTTTTAAATGAAAAGGCCCTGACAACTTGCACCCAAGAATCCCTAAAGAGTTGGCATGTGATGCTGGTTTTTAATAAAGCTTATGGACTGGGAAAATGCTGTCAAGAGCTGGTCGGGGTAACCGTGGGAGAGTTGGCAACACTTTGCTTATCTCTTCTGGGCAAAATAATTGAAGAGACGATATACGCTTCAATTGATAAAGAATTAAAGGATAGAAATATAATTCATGCCACTCAACTTAGATTTATGGAATATAGATCTTGTCAAATAAACCTGATTTCATTCTTCCAGATGACAACTTTGGTTGATAAATGTAGATGAAATAGACTCTGCAAGGCGTCGGACGCGGCGCTGCGTGACATTGTGTGTAGGAAGACCGAGCAGTAGGCAGTATCGCTAGCACGGGCGATTAAGAGCCGGCCAACAGATTTGGGAATGCGGGGGCTTAGCTGGAGAAGTATCGGTGGATGGGAGAGGTCAGCAGGGGCTGGTGGAAGCAGCAGTGGTGGTTAGCGTTTCGTTGGTGATTTAGAAATGGATATGCAATTGCGACTGATGAGCGTGGTGGATAAAGCAAAGGCGGGTGGACGGATGAAGAGCAACAGGGACGGGTTTATGGGGTGGTTTGGAAAGACTGTCAAGCGGGGTGTGTTGAGAGCACGGTTGGGTACAACCTGCTGTGGTGCCTGGCTAGAAGAGGGGAATCGGGGCCATGCGTACAGATCCAGGGTGCGGTACCCCAGAAAGCAGCGGCTCTGTGGGAGGCTTAGCGGAAAACCAACCCCTTCCCAGCATGATGCTGGGCTGAGAAGCGCCAGGCTGGTCCTTGAGTAGTGGAGGAGGATGGAGGGTTGGCTTCAGGTTGGAAAAATAACTATATTTTGAAATGTGCTTTGATTTCAGGGTGCACAAGTACCCTTGGTGTGCGTGGGGGGGCACATTGCGTACTAAGGGGCTATTCAGTGTGTCGGCCAAAAAAAAAACCTCAACAGAAGTAGAGAATGGGTAGAGGTTGGAGCCACAGAAATTCAGGTGGACCCCAGTACCCATCTGTGAGTGTGGTTAGCTGTGGGAACTGACTGCGGTGGCAAGCAGTGGGTGCTCTTCTTGTCTTCTGAGCTGCTTTGAATGGTTTTCACTGGGATTTTGTGCTTTACCCTAAAAACTGTTCGCAGGGCTCAAGGAGGTTACGCTTTACCCAAAGACATCACGTTGGTCATGGCACAGGACAACTGAGCGACACGTAGTGCAGGAAAGGTCAGAGAGTGAGAGCTGGTGGTCCCTTTCGCCCTTAAATTCCTCAGTGCGAAGCAGCCAAGGACACGGGCTCCAGCCCCGCTGCCAGTGACGGAGGAGGGCTGGTTCGGCAGTGACCTTCTTCGCATCTCGATCTGAGGGATTCCCGCTAGCCTCTTGGAAATCGGCCGAAAGCTCCGATGGCGTCGCAGTGCTGCTTTGGATAACACATCCCATCACATTGCCCTGGTGGATGATGAGGCACGAAGAGCCCCGTGGGACCTTCTCCAGCTCTGTCCTTGGCCAACACCGGCTACTGCATCTCCCTGCTGTGCTTTCCTTGATTGCCCGTGGTCTTGCCCGGATACTTTCGCTGGGAAGCCCGTGTGGACGTAGAGGCTGGCCCATAGCTAGGAGACATCAGTGGATGCACAGCCTTTGGGTCCTACAATCCCGTCTGGCTTCTGGGGGGACCCGAACGCTGTACCAAAAAGCGTGGTGGTGGGACGGGAGGAAGGAAAGGCGAGTCCCTTCCAAAACCAGGGTTTGCCGCTGCAGTCTAAGGACCCGTCTCGGCGCTGGCGGGCAACGCGTGGATTAGTGCCATAATTCTTGCGGTTTGGCAAGGCTGCATCAGACTGGAACGTATCTCTAGGTGGTGATATGGTCAGTCAATAGCCTTCATAATTAATCAAGCACTAATAGACAAATTAGAAATCATGTCTCTTCAAAGCAGGAGGTGGAGGCAAATGGCTGGTGGATTTTAACTGTTTCGCTGCTTTATTTTATTGCCTGGTTTTTCGTTGCTCCCTTGAAAATGGTGGCTTGTTTAGGGAAGTTTTGTACATAAACATGATTTTAAATTTAAATTATTATCTTGATTACCAAATGCGGATGGTGAATTGAAAACTTGTTTTTCAGGCAAGCAAATGAAGAATAATATTATATTTTACACTCCACTAAATCAATGTAGCCCTAATTTTGCCATGCAGGAAATCAATTCCAGTCTTTATAACAGTCGAAGATGTTATGAACAAAGTAATTTTGCGAATTATGGCAAGTAACACATTTATTGATGACTGTAGTTTAGGAATTTAGAATTTGTGAGCGCTGTAATATAATAAGGCCGTACTGGCAGGAGCTGAGTGAAATACAGATTATACGGTGAAACTGTAATGCATCATTTGCTATTAGTGGACTGGTAATAATTACCAGTTTCAAAGCAGCTTTTTCCATGTAATCTTTAGTCTCAGTCGTAACAGCCCTTCTCATTGACATTATGATTACATGAGCTGCCCTTATGATCTAGAATATCTAGTTGATGGGAATACTAAAATGTGGTAGCGAACGCTCGATGTTGTATCCTCATTACAAGATAAAATGCTATTTTCTCTGACCTGATCTATAAGGTAGAGAGGCAAGGTAACGTTACATTGTTAGCTCCTACTGTGGTGTTAAAAACTTCCACTTCATTACGGCGAAGCAAGATGAAATTTTCCCGTGTAAGATTTTTTTCCTAGCTCACAAATGAGCATAGGAATGTGAAAGTCCAATTGAATTTCCCTCTAATTTCAGCAGATTTAAGTATTTATCTGCACTCGCATGCCTGGCACATACTAAACACCGCAATGCATTTTATTCCGACACCGGCTTCAGGATGAAACGTTAACTATTATTCCAAGGGCTTTTAAAGTGATTAAAGTGTTAAATGCCTGCTGCAGACGGTCGAGCCTCTTTCTACTCGCCCGATTCAGCTTGTCAGGCCAAACGTAGAATAAGCGCAGAGCTGGGAGGCAGGGAGGAAAGCTGCGACGGGGCACTACGGCCGGCGCTGCGGGCTGCCTGCCTCTCGTATCCCCAAATCATCATTCAGCTCGCCGGAGAACGAAAATGCCCATACGAAGCTTTTGTCCCCTTCCTCCCAAGTGAGATGGGAAACAAGATGGGTGCAGAAAAAGCCATGTTTTCTTTCCGAATCTGCCTCGTTTGGTTTTTCTTCTCCTTTTCTTCATATTAGGCAAATAAGGGAAACCTAATGGGGGCGGCTCTCAGAGCGGCACGTAAAGACGTTTACCCAGGAGCGGTGCCTATGGAGCAGATGCCTCGTAACGTAGATGTCGGGTCAGGGCAGGGGTACGTGGTGCGGGCAGGTACCACCCCAAGCACCGATATCTTTGGAGGGGTCCTGTGGCTTATTCAAACCTCAAGAGCATGTGTTTTTTTATTAAATATCACTAAACAGCAGCTCTACGAGAACTGCTGGGCAGGGCTGGAAATGTGTTTTTATCCTCCTCTTAGCTCCAGTTTCAGTTTACCAGCATTTAGTAAAAAACGTCCATACGGGAGTGGAAGTGAATTATTCGCAAAATTATAGTAATCGATAAAAGTGCACTCACCTTCGCCATATCTCACGCCACTCTTTCCTCGCGGGCGGCCCTCAAAAAGTTATTCATCCCCCTTGTTTTGCCATATATTAGAAGGGGCTGCTTTCTGCTGTCATTATTAGCCGGCTTTTTGTTTAGTTATTTATTAGTTGGTTGCTCTTTTATAATGTCCGTGTTATCTCCAAAAATAAATTATCATGAAATAGAGTTAGCTCGCTACTTGCCAAAGTGGCATTTACTATCCTCGGCTTCTTTTCAGTGCGAGAGAAATAATGCGGCTCCGGCAGGGCGCTCGGCCAGACCTCCTGGCCACCCTCCAGCTCTTTCCCTGGCGGAGCTGCTGCTTTCTCTGCCTTCCCCTTTCCCTGTCCCGCACGCTATTTTATTTAATTTTATTTTTCCATTCCCCCCCCCAGAGTCGAATCTCTGCTAAGGAGCAGGAGATGCCGCCTAATTTTGCACACATTGTTAGTCTCTCAAAATAAGGAGGAGGCTAATAATGTGACGTTGCCCAGCTTGCTAGCAGTTGTGATGCTTTGGGTTGCTGCTTTGAACCGACGTACGTGGTTTTCTGGAGTGGTTTTCAGAAGAGGATTTATTTATTTTCTTCTATCTATCTATCTACCTATCTATCTATCTACCTACCTACCTACCTACTATCTATCTATCTATCTATCTATCTATCTATCTGTCTATCTACGTGCCTACCTACCTACCTACTATCTATCTACCTACCTACCTACCTATTTTCTCCCCAATTTAAATGTTAGCAGCCTCTTGCAGCATAAAGTCTGCCGAGTCGTAGCTGGCGTCAATTGACTTAATCATCTTTTTTTTTTAATAGCTTTTTTTGCTGCGGTTACCTGCCAGGGTTTGGTTTTGAACCCAGGGCTGGGGGTGGCGGGAGGAGGTGGGCGCGTTTCGGGTGGGTTTGGACCTCCCCATCGCACCCCTCGCCTCCTCCCGTCCCCCTTCCCCTGCCTGCGCCTGAGCTGGGATGTCCCTTCCCCAGCTCCCAGCTGAGCATCCCGGAGGAGAGGAGCTTAGGCGGGGAGGCGAGCTCTTGCCCGCTGGTGGGCGGCCGGAGATTGACGCTGCTTGTTGTGTTATTTTGCAGGTAAAGACGAGCCCAGCAGCTACACGTGTACGACTTGTAAACAGCCTTTCAACAGCGCCTGGTTCCTCTTGCAGCACGCACAGAACACGCATGGCTTACGGATCTACCTAGAAAGCGAGCACGGCAGCCCCCTGACGCCACGGGTTGGTATCCCAACAGGACTAGGTGCAGAGTGCCCTTCCCAGCCACCTCTCCACGGGATTCACATTGCAGACAATAACCCTTTTAACCTGCTCAGAATACCCGGCTCGGTCTCGAGGGAGGCGTCGGGGCTGGGAGAAGGGCGTTTCCCACCCACGCCGCCCCTCTTTAGCCCTCCCCCGAGGCACCATTTGGATCCGCATCGCATTGAGCGCCTGGGTGCGGAAGAAATGGCTCTGGCCACCCATCACCCTAGTGCCTTTGACAGGGTGCTGCGACTGAACCCCATGGCGATGGAGCCCCCCGCTATGGATTTCTCCCGGCGGCTGCGGGAGCTGGCCGGCAACACCTCCAGCCCGCCCTTGTCCCCGAGCCGGCCCAGCCCTATGCAAAGGTTGCTGCAGCCCTTCCAGCCCGGCAGCAAGCCTCCGTTCCTGGCCACGCCGCCCCTTCCTCCTCTGCAGTCCGCTCCTCCTCCCTCCCAGCCGCCCATGAAGTCCAAGTCCTGCGAGTTCTGCGGGAAGACCTTCAAGTTTCAGAGCAACCTGGTGGTCCACCGCCGGAGCCACACCGGGGAGAAGCCCTACAAGTGCAACCTCTGCGACCACGCCTGCACGCAGGCCAGCAAGCTGAAGCGCCACATGAAGACCCACATGCACAAGTCCTCCCCCATGACGGTGAAGTCGGACGACGGGCTCTCCACTGCCAGCTCCCCCGAGCCGGGCACCAGCGACCTGGTGGGCAGCGCCAGCAGCGCCCTCAAGTCCGTGGTGGCCAAGTTCAAGAGCGAGAATGACCCCAACATGATCCCCGAGAACGGGGACGAGGAAGAGGAGGAAGAGGAGGAGGAGGAGGAGGAGGAGGAGGAGGAAGAGGAGGAGGACTTGAACGAGAGCGACAGGCCGGACTACGGCTTCGGGATGAGCCTGGAGGCGGCCCGCCACCACGAGAACAACTCGCGGGCCGGCGAGGAGGGCCGGTCGATGCCGGACGTCATGCAGGGCATGGTCCTGAGCTCCATGCAGCACTTCAGCGAGGCCTTCCACCAGGTCCTGGGGGAGAAACACAAGCGGGGCCACCTCCCCGAGCCCGAGGCGCACAGGGACACTTGCGACGAAGACTCGGTGGCCGGCGAGTCCGACCGCATCGATGAGGGGGCGGTCAACGGCCGGGGCTGCTCCCCGGGGGAGTCCGCCTCGGGAGGCCTGTCCAAAAAGCTGCTGCTGGGTAGCCCCAGCTCCCTGAGCCCCTTCTCCAAACGCATCAAGCTGGAGAAGGAGTTCGACCTGCCGGCCGCCGCCATGCCCAACACCGAGAACGTTTACTCCCAGTGGCTGGCGGGCTACGCCGCCTCCCGGCAGCTGAAGGACCCCTTCCTCAGCTTCGGCGACTCCCGACAATCGCCCTTCGCCTCCTCCTCCGAGCACTCCTCGGAGAACGGCAGCCTGCGCTTCTCCACGCCGCCGGGCGAGCTGGACGGAGGGATCTCAGGCCGCAGCGGCACGGGAAGCGGAGGGAGCACCCCCCATATTAGTGGCCCGGGCCCTGGCAGGCCCAGCTCAAAAGAGGGCAGACGCAGCGACACTTGTGAGTACTGTGGGAAGGTCTTCAAGAACTGTAGTAATCTCACCGTCCACAGACGGAGCCACACGGGCGAGAGGCCGTATAAGTGTGAGCTTTGCAACTACGCCTGCGCCCAGAGTAGCAAGCTCACCCGGCACATGAAAACACACGGGCAGGTGGGAAAGGACGTTTACAAATGCGAGATTTGTAAGATGCCTTTTAGCGTGTACAGTACCCTGGAGAAACACATGAAAAAATGGCACAGTGATCGAGTCTTGAATAACGAGATAAAAACTGAATAGAGGTATATTCGTACCCCCCCATCCACCCCACCCCTTCCCCATCCCGCATCCCCGTAGAGGTTTTCTAGTCCCTTGTGATGGAAATCATGGAAGCTAAGGATATTCGGAAAGTGCTTGTCACCAGCACACCCTGTTTATTTTCTTTTTGTTCTCACCGTTTGAATGCATGATCTGTATCGGGGCAATACTATTGCATTTTACGCAAACTTTGAGCCTTTCTCTTGTGCAATAATTTACATGTTGTGTATGTTGGGGTTTTTTTTTTGTTTTGGGTTTTTTTTTGTTGTTTTGTTTTTTTTTTTTTTTTTTTTTAATTTTTGGATTAGACAGCATGTATGGTATGTTATGGCTGTTTTTAAATTGTCCCTGATTAGTTGCTGAGCAAACACGTCGCTGTTTCCGGTTCCGTTCGGAAAAAAAAAAAAAAAAAAAAAAAAGAGGAAAAAAAAAAGGAGAGGAAAAAAAAAAAAAGAAAAAGAGAAAAGCGAAACAAAACCAAACCCGAGAGCAAACAAAACCGACCATGCTGCATACATCCTGTAATACATATCATGTACAGTTTTGTTTTGTGACGTGCGAAGGAAAACATGCTTTGGGTAACCCTCTACGGACAGGACCGATAGCACCGAAGAAGCGTTGCGTTAGCTAGATTGCTGTCTTAAAAGACTAACCCCACCGATTGGAGAAAGAGTACCCATTAGGAAAAAAAAAAAGGCCTTTAATTGGAAAGTAACCGACCGCCACCAGTCAGAAAGAGGTAAATTTCTATTAGCATTTGGTTTAAAACACACACACACAAAAATAATCTGAGTGCCTTGGATCTGTCGCGGCCGATGCCGATGGCTCCTTTCTGCTCGTCCTCCACGCGTAGCTCGTCTCCACGTCGGTCGCGGTGGCGAGCCTCTCCCACCGAGCGTGCGAGTCCGTCTCGTGTCCCTTACAACGCCGGCTACCTAAGAACGAAGAGGAAAGAGAAAACTAAGGAAGAGAAAGAAATGACCCGCTCAGTCCTAGTTAATCATCATTCTCCCCTGCCTTTTATTACTACTATTTTTTTTTTAAAACCGAACTGATCATACCGGTCTAAAAACCCGCTTTGCTCCTGGAGAGAGCTTAAAACGAGACACACAAGAGATACGAGAGAATACGAGATCTTCCCCCCCTACAAACTTTTATTTCACCCCCCATCGATGATTAAATAGAATGTGAAACGCGCAGAGGCCCTTCAACACCATTAAATACACAAGTAAGGAAATCCGTTTTATGAAGATATTTACTTTTAATAATATCTTTTATTGATTCTGGCACCAAAACAAATAAATCCGGAGCCACTTGGTTGTCAAGCTGACAATCAAATTATAAACTTTAAGACCTCGTGTATACCGTATAAAAAAATAAAATAAAAAAAGACTGGCAATAATATTTTACCGAGTGTAATGGATAGAGGAGAAAAAAAAAAATATTGTGATTTATTAGCACAATGTGGTACTGTTTGCCATTTAAAACTAGAACAGGTGTATAAGCTAATATCGACACAGTGATGATTAACTACGAACTATTAAGACTTGCCTTTAATGTGATGCTCGGAAGAAGTAACGGAGAATTTTAAAAAAAAGAGGAAAAAAAGCGAAAGAGTAGCAGTATCTGTCTGTGCTCCCTAAAAGTTGTCCTTAATTCCCCCCCCCCTCCCCCCCATACTCTGTGTGCTATTTGTGTTGACGTGGAAGAGGATTCCTTGTTTTATTCTTAAGCTAGCGCCCGCCCCGGTTGGTGTTCAAATAGCACTTGACTCTGCCTGTGATGTCTGTATCTTTTCTTTAATCGGAGGTACAGAGGTTGAGTATAAAATAAGACTGCTCAGATAGGACAATTAAGTGCACTGTACAATTTTCCCAGTTTACAGGTCTATACTTTAAGGGAAAAGTTGCAAGAATGCTGAAAAAAAAAAAAAAAAAATCGAACATGATCTCATTGATGAGCATAAAAAAAAAAAACCCACAAAAAAAAAAAAAAACAAAACAAACTTTGCCAGCCATTTACTTGACTAATGAGCTTATCTTCTCGGACGCGACATTGCAGCGCTGTGAATGGAAACAGACTCTACACTCACATAAAATGAATGATTGCTTTCGCTCCTACAGTGCAAGGATTTTTTTGTACAAAAAAAAAAAAACAAAAACAAAAACTTTTTTAAAATATAAATGTTAAGAAAATTTTTTTAAGGAAAAAAAAAGAAAAAAAACCACAACACTTCATTATGTTTAGGGGGAAACTGTATTTTAGGGTTCATCGTCTTGGTGGTGTACAAGACTTGTTATTCATTTTAAAATGGTAGTGGAAATTCTATGCCTTGGATATACACAGCTCTTCAGGTTGTATAAAAACATGCATTGGGGAAAGGTTTAAGATTATATAGTACTTAAATATAGGAAAATGCACACTCATGTTGATTCCTATGCTAAAACACATTTATGGTCTCTTTTTTCTGTATTTCTAGAATGGTATTTGAATTAAATGTTCATCTAGTGTAGGCACTATAGTATTTATATTGAAGCTTGTATTTTTAACTGTTGCTTGTTCTCTTAAAAGGTATCGATGTACCTTTTTTGGTAGTGGAAAAAAAAAAAAAAACCACAGGCTGCCACAGTATATTTTTTTAATTTGGCAGGATAATATAGTGCAAATTATTTGTATGTTTCAAAAAAAAGAAAAAAGACAAAAAGACAAAAAAAGTGTGACATTGTACAGATCCGAGGCCATATAATGGCTCTTTGGGGGAAAACTGTTAAGATGTCACGCTGCTGGCCGTCACAGAGGGGTGTACATATCTTTTTTCGTTCTTTTTTCCTGCTGCCATGCTGTATGCAGTACTGCAAGCTAATAACGTTGGTTTGTTATGTAGTGTGCTTTATGTCCCTTTCCTTCTATCACCCGACATTCCAGCATCTTAACTTCATATGCAGTAAAAGAAAGAAAGAAAGAAAGAAAAAAAAAAACCTAAAAAAAAAAAAAACAACAAAAAAAAAACCAAACAAAAAAAAAAAGAAAAAAGAAAAAACCGTTTTGCAGTTTTTTTCATTGCCAAAAACTAAATGGTGCTTTATATTTAGATTGGAAAGAATTTCATATGCAAAGCATATTAAAGAGAAAGCCCGCTTGAGTCAATACTTTTTTGTAAATGGCAATGCAGAATATTTTGTTATTGGCCTTTTCTATTCCTGTAATGAAAGCTGTTTGTCGTAACTTGAAATTTTATCTTTTACTATGGGAGTCACTATTTATTATTGCTTATGTGCTCTGTTCAAAACAGTGGCACTTAATTTGATCTTTTATTTTTCTTTGGGGTTTTTTTGGGGGGGGATTTTTTTTTTTTTTTTAATTTTTTTTTTTTATTATTTGGATGACCAAAGGTCATTACAACCTGGCTTTTTATTGTATTTGTTTCTGGTCTTTGTTAAGTTCTATTGGAAAAACCACTGTCTGTGTTTTTTTGGCAGTTGTCTGCATTATCCTGTTCATACACCCATTTTGTCCCTTTATTGAAAAAATAAAAAAAAAACCTTAAAGTACACAGTGTCAGCTTCTCGTGTCCTCATTTGACACACGCTGTAGATGGCTTCCAGCAGCAGGCTGTAGGAGAAGGTCCCGCGCAGGGGCGTTTTGGGGTGCGCGCTCCTAACCCCGAGGAGCGCCCGCCGCCCAGCTTGTCCTTAAATAAGCCGCCTCTGCCGAGGAAGAGGATTTTTGGGCTAACGAGTTAGCTTTCCGGCCGGTGGAAAGCGTTCGCAGTCTGGACCTGTAGTTTGGGGGTTTTTTTCCCCTCCTTTAGTCGAGGACTAATCTGTGACACCCCCCCCACCCCCCCCGCCCCGATAACCGGCGGCATCTCTGGCTTTCACGTAGCGGCCTCGGTCTGCGACAGGGACTTCCCTCCCCAGTTTGGCAATGCTTTGGCAGAAGAGGTGAGCAAAAAAAAAAAAAAAAAAGAAAAAAAGCTCTACAGCCCCCCCACCCCCCCCGAGACTCCCCCATCCCCGGCTGGTTTTGGGGGCGCGGGGTGAAATCAGCCGCTGGTGCACGCGGGCGCGTGGGCAGGAGCTGATTTCTCTCGGGGGGGGTACGTGCCGCGGCTCCGGGATCGCACCGACTGCGGCCCAAAGCTCCCGGCACGGCTGGAGGCTGGAGCTTGGGAGCTCCCCTCCCTTCTCCCGTGGGCTTTTTTTTTTTTTTTTTTTTTTTTTTTTTGGTGGGAATCACAGGTTTATGAAACGTTTTATGTGCATTGTCTCTAAAATCCGGACTCCAGTTCAGGTCCCCCCCGTCCCCCCCTTAGGGGTCTGTATATGTTGTCAGTTTGACAAATACTGCATGTTGCAGCATCTCTTTACTTTATTAAAGCACGTACCGCTGTGATACTGTCTCTTGCTGTTCCTAGTGTAATGGATTTAATACTTTTTTTTTTCTTTTCCTTTTTTTGATTTCTGTAAAACCTTCCAGTTGTTCTGTCGTCTTCTTGTGATGGCATCGTTTGTTGCCTGTATTTTGCCCAGCGCCTTCTGAAGGGGAAGTTTGGGATTTAAAAAAAAATACGAAAATATATATCTAAGGAAAAAAATGTGTTCCTTTTCTAAGAGAGAGAGGAAAAAAAAACCCCAAAACTCCGTTTTAATCCCGGGACAGGAGGAATGAAGGTTGCGTTTTCTGGGCTAGTGAGACGAGCATTCGGGGGGGGGGGGCTGGAAAAGCACCCCTGAACCGCACTCCCCTTTGCCGGGCCGGTAGCCCCCGGCTGTCGCCGAGGTGGATGCTGCGCCGGAGCCGTGCGGATGCGGGTGCTGCCGGAGGGACCCCTAGCACAGCGTAGGGGAGGCAGGGTCCGGCCCCGGCGCGGTGGGGTCGGGGTGAAGGGGATGGACGCGGCGACTGTCCCGGGGAGCGCTGGTGTACGCGGGGATGCGCAGAGCGCTTGGCAGCTGCCTTGACGCCGTGACTTTTGATCCCATGCCATGAAACGTCCGTACAGAGTCCGGTCTCTCCCTGCCTCTCACTATTTTTATTGCTGGTTGTTCGCACCGCGGTCGAGACGTTGTCTAGAGGACTCGTGTTAGCTGACCTGCCCGGGGTCGAGCGTAGCCTGGCTGGCTTTCGGAACGGGCGCTGTACCCCGTGTCTATTCTACGGCGGTCGTCGTGCCACTACCTTTCTCTGTACTATGTTTTACATATGAAGTAAACATATGTAAAATCATGTAACGTCGTCATGTAAAGTACAGGCATATATACAGGCATCTGTATACAGATCTATATACAGGCATCGTGAGGCAGATCTGGGTTCCATGCACTGCTACAAGATTAACAGGTGGAAAACATACGACGATTTATTTATCTTATTTTTTTTTTTTTTAAAAATTGCGCGGCGACGCATCTGATTTACAGGTTTCAGAAAGCTGAATTTTACAGGTTTCAGAGAGCTGAATGAGCCCTCCGGGCGCTGCGTTGCCCTGCGGCCGTGCACGCGGGGCTGGGGCGGTGGTTTGGAGGGGCTTCAGGAGAAGCAGCTCCTGCTGTAGGAGAAGTTGTCTGAGCACCGGCTGGCCGGCGAGAGCGTAGCTTGTGAACGACGACGCGCTGTCACCTCCACGCCAAAGCGGAATTCGCTAACGTGATGTTTTTCTGCCAGTGGCGATGAGTTGGTGGCGTGACAAACCCGTTGAAGTTTGCTGGGTTGGGGCGTGGATGTCTAAGGCCCCGTCGCGTGCTCTCGAGCTGCTTCGGCATCCTGCACACGCGTGACCCGCGCTCCCTAGAAACTTTCCTGTTTCTCTCTGTGCAAAAAGGTGTCTCTGTAAATAAGGACGATATTTGGGTAACAGTGTCTCTATCGTTAAAATCTCAAACCCCCTCAGCTTTCGAGGAGGAACCTGTTTTTGTGGCACAGACCCCTTTGCCGTTAGTATTTAATCTCCTCCAAACTGAACGATTAATGCAACGAAGGCGCTGAAACAGTATCCAGAATTTAGGCTACAGATGTTTCGTATTTATTATGGTTCCAAGGGCTGAGATAAATACAGGAATAAGTGATACCATGTCTTTGCTTGACATTCAGGAGGCTTTGGCGTATCAGATGACATACAGTTTCGGGGTTTATCTACGCGCGGAGTTTGTACAAAAAAGAGAGATCAGCCGCTCTTTTAGCTCCCTCCTTTATTTTCCTCTTATAAAGGTTGAGAATCATTTTTGGTGGATGCATGGGCAAATCGTAGTATTGACTAGGAGAGTGATACTGCCCGGCGGGCTCTTTGCTGGAGTTGCCGGGGAGCCGCCGCTCCTCCAGCCCCGACGCTCGGCCGCTGGTTTCAGCGGAGCCGCAGGGGTGCAGGCGCGGGGTCCCGTCCCCGCCGAGGGGCAGGAGGCACGGGGGACCCCTGGGTTTCGTGCCGCTCGGCGGGACGCACGCGTCGCAGCGGCGTTGTGCCGGTACGGCGCGTGGCCGGGGTGGCTGCGGAGCTCTTGGCTCCCTTGAAAGTCTCAGCCTGCTTTAACGTCAGCCTGAAACGCGTCGGGCTCGGACATGAGCAGCAGTGAGCCCTCCCCGGGGGGAAACCGGGCACGTGCTCTTGGCTTCGGAAGGGATGCTCCAGTTTACACCCGGTGAAGATCTGGCCTAGGAGCTGCTTATTTAGTCTTGACAGCAGCTCGCGCGTAGCCCTTCAGCCGCTCTCTTTAAGTGTTAATGAAGCAATTTCCATAGAAACTGGCTCCCCGGCTGGGTGTGCGGAGGGGGATTTTGGGGGGGTGTGCTGACGATGCGCCGGCCTTGCCACCGCCGCCGCGTGCGGTGTAGCCCTTAGCCTGCCGTTCGGGGTATTGTGGTGCTTGGTGCTTGGCCTCGAGTCGGGGCTCGCAGCCGCTCTCATTCTCCGTGTGAGCGGAGCCGGGGATGTTTGCTGTCCCGGCGCCCCGTCCTGTGCTGCCAGAGCCGATGGCGAGTTGCCGGTGCGCTTCGCTGGGCACGGGCTGGGGCTTTGCGGCTCGAGCTTCGCTGCTGCGGCGTGCGCTTGCACGCCGTGCGATGTCCAACGTGTAATGAGTCGGGGAAAGTCCTCCGTGAATCGCCCGCCGCGTGGCGTATTAACAGCACCGATGGCTTTAAGAGGGCCTTCGGCACCCGGATGCGCTGTGGGTGCTGAGGGAAGCCCCTGAGGTTTTGGCAAGGAATAGGAGGGAATTTTCAGACAGGCTGGCTCGGTCCTTGCCCAAACAGAGCTCCTGGCACAGTGCGGGTTTCCCAGTAAAGCCCAGGGGTTTCTCCTCCTAAACGATCCCTGTGGTTGCTGCGCGGTGCCGAGCGATGCTGGACGCGAGAGCGCGGCCCGAGAGGAGGAAGGGCTCCGTCCTGCCGTAGCCCTTTGCGACAGTTGGGTGTCCTAGTTGTTAAAAAAAAAAAAAAAAAGAAAAAAAGTAAAATAAGAGAATAACTCGCACCGTGGGCCATGTCACACCTGTTCTCTCCTCTGTCCCCATGCTCTCTGTAGGTTCGGCGTACCCCCCCAGCTGGCGCAGCGCCCAGGGAGCCCCTGACGTCTGGCAGTTTTCGGATGGAAGTTCAAGAGCACTTAAATTCTGAAAGGAGGTGAAGCTGGGGCGAGCGGCCGGCGGCGTCTCGGCATCCGGAGGTGGCCTCTGTTCTGCTGGCTCGCCGCGTCCCCGGGAGAGCCTGAGAAGTCACCCGCTGAAGGCAGCGCTCCCCGGGCTCCTCCTGCCTGCAAGACTATCGTATTTATATTTTGTAATAGAGTACGACACTTCTTTGGGGTTGGTTTTTTTTTTTTGTTTGTTTCTTTCTTTTTTTATTTTCTAAAAACAAAAAAAAGCAAACCCACCCACCAAGGTCAAGGGCTTATCGATGGCTTCGACCGGCTCCTTTCCCCGTGAAAAAGACTGTCTTGCTCTTGTGGACAACCCGGCCTGTTGGTTATCTCCGTGACGTGCCATTTCTTGGAAGGCGCATCTGATGTGACGAATTAAAAATAAAACAAAACACAGTGTAGGTCTGTGGGTGGGTGGGAAATTGCCATAATAAATGTTGGAGCTTTAGGTTTTGTTTGCTCTGTCTTTAATTTTTAATGCTAACGAGGGCCAGGCGGCTGGTATGACTTTGTATTACCGTTTCGGCTGCAGAAAACCAAGTGCTGAGTTTACAAAGAGAAAGCCGGGGCCGGTGTCCACGCGAGGGGCTGCACAGCCCCGGCAGGCAGACCTTTCTCGCAGAGCTAGACCAGGCGTCGGGCTTACGGCCGCGGCACCCCGAGTCGGGGCGAACCCCCCTTGGCGTTCGGTGATGCTGAAGCGGGGGGGGTCTCCCAGCTCTCCTCCATCGCCCGCCTCCTCTTGATGAACGCCAGCTGCCGTGTTACATTTCTGCTGTTAAACTACGTACTTTTGGGGCCGGTGGGATCCGTAACGTCCCTTAGTGTCCATCCCAGGAGAAGCGAGGCCAGCTGGCGGGTTTCGGGAGGAGCGATGGTCTTGCTGTGGAGATGCTGTCAGTACCAGGGGATGCAGAGCCCCGCCCCGAGCCGGGGTACCGGGGGACCTGCTCTCAGGTCGGTGTCCCGGTGCCTCCCACCGAGCGCTCCAGCCCTTGCACAGCTTTCCCGCTTGCCGGTGACGCTTGTCCCTTGCTCGGAGCTGAGCACCCGCGCAAGGAGTTTGCTGGTTCGGGGCCCAAGCGCTTTGCTGAACGGAAGATGGGTTAAGTGCGTGCTTGTGTGCTGTCTCCGGTGGGATTTATAGGCTATAGCTACTCATGCCTGTGCCGGCGAGCGGGAATGGACCTTATTTGGGGAAAGAAACCAGCTGGGTAGCGAGTGGAGTTGCTGGCCGGCCACATCAGGCTGCCAGGACACCCGCTGCTGGTCGCAGTGGGACGGAGCCGAGCTGCGGGGCAGGGGCCAGCTGATTTATTGGCTTCGTGTATTAGCTTCATTCTCACTTCTGGATTTATTCATCTCCTTTCTTAAAATCTGCGCGAGACACCCGGCCGGGGTGACTCTCTCCTGGCGAAACGGCCGTAGGGAGAACGACATTGCCTTTTCAATGGGTGGTGGTCGCTCGTTTGGTTTTTAAAAACTCAGGCTGTAGTTCTCATGTCGGCCGGGGCATAGCACAAGCACAGACACTTTCGTACCTTAGAGCTCAGCAAGGGGCCGGGGGCAGGCGGCCAAAGCACCTCCACACAAGGCTCGAGGGTCAAGCCGGGAGCCCGGGGCACTTGGTGTATAGGCGTGGGTTGACCCAAAGGGAGCTACCGCTGCTTCTTTTAAGGTGATTTGGTCTTTGAGGTTCAACTACCCAAAAGTCTGCACCCACCCTAAGCTTTTTTTATCGTTAGGAGATGTTTTTCAAAGGTTCTTCCTATGCCACCTCTGTGTCTGCTTATAAGGGGTTTTGTGAGCCTTGGAAGGGTGAATCCTGTTGCGTTAAGCATCCTATCGATGGCAAACACACCACTGGTAAGGAGTTAGCAGTTCCCATTAGCTGCTGGCACCCCTGCTCCTGCCCTGGGGTATCTCTGCACCAGGCAGCTGTGTCAGATCGGGGCTAACGAAGTTACTAATTGCAAAGGGGGTTGCTCTGCTCTCTCCTCCAAATTGCAAACCAGGGATCACCTGGTACCTATCTACGGCAGGCCTGTAATGCTTATAACGAAGGGCAGCTGGGAAGCTGCTTTATAAGGGTTTTTCAGTGTGCTGGTTGGTTTTGGGGGTGTCTTGACCCTTGCTTTGTCTGAGCACAGGCAAAGCTCAGTGCATAGATGGCTCCTGGGGTAGCTGGTCGTGCTTTTGACGCTCTGCCCGGTGGAACGAGTGCGACGTGCTCTGCTTTCTCTGGCCGCGGCCCATCTCTCCTCCAGCAGCCGGTGCAAGGCAGGTGTTTCTCCCAGGAAAAGCAGAAAATAACAAAGCAGCGACAGCCGAATGTGCTCTGCCAAGCACAGAGGGGAAAAGTTACACCTGTCCTTTCGTGAAGTGTTGAAGGTAAAGTGAAATAGTTCTTAAAATGTATATTTTTTAATACAGGTGTTAACCTCCCTTCCCCCTCCCCCCCCACCTCTTAGGACTTTAAAATATCTGCAGAATTTATGTGTTGCCTTAAAGCTACCGATACAGGTCAGGACTGTGCCGAGAGCCTCTTGTAAGTGTTGGGGCTGCACCGTGAGCTCCTCTCCCCGGCTGCAGGGCCTGATCCTGCTCCCAGGGTCCACGGGGCTCTTGCAAAGCAACAGGGCTGCCCCAGCGCAAGTTCTTGGTTGGGTTTTCCACTGCCTCGTGCGACCTGGGCTGCTGCGTGCTTTAATTAGGGGTATCGTTAGGCTCCTTTTTTTGTCTGGCCAGGACTTGGCTGCTGCAAAGGCCTTTGCTGTATCCGGGTGTGCGGAGGACGGCCAGCCATCGCGTTACGGGGGCTTAACGAGTTTCTGCCAATTAACAGGAGTCGAGGGTTTCCTGTGAGGGGAGAGCTGGAAAGCTCTTAGCCTCAAAGCTGGAAGGCCGCTCTGTTTTCAGTGCGAGAGGGGCGATATTCCTAGGGATTTTGTATTTAAGCGTATTCCCAATGTGTCGGTCTGCACATCAGAGTTAAAAAAACTCAGTACATTTGGTCTTTTATAAAAAAACCAAAGCTCCTAAAGTTTTGGAGTTTTTAATAAGCAAAAGAAAAGCTCTTTCTTTCCCAGTCCACGGGGCTGAGATGAGCAAGATACCTGGGAATTAGCTAGCTTAGCTTTGATTTTTTGGGTTTAAACAGCTGCTTTCAAACTTGAAGGCAATTTGACTGTGCTGTATTTTATTTCTAAGCACACTTTCATGACACTAAAATGCAGCAAAGGTCAAGTCTTTTGTGAAGTCTAACTTAAGTTTTGCTTTCAAAATAATATGTATTTTGGATTCAGGATGTATTTGGGCCATGGGTTTTTTACAAGATGAGAAAGCGCTCTCCAGAAGGAATCTGAAAGCAGATCTAAAAACCCTGGGAAGGAGATTTCGAGCAACGCTCCCAAACACCCCACGTTTCATTTCAACCCCGGCTTCGTGCCGAGTCCCGCTACGCGACCCCCGAGAGCAGCGGCAGCGTTGGGCTCGGGAGCATCGCGGCGTTGGTGGGCGGCGAGGCGGCTGCGAACGCGGGGGGAAGGCGGAGGGAAGCGCCGTCCTGGGGGCTGCTGGAGGTTATTTTACCAGCTACGCTCTTTACCCCATGCTTTTGTTTTGCATCTCGCTTCTTCCGGCGCTGTGCGTGTTTGAGGTGTCTGGATGCCGGCGAAAGCCGGGGGTGAGCCTTTACCTGCAGGTTTTTGGTGGTGAGGCGGAGGACGGGCTGGACGTAGCTGCCTTGCCAGGGCTCTCCGCTCTGGTGCGATATTTCACGTGATCCTGCTGTAAATTAGGAGTGAGCCGAACAACCCCCAGAATGAGAGTGGTGCCTCACTTACTTCTTTTTTTTTATTTTCTGCTCCCTCCCCAGCTTTTCCCATTCCAGGTGTGATAAGGCGTCAATCACCATTCAGTTGTATCTGCTTCAAGTTGATTAAACCTTGTTGCCCCTCCATCCCAACATCCCCTGAACCTCCTCTCCTTGCAGAAGTCACCCTCTTAACGTTCATATTCTACAGGGGTCCAAATAATCAATTATTCCCAAGGAAAGATGGAGTTGGGGGGGCGGGGAACACAACAAAACCCCCCCCCACACCCAAAATATGGCCCTTATTCCTTAATCTCACTGGATAGAGTTACACATCTGGTAGAGGCTTGTTCGTTGTTGCTATTACTTTTATTGCGTCTTTAGCGGTGATGAAGTTCAGATGGCAGAACCAGTGGGCCCCAATTTAATTTCGTCTGGCCTCCTGTAATGAGCACGACGTGATCCCCGGGAAGCGCTGGCTCGGCCGCAGCTCCAGCGGGCAGGCGCTTGCGTGCCGTGGTGATGGGCAGAGGTGGTGCGGACAGGCGAAAAAACCCATGGCGAGGGTGGGAGGGGGGGGGGGGAAAAGGACAAATCTGGAAATAGGGATGCTAACGGGTGGGTGGAGGTGTCTGTGCTGTGTGACCATCAAATACTGCGGTGAGATGGATGGGCGGATGGAGGGATAGCTTTTCATGTCAAAACCCAGAAGCAAGATCACAAGGTGGATTTCCACCTGGTTTGGTGGCTGGGGTGTGCGCGTTGTGATGCTTTCTGAGGTTGCTCTAGCCCTGATGGCTCTTTCCTGGCGATTTCCGTGACCCTCTGGGTTTCCAGTGGCAATGTATAGAAGCTCCCACCTCTCCCCAAATGTCTGCAAATGCATGTGTCTAAGGGCTATACAGGATTCATTTACGGGCCTCCCGTTGGTGGGCTATGTGCATGCAAAATGAAGGTTGTATTTGGCTTCTAATATTCAGATCTATATTCCATATTGTGTTGACCAAGAAAAACAACTCAGCCCCCGTGCTGAAGAATGTGATGGACTGATGACTTTCAGAAACATACTGTAAATCAAGGAGGCTAATAAATACTTGCTATTAATAAAATGGGGCTACTGCCTTTCAAGTTATTTTCATGTTTTACAACATCTTAAAATTTAAACGGAATGAAAAAGGCAATACTTTTGGACCTTCCCTCTTCCCCCAGCATGGTTGTTGCTAAACTTAACCTCCTCAAATGCCCAGACAAGATGAGTTTTTCTTCAACGAGAAGGTCTAGATGGAGCAATCGGACCCCTGCCCAGCCCTGTGGAGCTGTTGAGGGGCTGGCCCCAGCAACAGGGTCCCCTTGGCAAGAGGTGGCCTCTGGCCAGATTGTCCCTATGGTCTGGCAGAAGATCCCTAGAGTTTGTCCAGACCAAGGCATCGAGGAGCCCGCAGCTACAAGCTGTACCACCTGCACCAGTTCACGCTAAAACCTTAATGCTTCCCAGTTCTGGGCAAAGCCGCTCCAGGTGGTAAGCGCAGGGGCAGAGCATCCACAGGCTGTTTAACCCTTCTGGTTGGGTTTCTCTGGGCCTGCACCCCGTCCGCAGCAAGAGGTTGGGTGAAGGTGTTGGTGGCCGAGGGCCTCCTGCGAAGCACACCCGCAGGCAGCAGAAAATGGGGCTGTGAACTTGCTTCTTGAATATCTGTAGCAGAGCTCGTAGTGCCTAGGGGGATGCCAGATCAGACTCTTTAAATAGCTGTGCCCTTGCAAACCCGGGACACTTTGGGCAGAGAGGGAGTAGAGGACAGAGCCCTAAATAAACCTTTATTTTTTTTTTTTCCTTTATGTGAGTGTCTGTCCTTTCCCTGACCTCCTCTTGCAGCCCTCCGTCGGCGAGCAGAGCCCGGTGGCTGTGACGCTTCAGTCCCCCTTCCCCGCGGGCCGAGGTTGTCCTCTGGCAGCCCTTGTCCCACCCCTCGTCTCCAGGAAAGCCCCCGTCGGTGGGTGGTGTGGGCTCTGCCTGCCCGCTCCCCCCAAACACCCCTGCACCCCTAATTCCAGTATGGATAAAACTTATTTTTTTTATATATATTCTCCTCCCAACAGACCTCTTCCCTGCTGCCTCCCCGGCATGCTTTCCTGGGATTCGGCTTTTCCATTCGGAGGCATCGGGGAGCAACATCCCTTCGGGAGCTGCTTCACACCTGGCTGCTCCTGTTGGCTTTTTGCGGCCGAAAATCCCCTGTTTTCTCTCTTTTTTTCTTTTTTCCCTTTCCCTCTCTCCCCTGCTGAAGAGATAGCACCTTCTGCAGCTGTAGTGATTAAAGGGGAGGGGAAAAAATAAAGCTTATTTAAAGTAGAGCCTGGCAATATAAAATAAGGTGTGGAGGTGATGAATGATCCCGGGGTATATTAAAGCAGGGGCTGGCATTTTCGACATCTCTCCTACCCGCGGCGTGTTTGAGCACCTCTGAGACCGGCTGTTTTGAAATGCCGAGCATCCACCCCCGGGCCCTCATTTGGGCAAGTTTAAAAACGTCCTCTGGGATTTAGTCAAGTTGTTGCTGTTTTCCTCTCCCGAAGACCCCGGCGCTGCCGTATGGGTGCGGGGCCGGGAGGGGCCGGGAGGACAGATGCCACCCCAGCCCCGCTCCGCCTCCCGGGGCCGAGGGGACCAGCGGATGGGCTCCCCTGGAAAGGGCAGAGATGATGGGGAAAGCCTTCCTGGCTTTTAAATGCTTTTTAAAGGCTCTCGGAAGCGTATTCCCAGCACTGCTGTAAGAGGCAGTCAGGAGAAAGGGAGGGGGGAAAGAAAAGAGCTCATTGCATGCGACTAGCAGGGCAGGCACGGGGAAATTATGCATTTTTCCGGACTGGCTTATTCCCTTCTGTGTATTAAACATTATTTTAATATTCGAGTGACAATGTTTTATAATTAAGCTAAATGTAAGAGCCGGAGTACGCTGGAGAGCTCGGCTTGGTGTGAGGAGGTGAGGAAGGTTTCCACCCGCTGCCCAGGATTCACCCCGGGTTGCGGCATCCTCCGCGGCCGCCCTGGCAAGCACGGTGCCTGGCTCTCCGACGCGCCCCGCGCTTCGGCAAGTAAAACCTTTAACTCGTAAAGGTTGTAATGTTAATATAGAAGAAAAGCCTTTTAAAAAATTACATTAGTTCACAGACATCTATTGAACTCATGAGGGGAAATCTAGCCCCTGAGAGATAGAAACTAAAGAGCTGAGCCATAAACCAGTATGATAACATCCTTATTATAAGATGCAAATTAAGGGGCCCAATTCACTTTAAAAAAGCATTATGAGTATTTAATTTTTCTAGTGGGAATATCTCTGAAGTTGGCCTGCGTGTGGTTTTTCGTGCTGTGTACTTAAAAAAAGAAGAAGAACGTAAGTCAGGCCACGAAGAAGGTGCTGCAGGCAGAGCTGAGGATGCTGAGGGGTGGTTTGAGTGTCGGAAGACGTAGCGGGCGCTTATGGCGGGCGGGAGAGCACGTGTTCACACCCGGTTCAGATGGGGAGGCCGTGGCTAAAGCCAGCGGCATGGCGCTGGGTTTCCGAAGGTGTAAAACAGGGTCTGAACCTGCCCTGGGATTTAAGTGTTTCATCCCCGGAGCGTCCCCGTGCATCTCTGGCCGGCGGCTCGGTGCAGACGCGGGTGCCCTGCGGGTCAAGAAGCGCTTGGTTGAGACCCCACCTGAGATTTTTTTTTTTATTATTTTCTGGGCAACCCGCTCCCTGCCCTTGGTGTTGCATCTCCTTTTGGGGGGTGGCTGGGCTGTCGTGATGCTGCCGACAGCGTTATTGGTTACGGGTTGTAGAAAACATACAGTCTGGAGAAGGGACCACCGGGCTTTCGGGTGCTTTGCTTCAGGCACTTATTCATGCTGGGAACGATTCGAGGCTTCACCGTATCTGCCGAGTTTGTTTCTTCTGGCTGTTTCTTGTTTCCTGGAGCCTTTTAAAATTATTTTATTTTATTTTTCCCCCCCCTCTGAAGTTGGAAGATGGCATAATTACTGCCCCTGCCTTCGCCCTCGCTGTTTGTCAGACGCCGGAGGTTAAAGTCTCGAGCCAGAAGAAGGACTTGGCACGCAAGGTGGGGACAGCTGGGATAAAAGAGAGAGAGCCTCTGAGTGTTTGGTCCGCTCTCCAACCAGCTTTAGGGTTGAAAGGTCAAGACTTGTTCTAAAAAGCAAAGAAAACGCAGTACCCTAATTCGCATCCTTAAAGACAAAAGGCCTGGTTCAGCCGCCTGCGTGCTGGAGCCATCGGGAGGCTAGAATTGGCTTTTCAAACGCAGAAAATAAAACAAAACCCCTACCCTGAAAGATTGCTTTTCAGGCGGGCATTATACAGCTCTCCTAGATAATGCGCAGAGGTCAAGGGTTGAGTCAAATAGGGAGACCAGGTAAATGCGTTCATCTGAAACCCAGGGATTAGGTGATTTTATTTATTTTGTGGAGTTGTAGAGCATCTCTCCAATTATGGAGATGAAAACCGGGGTGGGACGGGAGCTGCCGGCTCCGGACCCAGCCCCGTAGCTTGAGTTTGGGGTCGTGCTCTGCTCCCACACCCCAGCTGCTGCCTGGGGTTCGGGGCATGAAAAATAAAAGGGGTTTTCCTGAGGTTGGGTCAATGGGTTGAGGAAACCCTGGTCTTCAGCTGGACCCCAATGGCTGAGCTCAGTCCAGGTCTGAGCCACGCATCGGAGCCTGTTTCTCACCCCACAGCTCCCTCCCTATCCCTTTTCTGGCACTCGAATACTAATTTGTTTCCAAAGCACTGTTTACAAGGAATATTGCTTTTTTTTTAAAGCTGCACGGATGCATGCGGCCAGCAAAGACCATAAAAGAGCGGCAGGTAATGCCTGCTGTCAGGCGCTGGGCTGGCCCAACCCTTAGAAATACAGAATCCTTGTTTTGAGTGTTTTTTTTTTTTTAAAAAAAGAAAATAAATCCAATATATCCTTCTTTTATCTTGTTTAGGAATCATAAATTTAGCACGTAACAGGGTTAGCGGACCGGCTAGGCGGCTGTATGGGGCTACAGGTTAGTTAGGTTGGAAGTATTTATGGGGCTGTCGCTCGGCTGGTGCCTGGCGGGGGGCTGCGCCGAGGGGGGCTCATCACTTGTTGCACGTAGCATTAAACACCTTAAAACAAACAAACAAACCAACCTTTTCTGATAGAGCAGGCCACGCCACAGCAATCCTCCCGCAGATATCTATAAAAAGAGGTGTTTTATGAGTGTTTTTTCCCCCACCCCATCCTGAAACCACATAGGAGTACTCGGAGCATCATATCTACAAGCACGGCCAAAAATTGCCCGGCTGTGGAGAATTTTGCTCGTCATTTACAAAGTGAACTTTGCGGGGAAAGTGGAGGGTAAATATCAGGACGATATAAAGCTCGTGGCCGAACCCTGGCGATAATCTCTCGGCCAGGCACGCCGCTGTTTTCCATGCCATTTCCCAGCTTGTTGTGCACCCTCTAAACCTCCCCCTCCCCTCGATTTAGGAATAGGAGCCTCGTAAATCCTTCCGACCCGGATGCTTTATCGGGTGCCCCAGCTTCTCTCTGCGAAACCACGGCGCGGGTGGCAGGGGCGAACATCTGTGCAGGGGATATCCTCTTGCTCCCGCTCCTCCGCGGCCGGCCGCTATCGCCGCCGGGAAGGCAGTTGTGGTTTGGTAGCTTTTTAGCTGCGAAATGAGGAAGGATGTTCTTCCTTGCGGTTTGCAATTACGGTGTAGAAAGTAACAAACGTATTTCTGCATCCCACCCCAGATTCGCTCTCCTGCAGCCAGGCTGAGATAAGGGGTGATGCGTCGGAAAGCAAAACCTCGACGGGGAGCGAGTTATGAAAGTGATTGTAAAAGCTCCCTGGGAGGTTCAGCGTGGGTCTGTGCCCGTGCGTGGCTCTAGCAGCGTTTGGAAATAGCATTTGATATCACATGGCACCTTGCTTAAAAAAAAAAAACCAAACAAACCCAAAAACCAGCGTTCCTTTGTGCCTGGGTTGCAGCAGTTGGGAACCCGGTGCCATAAATCCAGCCTCAGTCTTTAACTCTGGAAAGTCTTCAGCTTTTGGGAACGGGTGATGCATTTGTGTCTCGCACACATTCGTGTCTCGCACACACCCCTTGCACCCTGGTGTGTGCACACCAAAGCCTAGAAAGGCCCAGGATTAGCACCAGCGAAGGGCTGGGCTGGTCCATTGCTGGAGATGCTCTGGAAGGGCTGCGGGGAGAGTTTGCTCCTGGACGGAGTGATGCCCGATTTCAGGTTTGCCGTCACTCCAAAGATGGATCCCGGTCCGGCTTGACAGCGGCTCCTCGGGAGCTGCCGTGGGGATGGCTGAAGCTGGAGCGTACTAGCTTGGCGTGCTTGAAGCGGTTGGGGATAAGAAGTTGAGAAATAGTCAATTCTTGATTTGTGAGCAGCACAAGTGTCTGGCTCGTGGCCGGTTATGGGTGCTCCCTCCCAGCCGTGTGCCAACCCCAGCAGGTCGGGTGGGTGAGGGCTCCCTGGGGCACGTCCAGCCGCAGCGAGGATGTTTCTGGGCTCACATTTTTTTTTGGAAGAGTGTGGCGGGGGTCCTGCTTGGGGCCAGATGTCTTTCCAGATGTGCTTCTCCTCGCACCTCCCTTACATCTTACCATGAGGACCATGCAAGGTCTGATTTTTTTTTTTTCACCTGCTCTGACAATCCCTGGTCCCAGGGCTGGAGCAGCAGAGCTGCTTGCAGACCAGGGCCATCTCAGTTTTACTTTCACGCATACCTATATTCCTCTTCTTTAAAGGAAGAGACTGAACCCCTCCCTGAGTTGCGCTGGGGTGGATATAAGGAGGGAGAAAGAGCAGCCTCAAAAATCAGGGGGGCTCCTGGAAAAACTTGACGCTACGAGTTTTTTTTCTTTTCTCTTTTTTTGTTTGTTGGTTTTAATGTTGTTTCTTGCACTGCAATGAGAAGGTAGAGGTGAATCCTCCCCAGACAGGGAAGCGCAGCTGGGAAGGGGACGATCTTTGCCGATGGCCCCGGCCGGGACGTGCCGCTCCCCCTGCCAGGAGCCCCCGCGGCTGGGGCCCTTTTCCCCGCACTGCTCGGCAGGTTTCGGCATGACTCACCGGAGCCTGGGACGAGGTGGGGTGTTTTCTTCCAGGTCAGGATTTAGGTGGATTGGCAAAGGGCTGTGGGAATGCTTTTAAGGTGTCTTCTTGCATGTTTGTTTGGTTTTTTTTTTTCCCCCTCTTCTTTTCCCTGTGAGCAATGTCAGCCTCTCCCACTCTGCCTTTGCCCGGCAGATGAGTGAGGAAGGATTTGGGCTGCTGGAGATGCACGTATAGCAATCACCTGCATCCCACCCCGTACCTGGGCTCAGCATCTTTCCTCCCCTTCTCCCCACCACCCCCCAAAACCGCTCCCCACCTCCAAAGAGGTCAGCGCCATCGCTCCCAGCCAAGGGCCACCAATGCACCCCGCTTTCCTCCCTCCCCGTGGGGTGCATTAGTGATGGGAATCAACTCATGCTTACGTAGGTATCGCCACACGTGGAATAACAAAAATAACAGAACAAGAGCGATGGAGCTGCCACTAACACGCATCGAAGTCTTTCAAGACTCGGAGCTCCGAGGCTTGTGGAGGGATAAATAATAAGCAGTAATTAAAGGTGCACGCACTGTACTGCTCTGCATTGCAAGAGCTTTTGCAACGGATGGACGTGCCGTCGTGCTCGTCAAGGTCCTCGCTGCAGGAGTTTGGGGTGGCCGGGAGGGTCTGTAGCCGAGCAGCTGCTTGCACGCGAGAGACGCTTTGCATTTGTGTTAGTCGTCGTCTTTAGGGTGCGTTAATCGCTGCAGCCCCAGCTCTGCTCATGCAGGGCTTGCAGCCTGGCTGTTGCCCACCCAGAGCCAAGCCCGACTGTGCATCCCGGTACCCTGGCTGCTGCAGATCAAAGATCTCGTACCACCGAGCTGGGCTAAACGCAAGGTTTTTTTGCCACTGGTTCCCATCATAATTATGTATCTGCATGGGATAGACCCGAGGGCAAACCGTCCTGGCACTCCATCAGCGCTTTCCTACGTGCGCTTCTGGGAAGCGGAGGGACAGCCACATGCATGACCTGTTCTTCTGGCCTCTCCTCAATCGCATTGCAGCCTCAGGTGCATTTTTAGTTCCTCTGAAATATTTTTGGGGTGTTTTTTCACACTAGTGCCTCAATCACTTTTTTCTTTTTTTTCCCCCTCCTTTGACATGTCCGAACCATTTCATCCCATTCTTAGTATTGACATAAAAATGCAGCTGAGAAAACACTGAAGCTGTTTCAACAACTGCCATGCTAAGAAGTAAAGTAAACCAGAAAGTAGTTATTGCACCGAGAGCTTCCTCTTTAAATCAGCTGCGGGGGGGGGGGGGGGGGAGAAGTGAGAGTACTTGGTAATTAGATTCTCTCCCTCATCCTAATTGCATTACCAATAAATCAGCTCTGAAGATCTGTTTCTTTTTAAGTTTTCTTGAATTTAGCCTTTGTCTGAGAATCTTGGAACAACAGAGCCGCAGTAAATATGATTAGCCTATAGTTGACGACTGGGGTATTTTGGCTCTGCCCTGTGGACGCTCAGCCCGCCATGGTTAACCATCGGCCTCTCCGGGGAGAGGAGCAGCGGAGGGCCGAGCGTGGCGAGCTGGTCCCTCATTACCAACGTTGTTTAAGTAAAAGTGGAGGAGGCTTTACGTTAAGGGATAATTTGGCACACGCGAGAGTCCGATGGAAAAAATTAACTTTTCCTCAGCATGCCTTTTCATTCTGCCCTTTTTTCCCCCCCCTTTCTTTTCAGGGTTGCTAAAAGGCCAGGGAGTTTTAGTTTAGCAAATGCCTCTCATAAATACCTTCTATAATTTCAGACTCCTGGACCCCAAATCCCTTTAAGCTCTGATTAAACCATACATATATTGTATATTTTCTTTTTTAGAAGAAGAGAGGATGTTTAGTTAATATATAATTACGCGCGGGGTCTGTGGGCTGCGGATGGGCACAGGGAGAAACCCAGGAGCTGAGAGAGGAGAGGACAAAGAAGGAGCCCTTCTGAAACCACGCGGGGCGTCCCCTTTCCCTTAACTGAAATCAGGGCAGATCTCTTTCAATAGATCTCTTTCAATAAGAGGTGAGCGATGAGAGCTTATCGGTGACCTTCCACTGAAATCTTGCGCTGTTGAAACCTGGCGGTTGCACAAGGGGTGGGGCGGCAACGCGCGGCACACGGTACCGCGCCACGGGACTCCCGGTGAGTTCGTAACAAATCACAGCTCCCAGTTCGCCGGTGGTTCGTGTATGCAATTCGCTTTGAGGCGCTGGTTCGTGTGCACCGGGGTTACGTCCCTACGACGTGTGGCCAGATGATTTATCAGAAAAATCAATGCCGATGGTTTGAAAAAAATATCCTTGGTGAACACAATGTAAATTCTGGATTGAAGGAGTTCGCCCTCCCCACCGCTCAAGTCCATGCTTTGCAGAGCTTTATTGATATCGTGCATGAGTTTCTTCTGGCTAGGACAACGAGGACTGTTGTGTTGACAACACCATCACCTTCAGCACGAAATAGAGGGAGTCATGCCCCCAAGAACACAACCCTTGGATGATTTTAATTGGGAAATTTGGGTAGGAGGGACACTGGAGCATGCTACCTCCATTTGGAGAGCGTCAGTGAGACTGGAGCTGCTCCACGATGGGGGATGAGCCAAGGGTGATGCCAGCACTCGGTGTGACCTTGCTGATGGGGCACTGTCCTAAAGGCTCTGACCTAGGCGGGCAGAGCCACGTGCAGGTCACAGGCTCCACTGACAGCCCCAGGCACGGCCAGGGGATGGAGCAGGGCCAGAAGCCAGCCAGGGAGCCCAGGCAGGAGCAGCAAGAGATGGGGACAGAGATGGAGAGGATGGAGGAGACAAGGCTACATCCTTTAGGATTCAGAAACCTGGCCCACTAACCCTCCAGAAAGTGTTCAAGGCTGCCCTGCTTGGCCAGGGATGGGGATGGCCTTCAGCTGTAGCCATGCTGCTCCCTCCACTAATCCCCCACAGGTAGGGGCACCCAGCCCACTTCTCCTCCCGCTGTTCCTGATGATGGAGGTCTACGAGGTAGCTGATAAAGGCACGGGCCAACAGCAAGCTCAGGAGCAAAGGGCTGGAGCTGAGCTTGGAAGGAGCAGCAGTGGGTTGTGCATTTTTGGGTTTGCCTCGATGCTCTCTGGATGTCACAGAGGGTCCCCTGCCCTGGGTGGGCTGTGAGTGCATAAGGGGTCCCAGTGCTGCGATACCAGCCTTCACCCGGGCTCTGGCCTCTGCAGCCTTGTGCTCGCTCCTGAACTGGCTTTGGTTCTTCGGCTGGACCTGGGAGACAATGCCTGCGGTCTTCATTTGTGTTTGGCTAGCTCAGGAAAACATCTCTCTGGGCTCAAAAAACCTCTGGGACTGCGCCAGGTCTGCGCTCAGAAGTGCCGGCTTACTGCAGGTACCCAACGCGCTCTGGACATTGGGGAGCAAAGCTGTGTTGCTTTGGGAGAAAAGAGGGGATGTCCTTGCCTAGCTTCCAGAGGAGGGAGGCTCTTCCAAGGTGCTTCCTATTGAACTTCACCTGTGTGCATTGCGGAGCCTTAGGTGGCACCTCATCTCGGCTTGCTCATCTACGTGACCATCTTGGGTTGCTTCTGATGGGGTGGACTGGACCTTCACCGGGGCGATGCTCTCTGCGGGGCAGGTGAGTGGTACCCGTACGCTACCGCTCTCTAAAGTAATCCTGTCTTTAGGATTGTAGCTCTTTGCAAATCACATTATCTCTTGAGGCTCTCCCCATGCCCACGGTATGGCGCCTGCAATATATGTTATATCACACCATCTTTCTTCCATATTTGCCAGAAGGGGAAAGCTTAGCATGGACTATGCGTTAGATTTTTGGGAAGCCTCTATACTCCCTGGCACCACGGGCTCAGCTTAGCCCTTCATCTGTGCAAGAGAAATATATTGGGTATTACGAGTGCGCGGGATTGTGTAGTGCTTTTTTGAAGACATAGCTCTAGAGCTGGAGGCATGGTCTGTGCTGGTGGATTAATTGCGAGAAGGTGCGTTGCTCCATTATCCTGGCAGAGATACGTTTTTCTTCCCCGTACTTGACAATTCATGTTTTTGGGAAGGGCTGTATTTCAGTGCTGCAGTGGGCAGAAGACTTTAGGTTTCTGGCAGGTTTAGCTTGGGGGTTTGAAGTTCATTGGAGGTCCCTAAGCACTGCTAGATTAATAAAAATCACCAAACTATATCGCCTGGGGACATCAGCATCTCTTACAAGTGCTGAAAGGGAGGGAATATTCAAGCTCTCCAATGAGCGGCTTTGTACCATGACTAGTGTGTCCCTTGCTGGTAAGTCAGGGATGAAACCACGATGGGTTAATTCCTCTTTACCTCCGGGAAGTAGCAGGAGACCTTGCAGAAGCAAATGTGGTGACTGGAGACCAGATTATGTCAAATCTCACTGGATTTTGCCATTGAAATGGCCTCCCTCCACAGTTCCGCAAGTGATGCGATGGGGATGGGGCTGGAGGGAGGTGGGGCAGGAGGATTTGGAGCTGGTGGACCCCCACAGCTGGTCCTGCCTGTAACTGGGTTGGATGAAAGAAGAAAGTACAGCAGATGCTGGTCCTGCACCAAAGCCAGACCGGCTCCTCTGGTCCCGGGTCTCCTCTTATTCCCTTCACCCCCTTCCTGGGTTTGGCTCCAGGCAGGAGACCCAGCCCAGGGGACACCTTTTCTTCCTTTTTTTCTCATCACAGAAGCAGTGGGGCAGGCTTATCCAGTGCCACCAGGTGTACGTCTGGGGTCTGCATGGTGCTGAGCTCAGCCCAGGTCTCCTTGGGACACAAGGGTCTGTCTCCAACACCACCAGACCTTGTGGTCCCTCCCTTGGTGAGGCCGTATCACCTTGTACTTAAATTGACACCACGGCCCCGGTCTATCTCCTGCTCCCCCAACCCTCCCCTCTGAAAACCCCAGCAAAGGTCAGCTTTATCCATTTTTGGCAAAAGCACGCTACAACTGGCTGGACTGGTTTGAGAATGCCTGGTGGCAGCTGCGGCCTCATGCAAGGTCGCTTCAGGATTGCATCTCCCAGGCAGTGACTTGCTCGCTGGGACGGCGTGACTTTGCACTGTTAGGTGTCCATCCCGCTATACACCCAGCCAGAGCAGCCTGGCTTCGTCCGTCGTGGTCTCGCCGTCGCCCAGTGGTGGCCTGAGGTGTGAGGTTGGCGGTGTTAGCTTGGAGGAAAGCTATCTTGAAATTATTTTGGCCATCCCTTCATCTCTCTTTGCATCTCCATCTCTGGCATGGGGTACCTGGCTTGAGCTTTTGAGTAACTCCAGCAGCAAGGATTGCAAAATAAGGACTTATCCATTAAAACATCATCCTTGACTCCTGCGGACCCTGAGCCGCTCTCATCTGTTCTTGTTTGAGCGATTAAGGATTGCGCCATTAGTCTACTGCTTAATGAATATTGAAATGCTGTCTGGGAATGAAAAGGCGTATGTTTTCTGCGACACAAACAAACCAGAAACATTTTCCGCTGTGGTATGGTCCTCTAAGCGTTGGGTGTCACCCCCCTGGAGCTCCGGCGGTGCCCTCATCTTTGAACTAAACTGAGAAGTGGGGATCTTGTGGCTGGTAATAGCGAGGCCATTATTTTAAGGATACAAATGTTTAATGTACAATAACGAGTCACATAATGAATGTCCAAATGAGTGATGTTTTCTTCAGTTTTACATTCCCAGAGGCGCAGGAAGTATTGGTCACTTTGACACGGAAAGCAGCCAGGCAATTACACTGGTGTGCTCCAAAAAAAGGAGATTTTTATTTCATAACGCAAAACCTGAAAAAAGGCCCAGAAACACCCTGTGCTTCCTGGTCGCTGCTTTGAATTCAATTTGCCTTCGCTCCACATTAAAAAGGGACGGGGGGTTTAGGGCTGTATTTAGCTCCGAGCACCTCTGAGCTGGCGTCGGGTCTTTGGAAGCGAGGATGGGAAAGGAGAGCATGAAGGCATCTATGAAGGCAAGAAAGGGTTTCTTCTTTCCGGGGAAAGAAAAATTAAAATTAATGGAATCTGGTTCCCCTTGGCAGCGAAGGGGATGCTGCAAGGGGTAGAAGGAGGGTACCACCAGCCGGGAGTAAAGCTGGGGTGCTTGCTCTGGCTTGCCGCGTGGGTTTGGGTGACGGTCTGACTCCCCCGAAGTTACCGAAACTCCCCGTGGCTTTGGCGTAGCAGGGTTTTGCCCAGAAGCTTTCAGTACCCTCTTTTTTTTTTTTTTTTTCCCTTATTTATAAATGAGTTAATAAGAGAAGCTTTGCAAGATATTTTGAGAGCTTAGGACTTAAGGATCGATTCTTCCCTTACTGAAATTTCGGGGAAAGCAGCACCCCTGTCATTTTAGCTGGGCAGGACCAATTAATTATTTGTCGTGCTACAGAAGACAATGAAACCTGGGTAATTTCAGCAACGGTAGAAAATTAGTCTCGTGCATGTGCGTGCGGGGGAGGTCTCAAATGAAATGTTGCCTTAGAAAGCAAAGTTCCAGTGTTCAAAAAAAAAAAATCCAGGTTTTATCTATTTTACCAAAGGCTAAAATGAATTCTTATGTATATTTTATAAGAATATTTGTTTTGTTTATAGCTCAGCATTAAGAATACTTTTTTCTTAATAAGCTCATGTCAGAGCTCCCGTAACCGTAGCCTGAAGGATATATTTTTGCGAAAATGAAAAATGAACATATTATTTACCTATCAATACCGGGCAATGTTGATCAATGCAAATCAGTGGTGCTCCCCCCCCCCCCCCGGCTCGCACCGTTACGGGAGGCGGGTCGCCCTGCCTGGGCAGTGCTGGGACTTTATCTGTAATATGGAGCTTTCAACCGCCGGGCAGACAAAATGCCTCTCTGACAGCCAAGCCATTAATTACCATCATCTGAGCCTAATTCATTCATCCCTTTCCCTCTCATGCAGAGGGACAGGGAGGGCTGAGGGCACTTGGGGAAACGTAGGCATGATTCCATATTCGTTATGCGGCGAGCGCTGCCTGCGACTTTGTTGGTTGCAGTGGCTTTAATTGAATTGGCTTGCCAATAAAGCTGTTGTCATTCAGTAAGTGAATTTGTTGTACTACTCGCACCACAGCTGCTGCATACAACCAGGCATTTCCTGAAGGCAAGCCAACCTTGTGCTACCCTGGCTGGAGATTTTTTTTTTTTTTTTTCCGCCTTTCCCCAAAACTCATCCGTAATACGCTGCGTAATATCAATATTTAGGTGTTGTTTCCCACCAGGGAGAAACGGGGTGTCCTCTGCCTGAGCCCCTCTTGCAGGGGTCTGTCGCTACCCCAAAAGCGGTGGCTGTGGGCTGGGTGCTGGTAATCCATCGGGGTGTGGGACCGGCCGGTCAGCCCATGTGTTTTTTCAATTAAGGGGCTCTGACCTCCATTACCCTGCGCTGGTCGTGATAGAGCATCATTGTTCCTCCCAGTAAAAATAAATACAGAATATGACAGATAATATATTTTGTTAGTCAGGAGCTTAGAGTCCCATTAAGAAGTCTAGCAATATTGATAAAACAAAGCAACATTAGGAGAGGCATTTATTATAGGATATGTAGGCTGTTGGGCCAAAAAATACTCCAACTTTCTGCAGTTTATAAAACATTAGGGCAGGAGAGGGGGGGACTGTCTGATTTATGGCGGCTGTAAAGTGATACCGAGATGAAGTAAAATATCCCCAGGTCTGAGAAAGCATTACTTTTTGTGTTTTAACGTGTGGGACGAGCGTATACGCGATAGCCCGGAGAGCGGCCCGGGAGGCAGCCCGGTGGTGGCCAAGGACCAGCGCTCCCTGTACAAACACCTCATCCTTCTCATGGGGGAGCTGAGACGCAAACCTACGTCTGAACGCTACCTCTGCCCCCTCTTCTCTGCTGGGTCAGAGCAAAACCCCATATTTTATCACCCGAAGAAGGGGGGGGAACGGATCTGGATCCATTTCAAGACGTTGTGGCCGAGTCCCAACTCCAATCGGGATAAATTACTTTTTCTTGGTTCTACGCTGAGCTGGGAGAATTACCCCAAGAAAGAAGTTTTCTTCAGAATTTTTTTTTTAATAACCTCATAAAACATTGCATTGAAATCTGAGTTCGTTCCATCAGATTTCTCCAGATTTATGCTTATTGTAGATTATTTTTAACACATCCGAAATATGGGTAGGTAGGGTATTTCAAGCTTGCTGCTCAAATTACATCATGTTCAGCTGGATGCCTAACCGAAACTGCAGGAGCTGAAGTAATATTTTGGGTGTTGATCTCACTCGAGGTGAATCATAAATTTGAAGAGATAAGCTGGCAATTAGATGGTTAAACTGGTCCATGAATGCCTGTTTGTAGACATCCAATAAAAAAAAAAATAAATTTTGCCCCATGTAGGCTCACGTTATTTGAGTAGTAACTCACGAAGAGAAGTCTAAAATTGATTGATAATGCTAAAACTTTCCTTGACTTCAGTACCAATGGACGTAGCCTGTAATGGGGACCTGTTGCCTTCGGTGCTGGGAGCCTGCTCGTACAAATCCGTGGAATCGGTTTTGGCAAAGGCTGTGGTGCCTATTTCCAGCCTGGGAAGAGTCACTTTTCCTGTTAGTTCGGGAATAAAAGTATATCAAGCATAAAGCTTGAGGGCCTTAAAGTAGTTGGCTTGTCTCATCTTTCTGGGTGACCAAGTAAAACCATGATGGCAGATGTCCCGCTGATGTACATAAGAGCACGACCTTTTTCCCCTCACTGTTTCTTGGGATGTTTCCTAGAAATTAAGGTGCTACAGCCCTAGGGAATACCTGGGTGGTCAAGCTAGGTCCATCAGCCCAAATGCCTGGTGTTAGGCAACGTGCCTGGAGGCATGGGGCAGTGAGGGTGTATCGGAGGATGCATCGGTAAAGCCTGGCATTTTAGGCCAGGACCATGCAAATCCACAGAAGCCACCTCTCCTAATGGTTTTGGGGTGATGCTGGGTCCCAACAGGTCTGTCTGGCAAACGAGGTCTGCACCATTAGCAACCCTGAGCAAAGGCAGTAGGTGGGTCGGGATCTTTCCGCTGAATTCAGGTGCTGAGTTAGTTATGTCGGAAGCGTGTGGATAAAGCTAAATAACCCAGGCAGGATCTGTTGTTTGCTGCCGGGGAGAAGATTTGTGATGCCTGGAGGAAGCAGTGGTGGCACTGGGGTGCTGGGTCTGGGTTTCCTCCTGGCCGGGAGCGTTGGAGGTCCCAGGGCACAGGGAAGCTCTCCAGCTGTTGGTGGGACCTGCAGGCCTCTTACCACATGGATGACTTGGTCCCCTTTCCTGCTGCACCAAACCTCACAGGTCTGGGTGTCCGTGGCATGGGACAACCCGTTGGGTTGGAGCACTGGCTGCGGGAGCTTCAGCTCGGCTGGGGGCAAAGAAGGTGGGGAAACCTTAATGGTGAATAACCTGTGGTTTAGGTTACTTTAAGTAACCCAGTTTACCTTGAACACTCCTCTTAGAGCAGTAACGCTCAGTAAGTGGCTGTGTCAGTCAATTATAGACTTATGGTAGCTGACAACGTTTTCTCCTATCATCTCTTCCCACCACTCCCCAAGCCTCTGCCAGAGAGGACAAGCCCAACGACAGCAAGCGCACATGCACCTCAGTAAGTCGTGGCAAGCAGCCAAGATAAAAGTTCAGGATAACTTCATATTGTCTTTTCCTTTCCTTGGGTATAATATTAGGTATGTGGAACGCAACCGCATTACTATTTTTTTTTTTTTTTTAAAAGACCGAGCTGACAAGGGCTTTTGTATGCCTGTATCCCCCATGCTATTAGAAATAAATTTTCAATATTAAGAGCCACGTAGTTCTCAATTAGCAGCTAATAAGGTAGGCTCTTCTTTATTTAGAAGGGTTATATTTTTCTTAATTCTTCTGTGCCCTCCACATTCGTGGTTTAAGAAAATTGTGCAGACGTACTGACCTTCCTTTAGAATGAGATTTCTGTACAGAAAATGCAAATAAAGCATAATTTTTCAGAGATTGAGATGAATGATTGGGAGAGCAATGACTTGGAGAAAGCAGAGCTGAGCGGAAGGGAACTGACCACTGAAACCAGACCATAGAAGCACCATAAATATAGGTTTGTAGCCGGCCCATGTTTATTTTTCTTTCTCTATGGCAGGCATTGCTTTTGCCTTTAAGCTTAGTAGGTTGGCAAAAGAAAAAAGTTCATCTGGAAGCATCTCGGGAAGGGAAGAGGAAAGTAGTGAATAAATGGTCAGATCACAAAACCTGGTCCGAGTGGTTATCATCGAAATCTGAAATAATTTTGTGCACCTTCAGCTCGTTGACAGTGCAAGCTTGAAAACTGTATTTCATGTGCCAAGTTTGCGTCAAGGTAACCTATGCAAAAAAAAAAAATATAGTCTGGGTGCGCGGGGAGCTTTGGAGTCGGGGGGGGGGGGGGGGGGGAAATGAAATTCCGCTAAGGCTTATGAGCACCTGATCTGTAAAAATTAACTTGTGTCTCTCCCAGCTTGTGATACAGGGTGCTGGTGGGACGTGCATCCTGGTGCCAACCGGTCTTCGTGTCTCTGCTAGCTGCGGGAGGGCTTGGATCCTCTACACCCAACCCTCCGCTGGCTGTCGAAGGTGTAATTAACTGCGTGGGTGGTAAAATGGCCCAGGGCTCCCTGTTTGCATTTTGTGCAACTGGAACATACCCTCCTTGTTCAGGTAATGTGGCAAATAAAACCCTAGCAGGGCAGCGGCGAGTGTTGATGAGGAGTTTTGAAATAGCATGAGAATGGGTTTTATTACAGTCTATCGCTTGCTGAAACTGCAGGGCTGGTGCAAATAATCTATTAAGAGAAGGCTTTTGTGAAGCTCTATGGCTTTTTAAAGAGGTTTATGACTTGGCTAGCAATCATTTGCTGTGTGAAAGTCTGGAGGTACGAATCTTCACGGGGCCACGTTGGCACAAGCGCTGCCTTGTGTTGCAATGGGTGTGGAGGTACCTGCAGCTGAACCGATGGGGCAAGATCCCAACCCTGCCGGAGCAGAGTGCCTGCACGGGGGACACCGGCACGGCCGGGGCTTCCCCAGGGCTGTTACGTGACCCTGCCTTGGGTTTCCTTTGTGTGTGCGATTTCCACCTCCAACACCTGGGCTCGTACTCTTGCACCAGCAGTGAATTGGATGCTTGCGCCCTGCTGCGCACCAAGTCAAGCAACTTCTTTGCGTCTAGCCTTTTTTTTTTTTTTTCCTAACTTAAGGCGTTGCCGCAAGCGAGGTTTTGCACACACGCGGTTTCATGGATGAGGCAGGGGTCTCGACTGTTGCAACTCTGCTTGGGTTACGAGGGAGAGCCGCCGGGCTCCCTGCTGCGCTCCCCAGAGGCCAGGATTTGACCTTCCTTGAGCTCCCCTGCCTGCCCGTCTGAGCCGAGATGCAGCCAGAGCTGCCGTGGTCCAAACCTGCTGGCTCTAAAGGGCAAAGCTAAATGCCAGGTACACGTGGGAGGGGATCAGCTGAGTTTAAGGCTCTGCCCTCTGCCAAGTTTGTCCGTCCTCTTTCGCAGCATCTTTGTGAGCTTGGTGATTTCGAGCCTCGCTGCGTGCAAAGCTTTATCTGCTTTCCATGGGTTGCCTGTGCTCTCATGTCCTTTTTGGAAGAGAAATCTAGGGTAATTCAGATTTTTTTTTAAATTTTTTTTTTTTTTTAGAAGCACGTTGCAGAAAGCAGCCCCACTGCTCTTTTCCCTGCTGTCCTCCAGGTTTTTAAGTTTTCAGCAGGGAAGGGAAAAGCACCTCAAGGCATCCTCCTTCCTCCTGGGCAAGCAAGGGCAGTGCAAGGAGGACCGTCTCCCCATCACCTGGCAGGTAGAAACTGCCTTCATCTGAGAATACTCTCTACATGGTAGAAGACCTTGTCTGAGGCCTCCTACGGCCTTAAAGGCACCGGTTGGAGCTTGTACATGGGTCCTGGTGCAAAAAGATGCTTCTGCCTGTTTAAATGATGTCTCAAGTGGTCAGTCCTGATTCCAGCTGCAGCTTTCGTAGACCGGTGCGGTACAGGGGGGTGCGGCAGTGTCTCTTCAGCGGGGTGGTTTGATGTCAGTAGTTAGAGACTTGCGTTTGGTTTGAGTCTGTAGTGAGCTATACGCTACCTTTTTTACTTTTGCAATGCATATTTAAATCTTGCTGGGTACAAAGCCGTTGCGCAGGAAGCATCTTTCAGACGTACAGGACGTCCTGGTTGTTTTTTAGTCCCGTGTCCAACTGACTTGTTGGTTAGGAGATACCACTTTTGCTGCTAACAGTTAACCAAGTTACACAGCTGAGACCTGGGGTTTGCTGGAGGACATCTTACATGCACCCCGGTGGGAATCGGAGCTTGATGCCCCACAGCCCGGTTTGGGACAACGCTGATGTTTGCCCTTCTCCAAGAGGTCTTTCTTGGGTGGACTTGGAGGTCTGATGGGAGTCTTCACGTAGCTGTACCCTATGACAGTAGCTCTCAATTTGTATTTGTATAAAGTTTATGCACTGAAGTCCTGATCCAAAACCCTTTGAAGTTGCTGAAAATCTTTTTGGGGGCTTTAATGGGCTTTGCTGCAGCTGTGTAAGTGCAGAGAGTTCAATGAAATCAGAAGTCAGAACCTGCAAAAATGTGTGGGTGAGATGCAGAAAGACTGAAATTAGCCCTAGACAAAAAAGGAGGGGAGGAAAAAACCTCCAAAACCAACAAAATGCGACACAGGTGCTTTTCTGAAACTTTTTCTACTGTTTATTTCAAAGTACTGTAAAAACGCGGTTTCAGTATTACGGGGCTTTTCGTGGAGACAATGCTTGCTCTGAACAATTCGTTTTCAGGTGATCCCTTTCGATTTGCTCATGATCACCAGGAAGGGAGGATATCCAGTTTAAAGCAGCTGGCCTGTGTGGAATTCACAATGCTGGGAAATATTCTGGAGCTGGGAGTAAGACCGAGTGCTGTGCTTTACTGCAAACCTTTGCACGAGCTGGACGTTGCCTTTCCTAGTCCAGATCCTCCCTACAGCTGGAACTACTAATATACACTTACTTGGACAGGGCTAGATCTGCATGCGGTAGAAGGATGGGCGTCCGTAGCAATTTTATTCAGGTTGAGAGCTGCTCTAGATTTGCTGTGAAATGACCAAAATATACGACATTCACCCGTAAACCTGAGGCTATTCTGCAAAACACAGAAAGCATCATTAAGCTTACGTTGCCGTGGAGGATACCACGGCACGAGAGGGGAGGCATGCGAATTGCTCCAAGGTCCTCGGTTAGGTCTGAACGTCCCAAATCTGATTTGGCCCCACGCGTGCTCACCCAACTCCCTTCCATTGCTACCGGGCTGAACGAGTGCCGACAAACCCTGCCTACAGCTGCTGCCAAGCTTCTCCGGCTCTCTTCACCCGTTTGCCCAAGTGCTCAGGCGATAAGATTTGTCCTGCCCTGTTTTTGCAAAGGGATTTGGTGATTGCAAAACATGTCACATTATTGACTGGAAGTTGTTACCATCTGGTGGCTGTTTAGATGGTCTGGTACTAATGAGTAGGTAATCTCAATCGAGTTTCTAGGGGACAGCTGTCCTCTCTTGCTTTCTTCCTCACGATCATACACATCATCGTTGTACCGGACGCTAATTGGCGTTCTTATTTGCAAAGACGAGTTACGAACGGTCGCGGAAGCACTTTCCACAAGAAATGGGTTGCGCCGTGTGGAGGGAGTAACAGGAGGAAAACCGCCTTTCCAGCAGCTGTGTTCTGTGTGCAGAAAGGATTTCGGGTTTCTAGCAATCTTATACAAGCCTTAAACACTCTAAAAAAGGAATCAAAGGATGTAGATGAAGTAAGATGAATAAAAACACACTGCTAGCCCCTCAGCTTATTTCCTAACCTTCCCACAAGTCAATAGGTGCCTGCTCCAAAGTGCCTTGTCTTGTAAATGCATCTCTAGAAAATAGAACTTAAAAAACCCCAAGTCTAGTACGTATTCAGAGTTGTGATCAGGTGGAAGCTGTTCAGAGGCAGAAGCACGTAATGGTTGCCGGGTGCATGGTTGTTACAGGCTTGATGGTATTCGAAATGTTATTCAGAATCATGCAAAGTTGGGTTCTGTGCTTGGAGACAGGGAGATGTGGAGATTGGTGCTGCGGGGGATGTCCCCGTGGAGGGTGGTGTGGTGGGGGGTGTTGGAAATGATGTGGGATAGTAAACCCTGCTCAAATATAGCCTGGGAAGCGTCACGGTCTCCCACCGCACGGAGGAAGGTGTGAGCACGGATCAGTCGCCTCTCCCTGCTGCTTCAGCACCCCTTCACCTGCCCTCTCCCTGTGGTCCCCATTCGTCTGCTCACGGGGGTCATCGTGGCCCCATCAAGCCCTGGGTTTGGGTGGAGGGTCTTCTACTCGTGCGGAGGTCTCCAAGGGCCAAGTTTGCTGAAAACCCTGATGCGCCTTGAGGACGGAGATGACTAAAGCTCGTTCACAGCAGAGCACGTGCTCCACTCTGGTGCAGAGTCGAGCTCCCCTGCAGACCTCAACTTCTAAGGGCGGAGTTTGGGTCGTCTCCTTTTGCCGTACCGCATCTCCGAGCGTGACTGCTGTCTGAGGCCTTCGAGTAGTTTGCGTCTGGGTTAGACTTCCTTGCTGGCAAGTCATTTGCGATTGCAGGTGGTTATTTACTCGTATGCGGTTCCCCCTATCTCCCTCCTTATCTCATCCTGTCTGTGCTGACTTCAGGCTCTTCTTAAATCTGAGAGGAGCAGTGGTGGCTGCGGTGGTGATGTGGTGTTAGTTCGTCTGAGTGCGCTTATTTCGAGTTCAGGTCAGCAAGCGCAATATCTCAGCCCGTTGGAAATTACTTGTGGTGGCTCGGTATCCCTGCGCGTGCTGTGCTTTCTTTCCTTGACAGCAAAATACAACACGAAATACAATAATAATGATTGTCTAAAGGCTTTTTTTGGGGGAAAAAAATACTTAAAAGCATTCTTTTGTTCAGTCGTGGAGCAGGTGGGGGGTTGAGGCCAAAGAGGAAGGCAGGCTTCATCTTCACCTTATAGCCACGCGTTTTATTAACGCAATGGCTTGATCCTTGAGGTGCTCTGCGGAGGCACGGTGCAAAGGCGTACGCCTTGGCCGCAGATGTGCACGTGGAGCAGCAGCACTGAATCACCTGTCATCCGGTACAGCTGGGGTGAAAGGGGAAGCTATTTACATAAATTATTGGAGAGCAGTAAATATTATTTCATGATATCACATCAAGATTAACTTAATCAAACTTGATATTAAGAGGCAGAATGATTTGCTCTTAGTCAAAGACACAATTAAAGAAGGTGCTTGAGGGTAAAGGAGAGTGCCTACTTAGGAAGATTTTTATCACACAATGGGTGATGGGTTGGGAAGCTTATAACCAAGATCTTAACTCCTTTGTGGATTTTGCAGCAACAGCCCTCCTAATTTTAGCAGCTGTTGCAGTTTCAGGAAGAACAAACACAATGTAGGGTTTTTTCCAGGAATGGAGCTTTGACTGGAAGGGAGAGGTCTCTCAATCTTTTAAACGCCTCCTTCTCATTTCAAGGGTTTCTAGAATTTTTTTGCAGAGATTCTCTCTGCAAAATTCCTCCAAAGTAAAGGCAAAACCATCAAGGCTTCCCAGATGGACCGGGAGTCTGCTCGGCCTCAGTTACGCTGTGGGTCAAGCCTGTGCCTTTTGCTGCCTGGAGCCTGTAGAGGGTTAATGTCACTTTAACCTCCTCTTCTCACTGCCACTTTTCTCCTGGCCAATAGATCCATGTCTGTTGAATAACGTAACTTTACTTATTTGCTAGGAATGTGGGTTCATTTACTATTTAGGTAATTGGAAGTCAACATCTTGAGTTTCCCAACGTGCCCGTAGCATATGAAGTGTTTGTAGCTCTTCCCGAAGCCGATGGATGCTTTAAGTGAGAGCTCAGTGCACGTTAGCTCGCTGGGAGAACAGATCCCATGTTTGTTTATTGCCTCTAAAGTTGGCTGTAAGTCTGTTACTCTTATACAACTTATATTTTTATAGAAAAGTAAAAGCTGACCCATTTGGCCCCAAAAAAAAAAAAAGAGTCCTTAGGTAAGTCCTTACTCCCTTTCCTTTCTGAGGAAGGCTGAGCTTTCCCTCGCTCTCGTATTATTTAATCAAAAACCAAATTATCAGTTGGGGGGGAGCTTAAATTGAAAAATCTTTGACAAGTCTGAACTGCGCCCTCTCTTTGTGCGAAGCGCGTCTTCCTCGGTTCCCAACAGCGTCGACGCCGGCTAGGGGAGCTGGGAAAGGTTAAAGATGTGCTCAGCGCATTCCAGGATTAGGCCCATTGTTTAAGTAATAACACTCAATCTCACCAGCCCGTGTTTACCACAAAGTCTTTATTTTTATTTTCCATCCAATCTTGCTACGTGAGAGATGTAAGAGCTTTATTTTTCTACAGTTCTTTCCCTGTCCTTGCCTTCCTGGTGTTTTCATAACCCATTGTGTTTTCATAACCCGCTCTCCCCGGGTTTTCAGGTGACTGAGAGCAGAATTTGGCCCAGAACATTAGTTCACTACTGATGTTCAGACCGTTTCTGACAACTCCCACCTCGCCATGTTTGCATAAGCAAGCTTGAAACGCCCGGCCATTGAACGACCAGCCCCAGCACCACTTTGTAGCCAGGGCTTTTCCCTCGCTGGCCGCTTTGGGTACCTGTTGATCATTGATTTGCAGCGAGGACAACACCTTCTTTTAAGGGCCCTTTTAAATATAACACATCGAAGTCCAACTTTGCCAGGCCTAATTACTGCAGGATTTGCCCTCCTTGTTTTTTTTTTTTAATAACTATAGGCACTCGCATCCTTTTCCCCATCTTCACGATGAAGATGCTTGTAGATAGAGAGTTATTAGATCTTCCTGTAATGATGTTCAAGCTGCAACGTGGCTTCGATAGTAAGGAGATGGTGGTGAAACCGAGACTCGTGATGTCCATACGGCCTTGGCCAGGGAGTCCACCAACATCACCTTGGAGGCTGAGAGCACAAGCAAACGCAGAATGCCCTGTGTGCAGCTATTAAAACACTGTACGCGCTGTATCTTGCTTCCCCCGCTCTTCCTTATTTAAACTGCTCTACACTGGGGAGGAATTATCTCTTCTGCAGTGAAGATAAGGGAAAATAATTCTTGCATTACTCGCTCCTGAGCCCTCCTCTTTGGAGGTGCAATGCCTCCCAGGTCAGGGGATATGTAAGACTTGCCTCTGAGAAGAGGTCTGCAGCCTGCAAGAGGGGATGGGGCCCAGACCTTTGTTTTGGGGAGGTCCCTCTCTGGCAGACCCTGCGTACTCGCTTCGGTGGTTGCACATCCTTGCTTCGTCTGGCAAGCTATTTAAGCTTGTCCATTGGAGCTTTAATGTTACACTAACACTGTTTTTATATTTCTAGAGCAGTCTGTAGTCCTATAATTTTCTGATTTGATGCTGTAAGTCCTGTATCCCCAGTACTTAGCAAGTAAACCTGTTGCAGAAATGAAATTTTCCGTACGTAGGTTCCTCTTTCCTACCGCTATGGGAGACCTTTGCTATCTCAGCTACTTGAACTCTGCCAAAAACTGTGCAGCTTCTGGAGATGCTCATTTGTGCCAGCTAGCTGAAGGGGGTGGGGGGTGACACTCACATTTTCCTTACCAAGGCTGAATTTTTGGGGTCCTCTCCAGCACTTGGTTGTGCTTGCTTTACTCCTCCAACTGACACCTGTGGCAGGAGAGATGTGATTTGGACTCAGCCTACGTTGAAGGAGAAGTCGGTGAGCAAGTGGCCTGATCGCAGGGCTGGAGATAGTTTAATTATTACCTGATAAATCTGAAATAGTAATCCTGCTTAGATCATATTCCCTTTTTATCATGAGTAGCTTTAGCTGTGTTAAATACTTGATTTGTCATGGAAGGAAGAAAAGCTGGCCAATTGTTTCCTTTGCACCTTAATGCTTTTGGGCTCGGGAACATCTGAGTAACTATTTTAATGAGAAGACTTCTGGTGAAATGCAGGTAAGATCTTAAAGACTTTAATTGCTCCCAGGAGAAGTCAGGCCAGGTTAAATACTAGTGCTCAGCTTGTGCAGTGGGGTGCAGGGCCCTTGGGAGCCAGGGAGGGGAACACCTCCTCCAGGGACGGCTGGGGAAGCAGGTAGAGAAACGAAATGCAATGGGTGTTGCCGGTGCAATATTACTTAATATTTCTGCTTCGGGATCACTGTGATAAGCATTGTGTGGAGACCTTGGTCAACAAGGTAAGTGTGGGCATAGCAAGGTCCCAACGTAGGGAAAAGTCAAGTGGTGCAAATTGAAGCACCTTGCCTCTGGCTCAGCTTGCTTGACCAGGGCTTACCTGCAGGTGAGGCATTCGTTGGAGATGTGGGCTTAATTCTTGGTTTTAGTCAAGGTTTTGTGACATCTGGAAGTTTTTAATCCAAGGCCCAAACCCAGGGATACAGCTTATTCCATGAGAGGATTGTACAGATAAATTCATGAACGTTTGCAAAATACTTAGGAGCCACTTAAGCTTATCAATAAGTTTAGAGTGTTATTACTGCATGGACTTTGATTAAATCCCTTCGTGTCAGATCTCCTCTTAAACACTTTCATCAAAAGCTTGTGCTTTTTTAGGAGTTTTTGTTTGTTTGTTCAATGTTGATTTCCAGTCAAAGTTTGAAAAATCTGAGCCAGCTCTCTAGCTGCTTGGAAATGTTCAAAGGTTTTCCAGGCTTGTTTCTTTAGTCAATAATATTGTAGCGAACTGCAAACTTGAGCTGCGGAGAGTTTTGGCAAGTCTTAATTTTGCCTTTGGCAGCTCTCTAGGCCTCTGCCCGCGCAGCCCTGGTGAGCTCGGGTTCAGCCGGCTCCCTACAGGGATGTAGGAATGATCTGGTGGGGTTTTTAAAGGCAAGGGTAGGGCAAAGCCAAGCGAAAACGATTCTGTCGCTTTGGCTATGACTAGGCTGAAACTGGGAAGTGCTTGCTCGATGCTAAGGACAGATGAACGTTAAGAATTTGATGTAATCCTAGACCTCAGGCATGAAACTCAGCTTGACCTTTCCTGTTGGGTGCTTTTGTGCAATCCTACTGGACATTTAGCAACGAGAAAGGAAGCGGAGGAAGGATATCGGTTCAACCATATGTCAATGCTGGGACGTAAAGTGACAGGGAGAGGAAGGGCTGAGACGTGCGTGGAGTCACTGGTTAAAATAAGAGCCTCTATAGGGGGGGACTGGGGGGCTCGGGGGACTGGCGCGCTTGCTGGAGGTCACCAGTTCAAAGCCAGTTTATGGAAGTAGTGACCAAAAATTATTGTTGTGTGATGGCTGATCTGCTTCCTACGTCCGATGAGCTTCGTTCTCCTGTGGTCCTCCCCGCCTGATCGCTGGTCCTAAAAGCATTTGCCACAACTGGTCCCCGTCGGCAGGTTAATGGAGGGGGTAATGACTCTGCTGGGGGGGTTGAGGGGTGTCTTGTCCCGAAAAGCCAGCTCTGTAGGGAAGGTCAGGAGCCTGTGGCAGGGCTGTGTGGGAAAGCTGCTGTGCTGTGGTGAGAAAAATACTGACTTGTGTGATTTTAAACAACAAAAAAAGCCCTTGCCTTCTTCCTAAAAGAGAAATAGGGATTTTAAGCTCCAAGGGTTTTTTTTTCCCCCCCCTTCCTGTAACTGTAAGCTTGCCCTGAAAGACCAGCAACCTGCCACAAAGTTTGTTAAGCGTTTAAACAAAACGCTTCTGGTCTCTCACGATGCTGCCATCGCCTCCAGGGGCAAGGCTGCGTCCCGACGCCGTACGCGCAGGAGATGGGCACCAGGTCCCTAAGGCAAGATGGCACGGTGTCCAACAGCAGCCTGCTTGGACGACGTTGGCAACACCAGGCGTTAGCGAGATTACGGCTTTCTATGGGCTTTGTGGGAGCGCAGGGTGAGAAGCGGAGATGAACCCACGGGACGGCGTCTTCTGCGATGGGCAGCGTGCGTACGCTGGTTGAGGGAGCGATTTGTCTGGTGAGGACTCCAGGACTTGTAATTACGCTGTACAGGATAACGAGTACGCAGGCTGGAGTCGAGGCTTGTACGGACGTTTCGCAGGTAACGCACCAGCGACAGTGCTGAGCTGAAGATGGGATCGCCCCGATGAAGTTTGAGGCTGTTTTCTGTTTTCGCCCCTGTATCTCCTAAGGGCTGCAAGTTTGGGTTCTCGTCGGGTTTTCTCAGCAAAAAGCAAGGCACAGAGCTAGCGACAGTCTGAACCCTTTTAGCTAAGAAATAGCGGCTGGCCGGTCCCAGCGTCGCACAGCGTGCCTGCCTGCTGCTGCGTGAGGCAGGGCAGAGCCGGGGGCTGAGACCACGGCAGCCTCCCCGGCCAGAAGATGCTGGGAGAGGTGGACCTTGTGAGTTGAACAGATTCTCACTTCCAATTTTTTTTTTTTTTTTTTCTTGCCAGAAATCAGAGGCCCATGGCTCTGGGCTCATTTACTTCCGAATCGCACTAACGTTAGAGGCTTTTCTTTAGTTGCGCGGCTCTGGCGCTGAGCTTGAGCTAGCAAAACGCACCAACAGCGTGACGTTAATTCTCTTTCAGCAGCGTAGAAGCATGTCTGAAAATAGATGCCAATTTAAGAATAATGTTTCAGGGCTAGCTCGGTGCCAAATCAGACCTTTGGCCATTTATAGTATCTGTCTTTCTGGCAGAGATGGGCTTCTGAAGCTTCATATCAAGGTCTGGTGTTCAGTCAAGTAGGGCATAAGGAAATGCATTGTTTAAATGGAGGCAGAAAGATTAAAAAAAAAAAAACCCAAAGACCCCCAGACAACACTTTTCCTTCCCCGTCCTCCGAGAAAATACAATCTCAGAGATGGTCTTGCAGATCTCTGCCGGTGAATAGTTACTGCCCATTTAAAGGGAACTACTTTTATGGAATAAAGCTAACGCAAACGTGTCAAAGCTCGTAAGTTCATGTCTGGAAATTTGAAAGCCAGAAGCAGCTTGATTTGCAAGGAAAACCTTAAGCTTTCAGTCATTTGTAAGAGAAGTTTATTATAACTTTATCTCAGTCGCTTTGGTAGCTGCCTGTGGTTTGTTGGGAGGCTGGAGGCAGCGGGAGATGTTCTACAGCAGCTTTACTTTTTTTTACAAGACCCCAAGAATTGCAGCTCCACCTGGCATTTCTCTTGCCTTCACCTGTAGGGCTGATCGGTTGGTCTCGTCTCCTTTGATTAATTTTTAGGCACGTTAATTTTTAGGCACATCTGACAGGAATCACCCCCTGCGCTGCTGGCCCGGTGGTGCAAGCAGACGCCGGCGTGCTCGACGTCTCTCGTGGCATATTCCTTTCTTCCAGACGCTTGGCGCTCGGGAAGATGTCCTTGAATATCTTATTTCAAAAAGCGCTTTCCTTTTCAGAATTTAATTCAGTGCGACATATAATACTTTGTATTGTTTTGTGCTGGAAAATAACAAAAACAGAAGTGAGATCTTTGGACAGGAGCGTGTAGTGTGATAAAAGGTAATCTGCGAGCGTTAATTTTTGCTATGCGAGGGTGAGAAGTTGCTACCGGCACCACTTGAGAGAAAGGAAACCGAGGAACGGAGGAGCGAAGCGATGAGTCCAAGATCTTGAGTTGCTGCCAAAAATGAGACCGAGTTTTCTCGGTAACTGGCCCGAGTCTGGGGAACCAACCCTTATAGGAACTAGGCGTCGAGACCAGCCTTTCCAGCTTCTGCAAGCGAAAACGGCGCTTGTTTGAAATTAAATCAGGGTGCCTGGTGGACGGGGGTGTTCAGGTGCCTGTACCCCCCGAGCAGAGCATCCCTGTTTCGGGGAGGCCCCCCAGCGCGGCTACCACGCGCGGTGCCAGCTGGGCCGTAGGAAGGCTCCCGGCGGCTGCGGTCAGCCCCGGCGCGGGGACGGGAGCAGAAGAGGGCAGGACCCAGCAGTTCCTTTTTCTGACCGCCACGCCGCAACTGAGACGAGGCAGGCACTCTCCCTTCCCAAATTTTCTCTTTCTAAATTCAGGTTGGAGTCACGTGGGAATTTTTTTATTTTTTTTTTTTTTGAAACCGCCAGCAGAAGTATGAAGTAGCGTGCAAATGGTAAAGGGTTTTTATAGATTTGCCCGGAGTTGCTTGCTTGCCCAAGAAAGGGAAAGATGGATTGTGTGGGGGTCTTGGTCTGGGTGCAAGGAGCTTGCTCGTTGTTAAAAGCGATATCGATCTGTAAAGGAGGGGACTTTTGGGTGGTTGTCTGTCACAACAGTTTTATTCTGAATCAAATTCTGCTGAAACGGTGAAGTTCTGGGCTTACAACAAATGGGGGTTGCGTGGGTCTCCCTCCAGGAGATCCCTGCTCGGGCACGCCGACTGTATTTTGGGGATTTTAAGGAAAACCCCTTTTCATCTGATGCGACTGCTGTAATTTGCACAGGGGTGGCTTCATCCAGCAAAGTCAGCCAAAGGGATGCTTTAGGTTGCTTGTCGCATCCTCCCTCCTTCCCCTGCAGCCAGTCCGGTGTGTCTCGGGGCGGGGGGGGGAACGGGGAGCAAACTTGGTGGTGACGGGGTTCGTTTGTCAGGAGGCATCCTCCTTTTGCCAAATACCTCTGCTCTGCTTTTTCTGAGCTCTTGGGATGTTGGGCCGGCTCTGGCCATCGATTCGCGTCTTTAACAGCTTCGCTCCAGGTAGGCGAGGACTGTTTGTAGAGACCCAGGGGCTGTATCCCCACCTGGAGCGAGCCAGCTTGGCCCTGTAGAGCTGGGCTCGCTTAGACCTCCTAAATAACATCCCTCACTTGGGGAGTTTTAAACCATGTGGATAAAACTTTCCCGACCTGTCTTAACGCTTCCAGGGGCTGAGTCGCTGGTGCCTCTCGCGCGCGTGATTTGAGTGACGGCATGGATGTGCCGGCACGGGGCTGGTCTCCGGGCAGACGGCAGAAACCGGGAGATCAGGAATTACCAAGGCCCATAGAAGCCAGCTATTTGAATAAAGCTATTTAAGTAGAAACCAGTTCTTTTTCTCTGCCTCAAACGATTCCTTTAGCCAGTGCCTAAATACCAATCACTCCCCAAAGCTTGGGGGCTGCCCGGTGCAGCTGGGCGATCCCCGGGGCATTATCCACACCACGCAGCACCATTAAGCATCACGCCGTTGCGCGACAGCTCAACTTGCTCTTCTGAAAGCAAGAAAAATAGCCCTGCTGCCTTTTTCTTTTTTTTTTATTACACTTTTACACAAATTAATGTAATTTTCTTTTATAACAGCACTCGCGTTGGGCTCAATTTGGTGCAGCAGGCACTTCGTAACAAAGCCGGTGCTGACAGCATCCCTGTGGAAAGGATGCTGGAAGGCGGGGGGGGGGGGGACACCACGGGGACACGCGTGCACCTTTCGGCGCTTGCTGGCGGCACCCTCCTGCCCTGCCACGCTCGGTCTCCTTGGTATCTCTCGCTTGTCACTGCCTGGATGGCGATTATGTGCACTGGGGTCTCGAGGATGCTCGAGCTTCCCTGGCGACCGGCGCGGAGCCGCTTCAGCCAGAGGATGCTAAAAGCGGCGCGGAGACTGAGGGAGCGATGGCGGCCGCCGGCTGTATCCTGCTCGCCGGAGGGGCACGAGCGGTGCTGTCTCTCCCAGAGCCTTTTTAGCCACTGTACCCTTGTTGAGATGTGACAAGGTTATGTCAGCCTGGGCTGGGGAGCTATTGATCGCCGCCGGGGAAGGTTTGTGCGGGAGGTTAGGTTGGGGATTTGTTGCTTTGCACGAGGCAGGTTAACCCATCCCCTCGGGGCGCGGGACGCTCGGGCACCCTGAGTGACGCCGTTCGTGAAACTTGGTCATTTTTTCACAGAATCACAGAATCATATAGGTTGGAAAAGACCTTTAAGATCATCGAGTCCAACCATAAGTCCAACCATTTTGAGACGGCTGCTTTCCACGCCGCATCCGAAGGCTGTCAAATTGGGTCTAACGACTGTGATACCAACCCCCGGGTGCTGGCGACTGCCGTAGGAGGGTGCGCGGCCTGGGAAGGGGCCGGCATCTCCTGGGTCCTTCTCTTTCCATGTAAGCCCGCACCAATTCGAGCCCAGGGGGTCTGGCCAGAAAGGCCGCTTGCTGCGTGGGGACGGGCGTGGCTGTGGTTATCCCGACATCCCCTCGGGAAATTTCCGAGTACGTACTTTTGTGCACGGTCCGTGGCTGAGGCTACCAGCTTGCCCTTGGTTGGGGAAGCCGTGCACAAAAAGATGCTGGAAGGTCTCCTTAGCAGAAGAACATTTTTCTTGACTCTTTCTGTGCTTGGAAATGTCCTAGGGATTAGGAGCGGATTTTTCAGGAGATGGAGAAATACTCTCGTTCTTGTGGCACAGCAAATGTGCCTAAATTAAAAAACAACAAACACCCCCCCAAACCAAACAAATAAAACTCCAACAACTTATTAATGTAAATCCTATGAATCCTGGTGCTGGTGCCTTAGGAAAGTACTTGGGATCTTGAGTTTGGAGTGCGGTGAAACGCTGCGTGGGGATCTCCATCACCCCTCGTCCTGGTGCTGGTGCATTTCTGGGACCTTGCAGCTTTTTTTGGTAGCTGATGGGACTTAGAGCGTTGCCTGCCAGAGAGCTGCTGGGTTCATGCAGGGCTGGGAAGGGGCACAGATGGTGGCTCCCGAAGGATGCTGAGCCAGGCAGCGATGCTGGAGCCTGGGAATAAATCACAGGGTACGGGGAAGGGGGAGCGGGGCGTGCAATGCGGGGAGGAAGAGCAAATCTCGGGATCGTACGATTCCCTACCCTCTTCCTGAACCTGGGCTCTTCATCCTCTGCCGTCCTAAAAGCCTCACTTGCGGAGATGGATGAGCTCGCTCCGCTCCGCCACGAGCGTGAACGTGCCTGCGTGCGGCCGTCCCCAGCTTGGGCACCGAGAAGGTGCTGGCCCTTGCTGTGCCGCTCCGGGTCCCCCGTTAATGGCTTTGGGGGGCGGTTGTGCCTCGGGAGAGAGCACAAACTGTACCCGGGCTGGCTATTGCCGTGGGCGGCACTCGGCTCTTTTGCTGCCCGAGCCCTGGCCCTCAAACCCCAGAACTCCCCTTGGAGGCTGAGCCGGGGGTGGGTCGGCGTGAGCCTGGCTCCACAGCCTGCTCCTGCTCGCAGCCTCGCTGGAGAGGGGCAGAAAGGCCCTCCTTGCTCTTTCTCTCCCCTGTCATTTGTTTGGGTCCGTTCTGAGGCTGGAAAAGCAATTTTGGGGATGCTGCCGGACAGCTACCGTGCTTTGCCTGCACGCTCGGACACCTTCTGGTATTTTTTTTTTTTCCCCTTGATATCACTGCTGCATTCAAAATAAACTAATTTTCAAAGGCGTACGTATAAGTGTCAGAATTTGGTTTTAATAGCACCCCACCGAAATACTCTGTGAAGGCAGGGACGGGGGGGCTGATCCTGAGCCCACCCGCTCCCGTGCTGGGGAGGACGATGAAGGGGGAAGCGGGAGCAGACTGGTAGATAATTACGCGTATTCCCTATCCCCAGCAGCACCTTGCTGGCGCTGAGATTGCGGGAAACGGGGCTGCTCCGCAGGAGAGGTGAGGGGTGGGACCTCGGAGTTTGAACCGCTCTCTGTGTATCTTTATTTCTATATATATTAAAAAACCCCTACAAAAATCTCATCCTCTGCCCACAGGTTTTAGAAGATGCCCAAACCTGGCGTGTTTAATGACCTTTGAAAATAACTTTTTTTTTTTTTTTGTTCCCCCACCCTAAAACCCAGCCCCGGGCTCATCTGTTTGAGGGAGTTTCACTTCTACCTCCCCGCTCTCGTTTCCCCTTTACCTCCCCGCTCGGTGCTTTTCCCGGCCGCCCTCGCCAGCGCCCTGGTTAGGGCCCGGCCGGGTTAACGTCAGGAGCCGGGGAGCGGTGCCGAAGGCGTTACGAAGCAGCTCGCCCTTAACAACTCCCACCCCGGCAAGGTGCAAACCCAACGGGCAAAAAGATTGAAGTATTTAACGGCGAAATAGCAGCGCTTGCTGTTGCGAAATATTTTACTTTTGACTGGTCCGTAGTTGAAAAAAAATCTTTCATTTTTGTTTTGGGCTATTGCAATAAGCCTGGGATGTTTTCACGGTTACACATGTATATTTTTCCCAGCTGTTTTAACCGGAAAAATTAATGTGCTTTTGATAGCTTGGAAATATACTGTTGGCAAAGCTTTGCAAAACTGTGTTATTATGTAGCAAAATGGAAATCCAAAACATTGTATGACTTGCTTCCTAGTTGAAATTCACTGGGTGTGTGGTTTTTCTTTTCTTTTTTTTTTTTTTCCCCCCAATTCTTGTAGAAATTAGTTTAGAAACTCTTAGTCTCTTCATTAAAACCGGCTCCCCTATTAATTCAACACAGAGTTTTTGGAAGTTTTTTTGTGAATGAGGAGTAAAATATCTATCACTGGGGGGGGTAAAATAGGAATTACTATTTTGCTTTTAATGTAGTTGCATAAGGAAAGATAAAACAGATCTGTGTGGCAAAAAAAAAAAAAGCAGCTTTCTACTTTCTGGTTTTAATCACTACATTTCTCATTGTCATGTGTGATTTTAGGACTCGGGAAGAAAAAAAACCCCAAACCCTGTTAAATAATATCTTTCCATATCTGTCCTATAGCATAAATAGTATGTTTGGTGTTATTGCATGGAGACGAGTTGTTGAGATCGTTGGGTTAAAACAAAAAGCCAGCACTGGCAGAGCAAAAACTCTGAGCAACACAGAAAAGCAAAGCCAGCACCCAAACAAAAATAGAGAAAAAACACGGGAAGGTAAAACCCTATAGCAGGGAGGAAAACGAAAAGCGATTAGTTAAAGTCCTGCCTTGCCACTGTTTGCCTTGCAAAGAGGGAGGCTGATTTAAAGGAGGAGGGGGGGGGGGGGGGGGGGAAAAATTGGTGGATTAATGTGAACTTTAATACTGAAGCAGTGTGTGTTTACTGCTGGTGACCACAAGACATAAATCTTGTGAGCACAATGTACAATGCGAGGCAGCCCCCAGGTTTTTTTTTTTCTTTTTTTTTTTTTTTTTCCAGCCTCAATTTGTGTGCAAGTGTGTGTTAAGTGCCGTTGAAAAATAGTGACCTTTAATAAAGGATCGTATCCTGAGACTATTTTCCCAGACACACAGTGACCTTTCAAACCAGACTGGGGTGAGGGGGTGTGGGGTTTGGACTTTGAACCGGCCAGTTCCCGCTGCGTGCCTCTGTTTGCCAGGCTACTTTTTATTGTGTGGCCGGGGAGCGCTGGCTATGCAAAGCAGGCTGAGCTGCCAGCCTCAACCTTTGCAAATCAATTTGTCTGCACCCGAGTGAAAGATGCTGCGGCGGGGACAGACTGCATCGCTTTGTGCCACCGGCACTTGTGGCACTCCCGGCGAGCCCCCCCCCCAAAACGCTATCCGCGTCTATTTTTATTTTTTTTCTCTTTTTTTTTTTAATTTATTTTCTCCTCCTGTAAGCCCGGAGGGATGGCCATGGGGAAAAAGGGGGTTCCTCTCCCTGGCAGCTGCAGGCATCCCCCAAAAGCACAGGGGCACCTCGGCCGAGGGGGTGGCACTGGGAGACCCCTCCAACTTCCCATCTCGCTTGAGGAGAAAAAACCCGACCCATCACGCACGCAACATCCTCTACATAAATGCAAACACTTCCTAAGGGTTAAGGTTATTGATTTCCCCGAGCTGCCTAGGCTCTACATTAATCAGTACCTAAAAATGCCAGGAAAAGACAGAGAAATGCAATTACTTCAGGCCCTCTAAATTTCAGCTTCTCCAGGTGGCCCCTCCCAAAGCAATGGAAATCCCGCGCTTTTTGTAAAACTGGATCGATTCCTGCGTAAGCAATTAATCAACCTTATACTCTGCCAAAGGTGGGGAGCAAAGGATGGGGGTCCTTCCACGGGGAGCCCCAGGACCCTACCAGGACGTCACTGGCGCTCTCCTCCCTCCTCCCCTCGTCTCCTTCAATGTCCTCCTTGAGCCAACCTCTCAAACCGATGGCTGGGCTCCTTTTGCACGTCTCCTGGAGACTCTTTGTCAGCAAATTAATTTTGCTCTTGGTTTCTGTGTCTATGTTGTGAGCTTTCATTATTAGAGCCGTACCAAGGAGCCAGGTGTGCTCACAAAAGTTTCATCCTCTCGCGCTCCGCGTTGTTTTAATCCTCTCTGGATGCTCTTTGGTCGTGGTTTGCCTTGTTGCCTCGTACCTACAGAGTCACTGCTTGCCACAGAGGGCAGGTTGCCGATGGGCAGCCTTGCTCAATCTGGGCTTTGACCCCAAGCTTTGGGTTTTTCCTTTATTTTTGAATTTTTACTCAAATTTTGCTTTCACTCTTCTTTCCCTGGGCATTAGGTTAACACCCTCTCCAGCTGGCGCCACGGCAAGTGGTCCAGGGCCACGAGCGCATGGAGAAACTACCACGGGGCAGGCAAAGGTGAGGGGATGGAGCACGTTGTTCGCCCCGTGGTACCTGCCCTTATGGGAGCTCTTACCCCATGGGGAAGACGAGACGGCTCAATCCTCGCCCCGGGGCCAGTGGGGACAAGCGGTCTCGCCCTCGTGCAGCTCTGGCAGGGCAGCTGCGGGGCTGCGAGTACGTGTCCTGGGAAGGGGAGAGGAGCAGGGATCTGGATTACTTAAACTTGAGTTTGTGTTTTAGAAAGACCGTAAAAATGAAAGAGTGGGAAAGAATTTACTACGGTCGAGATGGGAAGTAATTATGGTCTGGATAGAGATTTCAGCAGCGGCAGGTCAAGGTGAGGATGGGCTTTGTCAGTGATCTGGAGGTGGCAACAGGCGGATTTATGGACGCAGGAGACAGGAGAGGGAAAGAAAGCTCGGTGTCAAGGATGGCTCCAAGGTTTCTGGCCTTGGGAGAAGGTCGGAGTCAAGGAGAGCACCAACAGAGCCAAGGGCACAGGGCATTTTATATTTATTTTCAGTAATTGTAAATAATACCGGTGGGGGGGAAAGGCTATTTTGCCGTAATACCAAAGCGGAGGGAGTTTACAAGTAGCAACAGAGAGCGTGATGGGTTGTGGAGAACCGTGAAGGGCTTTGGGTACATCACAGGAAGAATTACCGAGATGTACTGAATCTGAATATTTCATCTAGGTCAGGCTTATGACGAAGGTTTTAGTAGGTGAGCTGGAGACGGGAGGCCAGTTACCCACCGACACGTCTCGTGTCTTTGCTGGGCAGGACAATCTCTGCTCGTGGGCTGCCCTTTGCAGGAGGGACCGCAAGCGGAGGCTGATGCACTGCTGGGCCACTCTTGTTCTGCCTTTATTCCTCTCTGTATTGGGAGGCTTCGGGGTGGCACTGGGTTTTTGAACACTTACTCCAAGACCTTATTCATACAGAGAATTCATACTTTATTCATACCGAGTTTATTCATAGCATTCTGTCTTGTTAGCCCTCTGATTCAAGGCATACACAAGGCTATGAAAGGGGGGTTAGCAAGTGGATGTGTGCTCTGAATGCTAATAGCATCTGCTTTATTTTTATGTCCTTTCCGACGAGTATATGGTGGATCAGCGTGCCCAGGTCTCGTGCGGGAGTGGGTCATGGATGAATGGTAGCTTTGATTCAGACCAGCCTAAGGAAGCAACCAGAAAGGCTGGCTGCGGGCAGACGACGTGTTGCTAGAGTTGGGATAAATTTTTTTTTTCCCCCCTTCTGTGGGGAAAATATTTCCAGAAGTGAGGAGGAAATGGTTTAATTAAAACTTTACGTGAAAATCATTGACCTTTTGGGTTAAAAGAAAATCTGACAGCGAAGCCTGGAAACTTTTGACTTCAACCTTCCCTTCTCTCTGCTCTGTGAGGGACTTGCCTCTCCCGTCGTACACCTTAATTCTCCTGTACCGAGGCCCTGTGTGCGTAACGGCAGTCGCTCGTGGTGGGACATGAGGAGACGCAGAGGGAGTCCACCGCTAGTTAGAAAATTCAGCTGCGTAAGGGGAAAATGCGGAGGTTGAGGCAAATAAATGGCGGATCCCGTCAGAGCCAGTAGAAGCCTTCTCCAGTTGCTATGACTTAGTTCACGGTGGACAGGTTTTTCTGTTTAAGTGCTTGTTTCGCTGCCAACGAAAACCAAGAACTACCAGGGAAAGCAAAGTCTCGGTGCTCTGAGAAGCAAAAGATATGGCCTCCCTCCACTGGGGCGGCGGCGAAGACCGACGCGTTTCCTGCAGCCGCGTGAGGCGAGGCGCGTTGGCTGAAAGGTGCTTTGGTGCTTCGTGGGTGTCTGTGGAGCTGGATCTGTTGGCCATGCTAGCCGTTTGAGTATGTGCTGGTGTGTCCAGCCGTTTCTGAGGGTTTTTTTTTTACCCTAGAGGTGAGCGATGCGGCTGGGAGGGAGCTGTGTCTGGCAGGGTAGGCTATGTTAAGAGATGCTGCTTCGGAAATCGTGTTTTTTCCCAAGCTTGCTTTAATTCCCTCATCCAGCCTCTTCTATACTTGCTAAAACTGGCGGCGTTGTTTACGAGCCGTACATCCGAGCACATCAGCAAACCTCTCGAGTCTCGCCCGCGGAAGCATACGTGCAAACGCTTTAATTCTTGTTTAAAACCGAGCCTTCGTGTCTACCTGAGGCTTTATGCCACTGAAGGGCAGCCTCCGTCCTCTCGTCGTAAGGCCTGGCAGCGTCCTGGGTGGAGGGGAAATGGCTGGGTTGGTGCCACGAGACGGCCTCGTTACAGCCACCGTAGCTGGAAAGCCGCTCTTCCCATGTTTTCTGCATCCGTCGCCTTGCACGCTCTTAGCCGGGATGATTTTGGGGTAATCTCACTTCTTCCCAGCTTTAGTAAACGAAGCAATATTTGGGTAAGTGGAATAAACGCAGTTTCCTGGCAGGAGGAATTTTCAGGAGCCGAAGAAGCCTCTGACGCAGAGAAGGGTCTCCGCGGTTCAGCTGCTGAACCGAGGTGGCACAAGCCTGTGCGGGAAAGATGATTTTAATGGATAGGGGAGTCTAATTTCTCTGACTAAACTGAATATATTCGCTAAAGGAGGGCTGGTGGAAAGAGATGACAAGCATACTTGATACTGAAAAATAAGCAACGCGTACCCTTTTCACCTGAGAACTTGCTCAAGGGCATCTCATCCCTGGGAATATTTGGATAGATCCTGTGATGCCAACAGTACCACTGAGGTCCCTTGAATGCTTTGCCTTGCTCGAGAGGGGCCACTTTTTTAAAGATGTCAAAATAGTCTTTCCCAGCACCATTATTTTCTTTTCATATGTTCACCTAGACATCTTTCTTTTTCTGTATCCTTTGGCCTGTCTTGAACGCGCTTCTTGGCTCACTGGCATATCTGGAAAGCCTCCTCTCTGCGTGTGTGTGTGTGTGTGTATACACACGGAAAAAAGTTCTTGGATATCAATTTACTTGGTTAAACACGAGCCGCACGGTGAACGTCTTTCCCGAGCCTGCTTTTCTTTCCTTTTTGATCTAGATAAAGACATCTGTTGATTGGCGGGGAAGCTACATCGCTATCTAAATAAGTACAGATTTTTTTTTTTTTTTTTTAAAGCCTCAAAATCGTTGGAACTAAACATCTAGGATAACTTTGAGCACTCTTAAAAAGAGGAGTTTTTTTTTTTTTTTTTTTTTTTGGTGGTTGTTTCTGGGAGGGTTTGAAGAGTTTGGCTTTGGTGCTGCGCTGGCTCAGAGCCAGGATGCATTGACCCCCCCCCCAGGAAGGGGAGCTTGCTTCGTCCTCGTTACGTTAGTCATGGGCGCCGAGGATCGAAACCCTCCGGTTTTCACCCGTTACCACCCGGCTGGAGAGCCGATTTGTGCACTGATCGGAGCATCTCATGCTTTCTGCTCAGGCTTCACGCACCTTGGTAGCTGGCTGTCTCACCAGGGCGATGGCTTAAAGCCTGTGGGGTGAGAAACAGCAGCGTTTTCACTCTTAAACTTCCCCCTGTCCACACTTGACCGCCTCTGCAGGTGTGTCCTCCAGCTGTGAAATGGACTCGAACGTTACCCGCGCCGTGAAAGATGCCGGTGAGACGAGGGGGACGGTGGGGCCGAGCGGACGGCGTGAGCCGACGCTGCCCCTTCCTCCCCGTGCCCCCTTGTCGGCCTTCCCCCGTTCTCCTCTTCCTCTCCGTGGCAGCAGATCTGTGCTCTTTGCAAGCAGAGTCAGGTCTCCTGTCTCTCAGCCCAGTGGGATCTGTGCTTCCTAAATGTATTTAAATGCATTTTCCGCCCCAGCCCAAAGGCAGGAGGGAAGGGCGTGCTGGCTGGGCAGAGGCTGGATACCTCCAGTGCCTCACTTAAAAAGTCTGGGTAAATCAATTAACTGTGTGTTACGTGAAACTCGGCCTGTTTCTTCCCTTTTTTTTTTTTTTTTTTTTTTAAAAGAAGAAGAAAAAGTTGCATAAATGCCCCTTTTCTTCCCAACTCGGTCCTCGGGGGAATACAAGGAGTTAACGCTGGTATTTATAGAAACAAGCCAAGCTAATAACCACTGTGAAGCTGGGAGGGTGGTTGTGAGGTTATCAGCAAACACGAGAATGAAGAAAAAAAAAAAAAAAAAAAAAAAAAAATTGGTTTTTAAAGAATTAAAGGGCTGTTGTACCCCTCCCCTCTCACTCTGAAGTGTGGGACCATTGCGGCTGTTGGTACAGAAATGAAAGGTATTACAGGAGAGTCATTGTGTTACCGGGGGGGGGGGGGGGGGGAAGTGTCTGTCTGTCTGTCTGTTTTTTTTTTTCTCTCTCTCAAACTTCCTGGTTGGTCAGGCCGGGGCTGACAAAGGGGAACCGGTCATGTCCAGACACATTGCAGACTTCTGGCAAAATAGCCCAAGCTCACGAAAATTTACACATTTCCTGGCACCCAGCCAGGCGGTACTTGTAGGACTTGGCATGGCTTTTCCTTCAGTTAGAAAAATGGCCCTTTTTTTTTTTTTTTTTTCTTTTTTCTTTTTTTCTTCTTCTTTCGTCGGTGGGACGGGGGATGGAAAGCTCCTGTGTTGCCGGGTCAGGACTGCAGAAAAGAGTCAAAGTTTGGGTACGGGGAGCAGTTCCCGCAATGGCGTTTCTTGGACTTAGCGGCACGTGTTGCTCGCTCTCATCCTGGGTCCTGACGTGCACGACCCGGCTGCTGCCCACCTCCGCGTGAAGGACCACCTGATGGCCACGGTGATGCCGCCAGCCACCGCTGAGCATCTGTGTTGGGTTGCTGAAAGCGTTCAGACTGGCAGGAGGGACGTGCACGGGTGGTATCTCAGCCTGTAAATGAGAGTTTTGGGGAAAAAAAACGGGTCACTTGGTGCAAGTGAAGTTCCCTGCCTGGCTGTGGGTTTCTGGCCAGCTCCTTCCCTGCGTTTCTCTGGGGGGGGGATTGAAACCAGCCTCCCACTGGTCAGCAAACCCTGTGTCACTTCCTTCCCTCTGCCAGCCTCACTCTTTCCACATTTCAGATGCACGTTTTCGGTTCATTAAAGGTAGTTTTGAAAACATTTTTAGTTCTGTTAAAAAAAAAAGAAGAAAAGTGGGAGCTCATCTGGACCTGGTGGCGCAGGCTCAGAATGAGGGATGTGCGAAGCCCTCTCCGTTTGGGGGGGATGGGCTCATAGGATTGTCATTTTAATACTCATAGCCATTTTTGACAGCTCTCCTCGGTGTGAGGCACCCTCCCACAACTGCACCTCTTTGTCTCAATATTGCTCATATCCATTGCAAACTCCCCCGGGGTATGTTTTCGTCTCAGTCGCCGGGGAGCTGTGGATGTATCTCCTCCTGCGTTGGGCTGGGAATATCGTACCGGCCCCTCCCTTGACACACGCATGCTTTGTAGCATGGATTTAGAATAACTTGCAAGCATCTGCGTTATCAACCAAAAGCAGAGAGAAGAGGGGAAGCTGGAAACTCTTGGACCGGTGCGGGACTGGGGTGGCTGGAGTCTGGTAATTCTACGTACCCGGAGCAGGAAGGGGAACCTTGGACGCTGGTTGAAAATTTCAAAGCACAGAAGTGGTCCTGGCCCTTGGCCTTTGGACATACTTTTTTTTTTTTTTTTTCTTCCCCCCTCCGAAGTTTTAAAGCACTGAAGGTTTTGGCCCCGCGGAGGGCTTCTCTACTTTCCCTTATCGTAGACGTCTGAGCTTTTAACAGGCAGCGTATGAGCAAGTTTACATTTTAATCCCCAGCGCTCGCATCTAGGGATCCTAAAGCGTCTTGCACCACCTCGGAACAGGAATGTCTTTGCCTGTTGCAGACATACAGCTGCAAAGCAGCGCCTGCCTGACAGCGTGCGATACCGCTGCCCCCAAACGATACCGTCTGGGGCTCTGGGTCCGCTGGAGCGGTAGAGGGTGATCGCAAAGCCCGTGTTTGGGTGCAAGCTCCCCTGCCGCAGTAGGGTGAAGGAAACTGATTGGGGATTTCGGGTGGAGAGAGCAAGACTCGTTCTCTTGGCCAGGAAAAAGAGAGTGGTACATGCAGTCAAAACGGCAGAGGACATCTTATGTGGGTGGCACGTCATTACCTGGGAATCCGGCCAGGATGCCAGGGTTAAGACCACGTCTCTTATGAAACGTAACATGGGATCTCTCACACGCACACCTTCTCTACCCATCGTGTGGCTGGGGCTCCAGGTTTCCGCTTTCGAAGATGGCACCTGGAGCGTAGACCTGTTGATGGTGCTGAGGGCAGAGTCACGCTTGCTTCCCTCTCCCATGTCCTCAGAAGTCATTCTTTTAAGGAACGGACCGTGGGCTTTGACCGTTTTAACCTGACCTAAAGGTCAGAAGGTGATTTTTACCGAGGCAGGGTTTTCATGGCGGCAAGGCTTATTGAACATGTTTGACTTTCTACTACTCGTCATGGCATGGTAGAGAGATACTGCACTGCTGCTAATTTCCTCCAGGTAATCACCTGAGTGATAAGTTCTTTCACTAAATCCTAATTTCTTCCAGGCAAGAGGCCCATCGATGTACAAACATACGTGCAGCAGAAAGCGCAGCGACTCTGCCGCTGTGTCGCGGTTCGTTCTACGGCTTATTTCTGTTTGCTCAGCGATGGTCTAACTCCGCGGTGCCTCACTCGTGCTTGTTAACAGCACGGAGGTTTATTCACACAGGCGGTTGAGTCTCACACTCGTGTGAGCACGTGGGTGCCGCCGAATGAATTGCCTGTACAAATAAGGATCCAGAAAGTACAGAGTTTCCTTGGTTTTTAGCCTCAACTGAGGGGCAGGGCAACACAAACCTTTTTGACTTTGAGTGGTGGTGGTGGTGGTGCTGCTCTTCAGCTTCCTCCCTGCCTTGCGAGGGAGCGGTGACGAGCGATCCCCGGCGCCGGGCAGGTGCCCCCTCCGCTTCCCTAGATACACCCTCAGCCAGCAAACAAACAGCCGAGAAGGAAAACCCACAGAGGGAGCTGCTCTCTCAGATTTGGGTGGACAAAGGAGGGAAAATTAAAACTTAGACAAGATGAGACTGTTTTTTTGGTTTTTTTTTTTTGAGAGTTCACTTTTTTTCAGCTCACAACCCTATTTCTTCTACGTACGCATGCGCGCGCACAGACGTGTGTGAACATGTGTATGCGTGCTTCTCCCTCCTTTTGTCCTGAAGAATATGAGGTGTTTGCACAGTGGCGGCCAGAGCGGTTAGATCATAGCAGGAGGCACTCAGCAAAGCCCCTGCTGTGGAGCAGTCGTGCACCCTAGTGAGAATCCCTGGGCAGCGTGTGGGAGCTCTCTTGCAAGGACCTACTTGTCCGTAGGATGGACTCCATGGTTTGCCCTAGACCTGCTCTAGCAGCAGAGGTGGCTGCGGTGCTTGGGCAAGATGTCTCACCTCTTACCTGCTGGCTTCAGATCCAAGTGAGGTCTTGGGCAGTTGATCTATCTGCGGTCTGTTTAAATTCTCGTTGGCATCAGAGTCACATAGAGGACCTAGGATGAGCCTGCCACTCACCAGTCGTAAGAGGACCTAGGATGAGTCTATAAGTCTATGCCAAGTCTATAATGGCACTAGAGACTTGAGATTGAGAGAGGTAACCGCTGGGTTATGCTTGGGCTGCCTGTGCCCACCTCGACCTGAAATGTGGAGGAAAACCTCTATGTTGAGGGGAAAGCATGAGCGGAGAAGAAAAGGTGGCAGAGGCGCACCCAACGGTGAGCCCCAAGCTCCCCATTTGCAGGAGCATCCTCCATAGGGATGGTCGTTAGACAAGCGGCTGGTGGGCCTGTACAGCATGGCAAGATGGGAACCACGCTGTGCTGCGCCCCAAAACTGGGGCCCCCAGGCGCAGGTGTTAATGGACTAGCTGTGCTCGTTGGTTTTTAATTTGGCGTCTTGAGCTTGAAGCTGAGGATTTTCTGTATTTGTGGAAATCAGTTGGGTAAAGCACAGCAAAGGCAAGGCATCTTTATTTCATGTGTTGGAAGTCTTTTGGGGCAGAAGTGGGGATGGAGGTGCGCGCTGTGGGGCTGAACTAAAACGCTGGAAGAAATTGCATCAGATTTGGATAGGTCTGCGTGCTGTTTATGATGTCTTCTCCTTGCGAGTCTCTCCGAGCATGTGGTAAGTGAGGCTGAGCTTTGCATTTTATGAGGAAGGTGTTTGTCCCACAAGTACAAGTGTCTAATTAGACCTGACACAGCGGAGGCATTTCCCTGACATTTATGCCACCGTCTCTCAATCCTCAGGAGCATGTAGTCCGGTGGGAGGCACCACAAACAATGTCAGAAACAACATAAAATTCTCCATTAGCCGCGACCCCCGGAACAGAAAAAACAACAACCCCACACCCAACCTTCACACTACTTTTATTAGGCACACTAAAAGTGAAAGCAGAAGGGTGGGGCTGGGTTTGTCGATCTTCGCTTGTAGAAAGAAATAAAACGGCTCATTTAAATTCTTAAGAACTGCATAGGAGGCAGGAGACACAATGAGGATCTTGGAGAAGAAAGGCCATCAGCTGAACAAACTAATCGCATGGTAATCAAAGGGGAGTTATACAGAGCCTACTGGGAAGCACTTTAGAGGAGGTTCCAGCCAGGCATAGCGAGGGCCCTGTCAACTGACATCTTTAATAAATTATAAATTAAAAAAAGCTCCAAGGGACACGTAGCAAAAGGGAAAGACGAGTCTAAGACGTTCCTAAACAGTACGTGCTCCAAATCCGTGCTGCAGCGGCCGCGCCTCCTCCGCGGGGGAACTCGGCAGAGTTGTTGCCGTTGGGGATAACTCCCAAATCCCACTTTGCCGATGAGCTCGGTTATCCCTGGCGTGCGTGAGGGGCACGGTCCACGCTTGGAGCGACCTCTGCAAGTTTTGCTCCGGAGGTTCAGTTCTCCAAGAAAGCGGATCTGGCAGAGCACATTGGAGGGGATGAGGAACCAACCTGCAGAAATGGGGACTGTGCACTCATCCACAGCATCTTCTCTGCTAGCCTGGGTTGATAGGTGCCGTGAAAGTGCGAGCTGCTATATGCTGCCAAGTACCGTTCTGAACAGCAAGACTTAAAAAGTTGAAAAATTAAAAAAAAAAAAAAAAAAAAAAACAAACAAAAAAAAACCACCTTAAGAAATTTAAACTTTTTAAAAATTTTAATTAAAATTAAAAAAAATTAAAAAAATTCCCCCACTAAATAATTGTGGGGTGTGTCATCTTCAAAGCACTGCACAAGCATTAATTCAGCTTCACGCTGCTGCGGCACGGTGGGACAGTAACCTTTGCGATGGTCGTTTCTACAGGTGAACAAATCAGGAGGGTTTTTTTGGTTAGCAAAAGTGAAATTAAGCGTAATTTCTGATAAACAGGAAACTAAGTTAAAAAGACAGGGGGAACAAAGTCTGCAAAGTCAAAAACAGCTAGTGCTAACCCACAAAATAGGGAAACAGGAGGTAGCAATAAGAAAAAAAAAAAAACCTTAGAAGCAGAAACGTCCCAAACTGCAGAAATGCGTTGGACTGATTTTAACCAAAAGGCTAAATTTTTCTGTGGTACGACTGGCTGCGGTAGAAGTTACACTGTGGAGGAATTTGGCCTCAAGGAAAATGTCTTCTCAAGAGAAGTGGTGCTGGGGACGACTTAAGGAGGGGAGATAGGAGCTCAGGAGTACCTAGTGCCTCGCCGGCGGAGGCTGCTAGATAGGAATCCGTGTTTGGAGGGCAGGAGTGCTGCCCTTCCGAGGTGCTAAGCTTCAGGTCAGTCAAGCATCAAAGCGTCTTGGTGCCGTAACTGTAGTTTTAAATCAACCATTGCTCTCGGTCTACTTAAGGAAAGCCTTGGCGTTAACATCCGCCAGTTTGGAAAATTTCATTTTAGAACAGGCGACGAGCATTTGACCTGATGCAAACTTTTGTCTTGCTTCAACTTCTGGCGTTGCTTTTCAGATCTCTTACAAATAATTAATGAAAGCTCAAAATCGGTGTCGGTTTTAGAAGCGTGAAAGCAGTCCTACCTGTAGGCAGAGGGCAAATGTGGAATGACAGCAATTTTTTTGTGGTTTAATTTTAAATCCTTTGGAATCGAAATTACTGGGAGGATCCTAATGGGAACTATGACATAGCCTTAAATGTAGGGTAACAGCGCAAATTCAATATGGTTATAATTGCCATTTTCCCTTATTATAGACTCTGTGTGTGACCCGTTGCCTTTGCTTTCACTTTCTTCTTCAGCTCTCTGAGTTTTGTTACCTTTCTCAGCAAACAGGGATGTTCAGGAGAAACAGAGCCTGCAGTGTGCTTAAAACAAAACCAAACCCCCAAAACAAAACTTTTTTGGGGGGAGACAAAACTTTCTGGCTCTGCTAGCTGTGGGGTACAGCTAGAAATGGGAACTGTAAGAGTTTAAAAAAAAAAAAAAACAAAAACCAAACCCCAAACCAAAAACCCTACCCCAGAGAGAGCCCCAAAGATAAGACTTTTTATTCCCGATGTTTGACTCGATCGATCAGTTTTTATAGGTATAAATCTGATCTCCCTTTTGTGAAATATTCCCACTCTGGTCGAAGCAGAGCCCCTGAAGAGCATCAGACTTGGGGTATTTTGGCCCTCTTGCCTTTGATCCTCTGTGTGCGACGGTCCTGAAGCACTGCAAAAATGTAAATTAATGGGGAAAAAGCCCTGTCTCTGTTTTTTGGGTATTGATTTCCCATTTCAACTGGAGCGGTCTGCTCAGGGGTGGGAATGGCCCCTGCTCTGGCACTGCTTAGCTGGCTTGCAGGTCCAGGGGGGCTCCAAGGGTTGACTTTCCTCTTGTCCTAGTTAAACTGAAGCACGAGTTGCACCCCTGCACCCCGACTTGTGTCACATCTCCGCTTCTCCGTGCGTCTGTGGCCGCATCCAGCAGTCGGACGTAAAACCGTGGGCCAGCAGAGACCAGGTGACTGATTTTTTTGGTGATGGGATTCCCATTTCCGGATCAAGATCTGGGGGATACTCAAACGTTATAATTGCCTATTTGGGTTAATATTGCCCCTAACATTGTTATTTGTGAATGACCGGTTAAAGGGATTGCGAGTGGCAGTGCAGAAGCTGTGGCAGGGACACGAGGTCTCTGAGATCAAGGATTAATTAAGAAACCATGAGGCTTTGGTGTTGCATCGCGGCTGGTTTTGCACCACGGGGTTTGCCCGGAAAGCCGGGGGTGCCGGGGGGCATGGGCACGTACACTTGGATGATTATTTTTCCTTCGTGTGTGACCGCTCGCCAGTCTTTGAAGACACCCCACGTTGTTATTGGCTTTACAAGAAGCGTCGCTTCTTTTGGGGAGAGCTTTTGGCAGCAGCAGGAGAGTTTGTTCCCTGCCTTAATCGCGTGGATTAGAGTCGATCCTGGGGTCAGGGTTGCTCCCCGGAGGCTGGACCACGGGGGTTTGGGCTTAATTTTTGAATGAGGGGATTGCCCGCGCGTTGCGTCGGTGAAGGGGCGGCGCGTACGCGGCGCACCGCGCGCGTGGAGCAAACGAACCGCGCTGCAGGCGTACCCCTGCTCCACGTCACCTTCTGCAGGGAATGGCTGCGAGACCCTGGGGCCTCCGGTGCCTGCAAATTACAGTCAAATCCTTGTTTTGCTCAAGTATGCAGCGGGATTTGCCTGAATTCAGAAAATAATTTGTCGTTTTTAAAAAAAAAAAAAAAAAATAAATTTCTAGAAGCACAAGGACGTCACCAAGAAAATCAAAGCATGCTAATTCACAAACTGAATATTTGAAAACTTGCTTTCACTTAATTAAAAACACAAACTTTTGCAATGACAGCAATTTAATGTAGGTTCTTTTTTTCCTCTGTTTCTCAGAAGCTTTTGGAAAATCTCTCTTTTCACATGTAATTGTTGTTTGGTTTTTTTTTTTGTTTTTTTTTTTTTTTTAATGACTTCCTGGAAGCATTCAGATGACACAAAGTCTAAAAATTACGAGCAAGCCTCTCCTCACACTGCTTCCTCCCTCTTCCCCCACTCCCTCGTGTTTATTTTGTAAGTAAGTGTCACTAAGGTGCCTGAGAAGCAAATACACAAATACCGCTTCCACCAACAACACTGGAACTGTGCTTTAAATTACCCTTGTTCCTACCAGCCTCGGTGATTTTTAGCCGCCGTGAGAGAAGCTCTTCGTCCCGCTGATGCAAGTAGCGGCCCATCTAGGAGAGCACCGCACCGTTGCCAGGGTGCTTCGTATGGCGGAGCTGTAGGGTCGCAACCTTCGCGTACGGCTGAAAGCTTGCCTCAAAATTTAAATACAGGAGGAGAATGGGGCTGAAGACTTGAATGTTTATTTTAAAATATTTCTTCTACGGGAGCATTTTTGATCTGCTAAAGGGAAAAAATTCCAGTCTCTCAAACGCGTGGATTACATTATCGGGACTGGCAGGAGTGGTACCGCGCCCTCGCCCCAGAGAGCTGCGATGGGTCTGGGCTGCAACATCTCACGTACGGGTGCGTGAACCCAACTTGGTGCATGTACGATGAGGGTGTAAAAAGTCAGAGAAGAGGCTAAAACTGCTTTGAAAAATTAGCCCTGGAAAGCTAAGAGTCGTATTCTTGGGTTATTCTGGGGTTGAACACTGACCCAGGTAATTAATCCTATTGCCTCTGGTGGGCGTCGTTGGGTGAGTGTTTATCCATGTCAGGGAGGTGATAAATTCTGATGACTTTTTTTTTTTTTTTTTAAATTAATTCCCACCAATTTTGCCCTGTTGCAATAATGTCACTGAGTTCAGAGGAACGACTCCTGATTTCATTGGGTGTAACCGGGAGAACAGCGTCACCGGTTTTGACCAGGCATGTCTGCTCAAATTTTCTGAGCAAGCAACTTGTTGGGATTCCTGCAAAGTCTTTTGAAACCAACTCATGACCCAGGGGCCGGCTATCATCTCCTACGGGTCCCGTGTAGTGACACTGCTCTGGTGCACAGCCCTCGGGAGGGGACAGCGGGATCGGACCTTCACAGAAAGGCAGATCCAGGGACAGTCCTTCGGGCTTCCACACCACTGACGCTCTAGAAAGCACTACTCGTGCTACCGCTACGCTAAAATATCCAGATATCTGCTGCCTTACCAGCAGGTGCGGTTACGGGTCGATACTCCACAAAGTGCGTAATATGCTGCTTAAAGGTGACTTTGGATGTGTTTGGTAGAAAGTCATACAGCCCCATTAAAAAAAACATAGGCTTTTCCACTGGTTTAAGTCCTCGTTCCTTATCCTTTATCGTCTCATTTCTAGTTTATCTCCCTGGCCTATTTGTTTCTCGCTCCGAATGTCTCCATTTGCTTTAATTAATCTGTTTCTTGGCAGTGCCTTTAAGAGAAGAGGCTTTGAGGAAAAAGAAGCATCTCTGTGCGACGACAGGGCGGAGCCAGGGAGGTGGGGTTAGAAATGGTTTTGCCGAGAGCTGCCGTTAAAAAAAAAAAAAAGGACAAACGACTGGCTTTTCCTACGGCGGCAGCGTAGATTTTGTTTCGGCGTTTGCGGAAAAGTGCACTTTCTTCCTGGATGCACGTCCTTCTGGGCCAGGTGCTCGCGCGTGGTCGTGTGTGGGAAGGTCCTTTGCCTACACGAACCTCGTGGCTTACGCAGGTTTCTGCTCTGTTGCTGCAAAGCTGTTCTCTGTGTCAGAGGAGCAAAACCCGCGTAGCTGTGGGGGTTTTGGTGACGTTTGAAGACCTTGGGTGTTGGAGGCAACCTGGTGGCACCGCTTGCCCTCGTCTGCGGTTGGTGTTGGCTGGTCCTGGGCAACGCCGTGGGACCCTGAGCTGGGAAACGGGTGCCCAGGGTCAGGTCCCACCTGTGATTGAGAGCGTTTGGTGGAGAGCTCATATTTGAAAGTTTAGGGATGGGTATCTCTGAATAGTGAAAATTACCCGCTGAAACCCACCCGCACGTTAATTGTTAGAAATCGTTTATCCTCTGTGGTGCTATTAAGTTGCAGATTGAGCAGCAAGTGTGCTGTAGAGAGAGGAAAAGGTCTGCCTGGGGAGGGGACAACCTGCGGACGGAGGCATGGTTTTGTCTAAACATGGAACTCATTTACTGCTTCTGCAGGTACCGAAGGGCGCAAGCTCGGAGATGGTGGAGTCAGTTACTTGGTCAGTCGTAAAGATGCAATTATCACCCCTTATTTGACCGAAGACTGTAAAAGGAGACTCAATGCTAGTATTTACTGTATTTTTCTCCCCCTCTATTAAAAGGACAGCCAATTTTGAATTATGATAATAGCTGCACTCTGGGTTTAGGACTCGCCTCCCTGAAATTTTCAGGACCACTAATTTGTGGTTACTCCAGTGCTAGAATGGACTCGGTGGTGGTGGCCTTTAGACTGACAATGCAGTAAAAGTTTAAAGTTGCAACTGCTTCAGAGCCAAAGAAAGAGAGAAGATTGAAACCTAAAGGTTAGCGTGAAATGCACTTTACTGTTATCTATGAGAACAAATGAGTTAAAAAAATTTCAAATACCAGAATACCCTACAGGGAGGAGATATAACTATTAAAGGGCTCTTATAGCTGCAATAAATGTAGGAACAATAAAAATAAATTGATGAAGTAAATGTCAGCGCTGTTCCCCTGAGCTGCCCCCACACCTTTGTCCAAAAGTAGAACATCTCCAATTACAGAGGGTGGAATCAGCCTTCAATGACAATATGACAAGGACAGAACATAGAGCAGTGGCACAGGGAACACAATTATGCACAGCCTTGAAAAATTGTATCATAGTACAATGTATGGAAGAAATCAATTAATGATGCGGGGCCTCCACTTCTGTCTAATAATCCTGTAAGAGGAGGATGACCCCCCCCCCTCGCCTTGGAAAGGGAGAAGGAAACAACAACAATGAAGAAGGATGACCCCCAAGTGAAAGTCTGCACAATACCATGGGTCAACACTTGCACACTTTACGGTGTGCGGATAGTCCTCTTTACCCGTTATTATTTTTTAAAACGGTAGCTTTTAAGAAAGTATTTAACTGAAACCCACTTCATTGGTTACATAGCCCACTGAAAAAAAAAAAAAAAAAAAAACCAAACCCAACAGATTTCTTTGGTGAAAAGGCCAAAGACAAGAAAAGCCGACGGCTGAAATCCAAAGCTGGGAGCTGAAAGGGAAATGCAAAATTTTAGGAGTAAACGGAGTAGATGGTAGAAGACGGTTTGTCTTGCGCAATTTACAACAGGTGCTAAACATTACAAAAACCAGAGCTATTAAGGAATCAAATTAAGCTATAATTAACGAAGAAAACTGTGCAGGAATTCTAATTAATACATATCTGAGCACATCCGTGATCCCCTCCGACAGCTCGGCTTTCTAAACCCCTGTCGCTATCCGAGAATAACGGAAGGGGTAAGGCTTTGGGAGCGTGCAGGACATTACGGGTATCGCCAGAGATTTCCCCTAACAGCCATAGCCCTGTATGCTGGCTTGGAGGGGGATGCTTTAATTTGGGAGACATTATTCTGAGACGGTAGGAAGAAAGACTCCTCTTTTGTTTGAAGATCTGGTTGAGAGAAGCCCGTAACAAGCTGGGGTTCCTCCTCCTGTCTGTGTCTGCCCTCCGTGGTCGTCCTGCCTTCCCCATGAGGTGCTGTTTCTTCCTGACCCTCTATTTCTGAATAAGACCCGTTTCCCCAAGTCGCTGTCGGAGATGGATGGCTGACAGCAGTTGTGCCAGGATGGAGATGCTATGGTAGGTGCACCTGAAGACAGGAGAGGACTGATGGCCAAGGCTCTCGCGTGAGCTTTAATTCATGCTTTGCCAAGGGCCTGATATGGTCTTAAACAAGACGCTGGATAAAATGTGTGTGTCCTGGGTACTCCAGGTGATTAATAACTCTGTGAGATGACTGGGAAAAGTTTGCTCAACTTTGGTTGAAAGCGGGGCTTGGCTGCCTTGTCTAGATGCTTCCCAAATGGAGATAATGATGCTTCCCTATCTTACCGTAGTGTTGTGAAGATCAACTGGTTAATGACTGTATGGCACTTTCAAGTGCTATCATTATAGTACTATAGTCTCTCTTAGGGAGGATTTGTTATTTTTACAAAATTAATTGTAAATCCAATAGAAAATAATTCAGCCTCTGAAATTCTGGTGAGATAATTACTGTGAAGACGGTATTAGTATAGTGCCTTTCAGATGATTCACTACTTTAATTATTACTTTCTAATTCTATGCAAATATCATTTAAAAACCCTGTAACCTTCTCACAGGTTGGTTGCATTTACCCCCTCAAATACGGAGCCGACTCCTTCGACTCCTGTCTTACGCTCCCCAGGTGGATCGCTCCGGCCGGCAGCGGAGCTCCCTGGGGAACCAGCATCTTTTGCTGGTGCTTGAGAGATGTCCTATTTCTGCAGATTTTTTTTTTTTTTTGCTCGGGGTTGCGGGTCCTGCTGTTGGTTGCCCACACCTCACAGGACTCGATCATCTTTTGCTGCGCCCATTGGCGTGGGCATCGCCAGATCCCAACCACCTGCTCCAAGATTGTGCCCACCCAGTCCCCGGGTCCCTGCCCTGTCAGAGCAAGGACTGGGACCCCACCGAGGGGAGAGGAGGAGAGGGGAGTCTTTATTTCCCATTTCTAAGGGGATGAAGTGATTAAGAGCTGCTCATACTTCTAGTCGTCCGTCAATGAACCGTCAACCTTGCTCGTCCCAAGCGCGGTCCATCATGGACTGTGCCCCGTGCCTCTTGGTGGCTTTGGCAGCGCACGCTGGGGCGAAACATGGTGCTAAACATTTTCTTTTCTCTTGATTTGCTCTGGCAGCTGGCTTAGCTCTAGGCTGGCGTTTGCTGGACCTTTCTCTATGCTGGTGCTCCCTGAATATCTTCAGCCTCAGCTTCTCCTGGGTTATCCTGGTATGACAAAAGCCTATGGTGTTTTTTTAGGACAATGAGCAAAGAGGTCCTTTGTGAAGGCAAACCACAATCCCCGCTGAGGGCAGGGGCAGGGCTGGCTGGAAATCACTGGAAAAAGAACGTGAAGCCTAAAACTGTGCTCGTTCTGCCCCAGCTTTGGAAATGCCAGGGGGGTTTTGAGGCAGTTGAGCTAATTTAACCCGGTCATCCCGCTCCCGCGTGGCCCTCCCCTCCGAGCTGGGGACCAAAGGAGGAGTTTTCCTCCGCAGTTTTCCATACAAATGCCCCTGCTTGGAAAGATGTGTTTTAATTGCGCTCTGAAAAATTTCTAGACGCGCTCGCTCTGCCTGGCTCCCTGCCAAGCTCGTGCATAAACAGCCTCCCCGACGCTCGGGAGCATCCCTCCCTGGGCATCGCTAGCGGCGCTCCCCAAAGCCAGCCCTGAGGAGGCGGTTACGGGGGTCCAGCCTGGGGCGGTGGGTTTCAGCCAGATGCCTGGACGGGTGCTGGAGCCCAGCGCGATGCCGGCTGGATACCCAGAATTGCGCGTGGATGGGGCTGCTCCAGCCGAGATGCTGAAATGAAAGGTTTGAGCTCGGCGCTGGCTGGTGCCCTCGCAAGTCACGAATCTTGCTCTCCTCCGGGATGCCCCTCTGCCGGGATGCTCCGCCTGGGCTGGGAAAATGCGTTTGTTTAAAATGCTCTCGGGCTCTGGAAGCATCGGTCCTGGAAGCAATGGCAAGCGTCTTAACCTCGTGTGCGTGGATGTCTCAAAGCTAAGCGTATGCGTGTCTGCCTGCAGGATCAGGACCTCAGTTATTAATAACAATTAACAGTTAATTAATTATTCCCGCCAGGCAGCGATGCAAACCTTTGGTTTATCGCTGGACACGCAGTACGGCAAATTAAAGAGTGCAGTGTGAACAGCTAAAGTGAATATCCTTCGCTTTTGTTGGCTGATGTCTTACGCATCAAAGTTTACTTTCTAAATTTTGTGGCAAACTCCCTCTTTTTCGCTCCTCTTTCCTTTATTCAAATTTTTGTTTGGTAAATTCTAAGGGATTTTGGTGCTCGTTGGAGTGCATGATTAATGGCATGGGGGAGAGAAGGAAAAGGCAAGGAAGCACCGGGAGGAAAAGCTGTTTTTTGGAGCAGGCAGGCTGGTGCTGGTGGCGGGGGAGAGACCCCAGCCTGGCCCCGGGCAGGGTGACACCGGGTCCGGGGGATAACTCCATGAGGATAACCCCACTGCCGTCTCCCAAACCAGTGCCCTGGAGGACACGCGCAAATCCCGCCGCACAAGGGGAAAAAGGACACCCAGCACAGGCAGGAATTCAAGCAATTAATCCTTTACTTAAAGCATAATAAGCAGCCAGATTTTTTTACATACCGAAAGTGGGAACAAGGTAAAAGGGGTTAAAAACTAAAAAGCAAGGACAGCAGACACCAATTAACACAATGCTAATTGACAATTTCCCCAAGCCTCCATGAAACATGCCAGACCTATTTCCCCAATTACTAATTAAATCAAACCGCACGCACAATACTAATTTCCCTAACTTAGGGAGCTCAGTAGACAAATAAAATGTGAAACTAACTTAAACCTGTTGTCGAAGCGCAGGGAGAATAAGGAACTTAAAAGAAAAGTGGATAAAGTTTTGCTGGGGATATATTCTTTACACTTCTGGCCTGTTTGGGGAGGTTGGTGGGGGATCCTTACCAAGGCAGGGAGGTGGTGGGGTCCCGCTTGCTGGATGTGATTAACAGCCTGAGAGAAGGTGATTACGTGAGGCTGGTCTGGCTTGCTGCTTAATGAGAGCCTTCCTGAAAAACAGTCCGGAAAGGGATGCTTGTGCGTCCTGGGATGACGGGCAGGTATGAAGAAGAGCACGTGTCATTTGGAGAAACTCTTGAGGGCTGGGGGAGATGTGGAGGCACCGGCTCCTGCCAAGCTGCACCGTGCTGGGGCACGGCGGTGGGGCTGGGGACAGGTCCGCTGCTCCCCAGTAGAAGGTTTGGAGTGATGCTGGAGATGTGCTTGCGGCTGGGGTGTCCTTGCTCTCGCCCGGGGCCGAGGCAGCCCCGTGAAGTTGGGCGGGAGGAGCAGAAGGACAGCTCAAAGTCTTCCAGTTCGTTGTGCTTTATCAAAGCGCTGACCCCTCCCCCGGCATGAAATAAGGATGAAATAGTAATGCGATAGGTTAATGCCGATAATTAAAGAGAGTTTAAAACTAAGCAGGAGACTGAACTGCGTGTGTGGGTGGCTGGAATGGTTGTTTGATGTGAAAGTCAATGACTGAATTATTCAGAGAGAGTGATTTCCAAATGATAATTTTACATTTCCCATAACTGATTTTGATTTATTGCAGCAGCACCCGATAGCCTGGCGGGAGCCGGGAGAGGCACTCGGCTCTGCCGCTGCTTTCCCCTCTCCTTCGGGCACAAAAAGGTGCTCGGAGCTGCAGCCCACCCCTGCCTGGGGACCGACCTTCATGTGCCCATCGCCGGTGGGGCGTGGAATTTTTCAAAAGAAAAAGGCAGGGAAAACATTTGTTTTAAACAAAATGGGTTGTTTCCATGTCGATACAACGGCTTACTGCTTGGTTGTGTTTCTGGACGTGGGCAAGCACTCGGAAAGCGTCCGGATGCTGACGTGGGTGTTGCGGCGTTGGCTTTGCATCACCTGGAAACGCACTTGGCTTCATATGAAAGTATCTGGTGAAGCCTGTTGCTTGCTCTCCTCACTCGTGTTTTCTCCCAGTCCTTCAAGCAGGTTCGCGGAATTCACCTGATCGCTTTTACCACCACCAAGGCTATGTTTCTCAGCACTCGCTCAGGATGCTGGAGTGCAAATCGGGCTGTAAATCTCCTGCGAGGGGGCAGCTTCCCGGGGCGTGCGGTGCTTTTCTATGCCCCAGTGTGCCAGAAGTGCTGCAGGAACGTCCTGGGGTGTTCGGGGGTTTCTGCTTTTTAACCACAAACAAGAAGTAAAGACGGCCCATGGAAGGAAACCGTGGCCTGTAGCCCCGGTCCGGGCACGGTGCACGGAGGAGGTGCGTGCATCGGGACACGTGCAAGCAGGTGTTTGAGAGCAGGTGGTTCAGTTTTGGGAGCATTTCTGCTGAGAATTAAAGAGGGAAACTCCTGAAAATAGTGGAGGTCCAGATTCCTTTCCCTGATACGTTAAAAATCACCATTGCTGTTTGGGGAGCCTGGGCTGTTAACCCCTTCCGTACCCTCCGGGGCATGGCGTGGTGGCCCCGCGGCACGCGAGCCCAGCAGGGTTGCTCCGGGGAATGGGTGCTTCTCCGTGCTGCTGCCTCATGGGGCTGCTTCAAGGCGTCAGTGTTACTCGTCCCCCATTAAAGGGGCTTTAATGAACTTTAACGGACATTAAAGTTCATTAAAGAAGTGAACTTTGCTGAACGTGGAGGGTGTTTTGGTTTGCGTTGAGTTTGAAAGATGAAGGAGGGAGATAAGTACCTTGGTCCCCACTCCGTACCCCCTGGCTCATATATCCGGCCTGCCAGAGCCCCGCGTCCCCTCCCGCGGCGTGCTGCGTCCCCGGGGACCCGGAGCCGAGCAGGATTTATGGTCGTGCCTCCAGCCGGCGTCTTTGGGGTCTCCGCTGTCGTTATTCTTCGTGCCCGTGAGGTAGCGGATGGCAGCAAAAGGGCTGGGAGAGGGGCAGAGGGGTGGGGGTGGCAAAATGAGAGGTTTTAGGGTTAGGGGTGGGCTTTGTCCCCCTGTTGGGGCAGTTCCCCTCGGCGTCAGCCATGAAACACCTTGTGGGGACGGGCGCTGCCACCGCAGGGAAGGGTCCGTGCTCCCACCCTCCCGCATCCTCGCGGAGAGCTCCGGTACGGAGCACGGCTCTCCCAGGATAAACGGGTATTTAATTTCTCACGGGAGGCCAGGGAGGCAGAGGGACAGCCTTACCGCAGTGTGCGTGGGCCGATGGGTTGTGTGGGAGGGTGCCGACCCTGGTCCCTTGTGGTCCAGGTGAAAGCTGCGGGTCGTTTCAGAGGAGGCTTCTGCCTCTCTTTTTTGTGGTCGTTAATTCTGTCCAGGGCCAGGGAGATCTTCCCTAATGAAAGCTTCAGCGAGATTGGTTTGTTGTATGGAAAAGCTTCGGTTTCAGTGAATCAGCAATTTCTGATGAAAAATCTTTTGTCTGAAAATTCCCAAGAAGCTCCGACTCTGACCTCGGAGCGGCTGCCTTCCTCCGAGCACATTACCGGGATTTATGGCGCACTCCCATGGTTTATTGTTCTACAGCAAACGGAGCTGCTGGATGAGTTTTGACTATCCTTCTGGGCAGGGAAGCAAATCAGCCTCGCGGGACTATCCAAACTTGCGTGATTTAACAGAAGTCCTTGCTGTGGAGTGGGTGGGTTGCCAGATCAACTAGCTCCTCGCCAGTTTGAGGTTGCACGCCCATCCTGGGACCACGGGGCATCTCCTCCCTTACCTGTTCTGGGGAGCGGTCCCGCAGAAATATTTCTAGTGGCCTCAGCTCTTTAATTAGGAGAAGAAGCGGTGGCTGCGTTCTGAGTTCGTAGTGTACTTTCTGAAGGCTGCTGGTACGGAGAGGATGCCGGCTTGCTTGTTTATGCTGCGGGCCTGTCAAGATTGCCTTAGTGACAGTAAATAGCCATGGTAAGACAGTCTCTGCTACAAAAAATTGCAAAGCATGAAAAGAAAAAAATTATTATTCCTATTTTACAGCTGTAGCCCTGGCACATTGGTACTATAGTATTTGCTCGAGGCTGCAAGAAAAGAAACCCTGAGCTTTGGATTGAAGCGAAATCTGCAGAATAACATCGCCATCCTCAAAGCATGTAATTACGCAAGCCACTTCCGAGTTATAAGCATCTGTATTTGCCTGTTTAAAGACCACAGCAGAAGGAATGCGATAGCAGAAGGGCTCTAAAAGGCTTGCCCACAGAGGACAGAAGTATTGCAAAAGGCGTAAGGTATAAGCAGGGAGAGCATCGCTGACGTACGTTGTCAGGGCTGCGGCACCTGCCGTAGATAAGACCTTCGCTATACGAAAGCTTCCATTAAATTTAATGGAGATGGTAGTTAGGAGTTTTGGAAAATAAGAAAATACAGGAAAACACCAGGATGGATGGAGACTGTTGCAGCCCATCCTTCCCATGTCTAACATCTGCTTTTACCCGAGATTCCCCAAAACTTTATGAACTGTGTATTTAAGAGCCGTGACACCGAGATACCCAAAGGCGAGGTGACCTCCTCAAGGCGAAGCAGCGTGCTGGGGACAGAGGCAGGACCCAGGAGCTCGATGCTCCGGCTGCCCAGAGTATGGCCCATCCAGAAGGCCAAGCTCCCTCCCCGTAATCATAGGGAAAAGTAATCAAATTAGTGCCTTTCATGTCGCATTAGTGAAAATGGATACTAGTATGATGCATATTAATATAATATGATGGGAAATTGCTAATACAATTAGACCATCACGTTTTATTAGTGGCAGAGTGACAACTCACGCTGAAGAACAGCTCGCTCGGGCGATGGCTGGGAGCAAGCACGAGCCTGGTGCGCAGGCATAGGGACAGTTACTGAACTTTCTAAAAAGCCCTCTTTTTTTTTATTTTTTTTTTTTTTTTTTTTTCTCCCTGTAAGTGCTTGGTCACCCCAGTAAGCATTATGCTGACCCTTTGTAAATATTGCCCAGATTTACTGTAAAATGAGTCCTAATCTCAAAAGTTAGAGGTCTTATGTGTATATATTCTTCCTCCCATATATACACAGACATAAATGATGAGAAAATCAAAATATACATCTATATAGAGGAGGATGGTATAAATTTTCCGTAATACGTTCTACCTTTTTATTTGAGTTTGTATCTTCTTCACTCTTTATCTAGTTATAAAATGATCCTGCACAAGTTTTGTGGATTACATACCGCAAGAGCTATCCCAGCTCAACCTGTTATAACAAACGGTAGTGATTATATGGCAGGGAGGTATTTTGTAATTATAACGTGCTTCCAACTTCCTTGGCTGGCATGCAGCGTATCTAAACAGGGATGAGCAAAAATCACGTCCGCAGCATCACCCCTATCTTCCTTTCTGCAGCTCGAAGACCTGCCCCGATGGGCAGCGGGGACCCACCAGCTGTGCGGAGGTGGGCTTCCGTTTCATCCTGATGATGCTCGTCCCCAGTCCAAGGGCCAGCCTCCAAGTGGAGAAGACTTCTGTCTTAGCCGGCAACCTGTTAGGAGGCTGGGTGGCCCTGCGATGTGGCAGCAAATGTGAGGTCCCACCAGGCTGTGAGATGCTTTTCCTATTTACCGGCGACCTGTAATCCCAAACAGCCGACCTCCTGAACAGGAGTGGCTTTTCTAAACAGCTTTTTCCTGCTCTGGCCAGGGGCTCTGCCTTGGAAATATTATCTGTCATAACAATAATATTATCTACAATAATAATAATATTCTCTATCATATGAAAAAGCATGCCACGGGTTTACTACAGCAGGCAGGCGCAATTTTTAAATACAGTGCCCAGGTTGATGATTGTGTCTTTGTCAACTTGGAGAACCACGGAAGGACTCGGCGCTCTGAAAAACAGTTATTTCATCCGTACAGCATGAGGAGGATGGCACCAGATACTTGTGCAAAACGGAGCGGAGCAGGAGATCTGTTTCTGGAGGCTTAAGGCACTGGGAAATATTTAAAGGAAATATGTTTGCAATTTGTTAGATTGTTAGAGCCCCGAAATAGATGGTGTGTTATGTTTGTCTCTTGTCAATAGTTTCTGTGACAAGAACAGTTGTGATTTGGGTTTACAGCTGGCTGTCACCCTGTGAAAGAAAGGCTGTTTCTGTGCACTTGCACAGAGATATTCTCCCGCATGCGTTTTTAGTCACACCTTCAGCTGAGGCACTTCACAAACGCGAGCTCTAACGTAGTGAAATGGGTAAAGAATGATTATTTGGTATCTGATGAGTAAAAAAACCGAGGCCGAAGGGAAACCTGGGCAGCGAAGGAGGGCAATGACTTCACCTCGGGCTGGGGAAGAGGTGGGGAAAGTCATGGTGTGGGCTGGCAGCAGTGGTGGCAGCCTCAAGCCTAATCAAAAATATATATTTTTTTTTTTTGGGGGGGGTGTAATACTCCACCAAGTATTCCAGAAGAACCGTGCTTGTGGGTCTGCCCATTAAAATAAATAAAATAGTTCTATTTTATATTTACTTCAAAGACTGACAGTGAGAAGAAAATGCTTTCTAAGTAGTTTAACATGTGAACAGGTCGCAGGTCAAACTGGGAAAATAAGTGTGCTGCGTATCGGCACAAAGACCGTGTGAGTATTTTCAGATTCTTTCTGACACGCAAGACGGGCTTCCCCGACCCTTTGGCGCGGGCTGCCCGTGCGGAGGGTGCAGGTGAGGAGGAGGAAGGTGCACAGCGAGGAGTGCGTGAAGGAGCGCTCCTGATTTTCTTCCTTTTCTATTATACGCCAGCTTTTGTGCAGCAAATCTCCCCACCCTGTTGAATGCCTCTGGTTGCTTTGGATGCCATGGGCTGCTTTGGACGTCACTGCTCGCCGTGGTCCAGCAAAGTCCTCCTGCCGCTTCCCGAGCGAAAGACAGGGATGGACTTCAAACACCATCAGATATCTTTGATTATTCCCATTATTTTGGAGATATTGGTGTAACTCTGAGTGCCGCAGGGCCAATCCTGCCCAGGTTTGAATGCGTTGGACTGGGAAGCGAGTCGAGCACCTTCCCCACCTCTTGCATTCAGAGACGGTTTTCGTTACGTTCCCCAGTTGTTCCCTGGGAAGTTTATAAAGACGAGATAAAGCCCTCGTCATCATACTGATGTGGGTAATAATGCTACTTAGCATTTCTCATCTTTTGAAGTATTTTACAAATACTAAATAATTAATCCGCCCGAGAATGGAAGAAAGAGTATCACCCTTCGACTTATATACTGGGGAGCGGAGGCAGAGAAAGCATATGGTTTCTCCAGGCCAGGGAGGGAGGTGCTACCAGAAAGCGGTGGGGACGTGGGTCCATCACATGCGGTCCCCTCTGGAGGAGCGGTCACTCGACCGCTGGGCAGGGTGCTGGGATGGCGGAATCGTAGCGCTTGCACCAGGGGACGATGTGCTCTCACCATGGAGTTTCCTCCAGCATCTCCTGGAAAGCCCAGGTGGTCCCTCCAAGGAGAGAGCGAGCCACTTTATAGGACTCTTTTTTTTTTTTGTAGTGAGGAGGATGTTGGGAGTAACGTAGCCTGTGATACGGCCGAGGGCTAGTCACGACTGGACTTTGCCGCGGGAGGTTTGAATTGGGTTGCATCCCCTGTGGGGTATCCACACGAGGAGCAAGGTGGGCAGCTGCTGGACCTGGGACCGCAGCCTGGGAGCAAGAGGGGTGAGAGCAAGGATGATATTTGCTTTCCGGAGCAAGAGAGAAAAGTCATATACAAAGACTGCTTATAGAAGCTTTCCAGACATCAGGGACTTTCTATAAGCACGGAGTGAAGACCTTTAATGCAGGTAAGTACTGTTCATTTCACTGGCATGGGTTAGCAAATCCCAAGCCCAAGTGACTTTCCTTAAGCTGATGATTTTTGGTGTGACAGGCGATGGAGCCAGGAGGGTTTTCCATGGAAGTACCATAGATATGAGATGTGTTTTACACCAGGCCTGGGGAGAGGCAGGACATCCCGGCTCCTAGCCGGCTGCAGCGGGGCCGGCAGCTGCCTGCCCTTGGCCGTGACGGGCAGGCAGAAACGGGGCTGGAAACTGGGTTTCTCATAACCCAGGGGAACGTCCTCAATGACTCGCTTTCGGCTATTCTGGGATGACTTTTCGTCTCATTTCTCAGAGCCAGAAACTTCATCCTGGAGCTGATAAACTTTTCTCAGTGAAAGTCACGTTGAAACTGGTGTATTTACCAAAGCGTTGGGTTTTTTTAATCAAAAAGAAAAAAAAAAAGAAAATCATGACCAGCTTTACTTGGGATATTCTGGTTTTTGCCCTTCCTCTTAGCCAGGATGTGCTCTTGTGTGTAGCAAGCACTGCAGCTCGCCCGATCTGGCAACGAAGCCCCCATCTCATTACTTTATTTGGCTTTTCCTCTTCTTCCCCTGCGGGTCCAGTGCCGGGCAACTAAAAATCATTTTGGCTTTCCCCGTCTTTATCTAACCTCCACAAAGTGGGCCAGGCAACCCTGTTATTTCCACACAATTCAAGCAGTGTTGTGGTTTTTTTTATCGCAGAGGGCAAACCCCAGAATAGAGCATAAATAAATAGATGATTTTAGAGGACTGTAGATCATTGAGCAAGACGCAGAAAAGGCCCCTTGTTTTGAAAGAGCAGCGTGAGGCTCAGCAACAATGAGGCTCGAAGCCCGATGAAAATCTTGGATGCTTTGAGGCTGCGTGTGCGTTGGGTGAACTTTACTTACATTTGGCACGAACGCGCTCGTGTGTGATGTCAGCAACTGCCAGGGCGTGCGGACGGAGCCGCACAGAGCGTACCCTGGGTTGATATAAGGAAATATTGAATCAGGCTGAAGACTGGCAGTTCCAAGCCTTGCTTGGGTTTCACAGGCAGCCTGGTTCCCACAAGGAAAAATCTTTTTTTTCTTTTTTTTTTTCCTTTAAGAAGCAGGACCCCCCCATAATAAACACAGACAGCACCTCTGTTGCTATTTCCCTATTGAGGGAATACTGCGATAACAACTCCTGTATATTCAGCCTCTAATCTCCCAAGACTTACTCCGGCGTGCCTCTGCTTTAAGACATTTGTTACTACCAGCGGTCCCCCCTTCTCAAATGACCTCCTGCAAAACACGTCTCCTTTGCTGCAAAGAGGGCAACTTGTCAGCCCCGGAAAAGAGCAGCGACAAAAAAACACCTTAAAGCTCTGCATCAAAACTCTTGATGGTTGAGCATGCAGGTATAGAGATAAACATATATGTGTGTGTGTGTGTGTATGCGTATATATATATATATGTGGGTTTTTTAGCTCAGCAAATACACCCTGTCGGGATAAAGCTTTCGGCGCTGCCGAAGGGATGCGCAAACAGGGAGGAAGGTGGAGGCAGCTCTCGTTTGCTGCGCAAGTTGGAAAAGGCCGCGCTTGCAAAGCTCCGTCTCGGAAAAGACTTAGCCGGTTGCGTGTGATGGAGCTCCGTCTTCCCCCCACCCCAGATTCACTACTTTGAATACAATAAAGTTGCTTTGAACTTTTTCAATTATTTAACAACTTTCAAGTGGAGAAATATTTGGGACTTTTAATTTCATTTTTGGCTCCTCTTTTTTTTTCTTTTTCTTTTCTTTTTTTTTTTTTTTTCTTTGCCTCCATTCTGTTTGCTAAACAGTAATTGCAGATCTTTCCTGCCACCTTTAATACTCCCAGCTAATTATCCTGAAATAAATCTCTTTCAAGTCTGCATGCCAGCAGTTGTGGGATATGAGCGGCTCTTTCAGCTCCCGGCTGCCTGTCACTCAAATGGGCCTCAGCTGCAGCTCCGAATGATGAGTATTAGTCTCCCGCTGGGATGATTCTCCCAATCTCCCCACTTCCAACAGCATCTCCCAGGGCTGCACCACGCTCCTACCTGTTAGCCTAATCTGGGATTTTCTTTTGCTAACGCTGTTATTTTGAAAGGAGGAAGAGGATTCCTGGGAGAAAGGCACTCGGTTAACCTTTTCCTAATTGCCATTCAAAGCTGAAAGGAAGGGGGAGAAAAAAAAAAAAAAAGATGATGGGTGTCACTGCATGGGAGGATGGCTCGCGAAGGACGTGGACGTAGAGGCGGGGTCCCTCGCTGACCTGCCGGGGTTACGTATTTGGTCAAGGCAGGGGTTTTGGGGGCAGGCTCCTGATTTAGGCAGCCTGCCCTCCCCAGGCACTTGCCTGCGTTATTTCCAGCTTGTGTCCCGCTCACTCAGAAACAAGGTTGTCAGGTTGTAGGCAGAGCTAAATGCTCCATCATTAATTTATTATGTGCTAGCAGTAATAGCGAGGGCTATTTTTAAATGCCACTTAAGCTCGCGCTCACACATGGGTTTGTAATTTGACTGTAGGACATACATAAAATGACATATTGTTACGCACTTAAAGATACGGTTTTAAATGAAAGAACTATTAAACTATTAGTATTTAAAGTGCTTACTATTTTTTTTTCTGCCGTACGCGTACCTTTTAACGACTTAGCGGTTGGATTGCCTCCAGAGACGGCCTTGCCGGGGGATGCTACGGGGATGCCTCCCGGCTGGGCGATGTTGATGGGGTTCTCTTGGGTTGCTGCTGACGGGGGGGCTCAGCAGCGAGGGGTGCTCGGGAGGCGGCGCGGGCATCCCCCGGCTCCGGGCATCCCCCGGCTCCGGGCATCTCCGGGCTCCCATCGCCACCTCGTTCCTGAAGCAAAAGGTTTTGGTTAGCCGTGAAACGCGTGCTCAGGTTGCTTGGCTTGAGCAAGCAACTTGACTCCCTTTTCCTAAACAGTTGTTTCTCGCTCGGGGCTCCCTCCCTAAACCCACGATGGGCTGCGTTGAATTAATTCTATTAACTGCCAAAGGAATTCCTCGCTGCCGAATTATATTTCCTCTGTCTGTAAATCATTTCACCGCTGCTTTCCCTGACAGTTATGCAAGTGACCTTTTGATTTCACTGGGGTTTTTTTTTTTTTTTGTTATTTATGACATTGCTAACCACTCTATGGCTGTGCATCGCAGTAAGATTGGACAGTCACGTGTGATGCTTGAGAATACAGAATATTTTATAAATATGCATATATATATATATATATTAAAAAAAAATGGAAACAGCATAAAGTTGAATGTTTCAGACTTGGACCTTGGAAACATAATATTTACACTGAGTAAGTCATGTTAGTTTTAAAAGTCTCTTTCTGGGTATTTTCACTTCCAGAGGAAGAATTGCTTGAAACCCTCCCCTTCTTCTAACTGAGCATCCTTTTTTTTATTTGTCACCAGGCCCGGTTCTGCAGAGGCCAAGCTATCGCCGCGTTAAATGGGAGCTGTGGATGCTCAGAGCTTTGGCGATAGCAGAACCGGGGGTGGTATCATCTGACTTGTGTCGTGTCAGGGAAGCAACAGCTATCAGGGAAACGACAAAGAACAAAATATTTCCCCTAAGGAAAGGGGGATCAGACGCCCCAACTTCTGCGCTGGGCTTGGCGGGTGGTGTATTGCCATCGGCACATGTCTTCTGCGGCAGCAGAAGCGGTTCCCGGCTGGGCGCGAGACCCTCGAAGAGCTCCTTGCTCGGGCGGGGACCCCTGCCCAGACCTCGTGCCTTTTCGCCGTGATCCCGTCCCAAGGGGCCTGAGCATAAAACGCTGCGAGTACAACTGCTGTTCTAGGCTGGGAAACCACGTTGGCATCCCAGCGCTTGATTTGTAAGTCTAATTAGAAGTTAGAAGTGTCAATGGCAGCACTTGCAGGCACAATTATAGCACCTGCAAAAAAGGGAGCCTGCTTTTCCCATTTGGCTCATTCGCTGGGTGCAAGCTTTCTATAAATACAGCGGTCTGACAAGGAGAGCTGGGATGATGTCTGCCTTGCCATGGGTGAGGTCCTCTCTCGGGTAGGAAGCAGCTAAGAAATGAGCCGTACCGCTGTCTGTAAAAACCTAAAAACCAGAAGAGATCCCCGCTCTGGCCCTTTTAACAAATCCGAGGCATCGTGGTTGGCTTGTGCAAGGTTTTGTGTAAGCAATAAATTGAGGTTTCCTGCAAAACATCTGGTCGATTCGGCTCTTATCTTGCTCCGCAAGAGGTGAAAAAACCCTCTGTGGTTCTCCTTTGCTGTCTTACAAATATAGGTACCTATTCGTAAGGAAATATCGAAATAGAAAGTATAATAGAAAGTATTCTCACGTTCGTTCCCCAAAGCTGAATTAAATATGTTTTGGGACTGTTTGTAATGCCCTTTTCAGTCCTGGTTAGATGGCAATGGAGACCAAGCATCTCATTCTTAAACTGAGTTTGTAGCCCTCCTGCCAGCGACAAGGTTCACAATCCTGGAAGCAAAGCCCATGGTAAGTGCCTTTACGTTGTGCCTCTTGCACTTTCTGAGGTTTAATCCCAAAACCAGACTTAGTTTTCGGAGCTGCTGAGCCCTTGTAGCCCATGCCCGGGGTCGTATAGTTTGGCCCAAGCCATCCGGTCGCCAGCAGAGGGGAATATATGGCACACGTGGAACATATACACTAATGTATTCCCTAACGTCTCGGGACGTGGTTGAATCTGGTTCAACATCTTTGCCTATCGTGGGTGATGTAGCTCAGATAATATCTATTTGTTGGCATCACTTGCATCCTTCAAAGTCTGCTCCTTCTGCTTTTTTTTTTTTTTTTTGGTCTCTGGGTCTTCCCGTTTGGTCTGCATCCCTCATCTTTGTCTTTAAATTATGTCCTACCCATTATCCCAGTTTACGCCCTTCAACCTGCAAAACCAACATGAGAAAAAAGAAAAAAAAAAACCAAACCAAAATAAAATTTCTGACTCCTTTTGCTGCTCCTGGTGTGCTTGCCCACAGCCTTCCTGGAAGAAACCAATAAATAATGCTCCTCATCCCCCTAAAAATTAAATTAAACCCAAATTTCTCTGGGGAGGAGGCTAGGTTAATTACAAAGAGCTACCAATGCCATATCTAAAAAGGCTCCTTCATTTTAATTTTTAATATTTAGGATGAAACTTAATATCTGATCTGACTCTTTTTTTTTTTTTTTTTTTTTGCCAAACTAGTCAGTTTAGAAGTGGAGAAGCTGCCAAACGCAGTTAATATTATTCTGCCCAAAAGCTTCTGTCAATTAACTCCTTGCAGCGTTTGCTGGGGAGACTGTGAAGGGGAAGATGGTGCTGCTCCAGCCCGGAGCCAGCCCCGGCCTGGACGTGCGGCGTGGTTAAGGTTTGGTGGGCATCGTTTTCTGCTTGAACGTTGGGGTCTTCGCTCTGTAGCCTCAGCACGTGCAAAACACATTCGTGTCTGGGTATTAAAGTTAGTAGAAAAACTTGGTGAAGCCCTAGAGATTGATGTGAAAGTATGTATTGGATCGCGTAAGAAGAAGAAAGTATTTTATATTTGAAGGCAGGATGGGAAATAAGGGGTACCTCCTGATGTCCGTGAGTTGTGTGTTGGCTGTTTGGGGGTACCTCCTGATGTCCGTGAGTTGTGTTGGCTGTTTGGGGGTACCTCCTGATGTCCGTGAGTTGTGTGTTGGCTGTTTGGGAGTGAAACTGCCCCAAATATGGATTAAACTGTGAATGCGAATGCAAAGTGGGAATTTAAAGGTGGTGGCTCATGAAATCCAGTCTGCAAAGAAAAAGGCACTGTTGTTATAGCCGGGTGGTGAAATATTTTCAGTTCGTTGAAAAGAACAGAAAAATGATCACAGAATCGTATAGGTTGGAAAAGACCTTTAAGATCATTGAGTCCAACCGTAAAACCGTATGATGATGAAATGAAGAGTGTTATGCGTGGTTAATAGAAAGTATGGGAATGGCAAAGGAGCCGCACTGTGTAACGGGGTCATGCTGGATAGTTCATATAAATATTACTGGTATTCAGCAGGAAAGACGGGCTGTTACCAAGCCAGACAAATACGCTATCGCCGTTGTATCTCTGATGGGCGCCATCAGTTCTGCAGACTGATTTTACCGAACGCTACGTTCCCTTCAGCATCTATCGATCCCTTCCGTATCTATTGATCTCTGTATCTACACCCAAATTCATCATGTGCGTACAAGTGTTTGAGTGTGTGCCCGGGTATTCGGGGTTGTTGCTGGCCGCCTCTTTTTACAGTGGAATAGGGGGAAACGGTTAAATATCCACCATGAGCTTGGATGCCTGGTGTAAGCAGAATACTTCGACTCTACATGACATCCTGCTTGTTTGGGAGAAGAATTCATATTGAAAATTGCAGGGCTAAATCATTAACTTCTAAGGAGCTGAAGGGAAAAAGAGAGCTCACTTAAAGGATCCCGGCGTGTTGCCCCTGGCTTGCTCTGTGGTGTTCTGCGTGCAATATAAACCACCGCCAAAATACTTCTTGCTGCATTATATAGTGCATTTACAAACCCACCCTCCTCCTAGCAGCAAGGTCGTCTTTATACTGGGAGCATAACTTTAATGAAGCAGTGAAAGGAAGAAATGCAGGGCAAGATTTCAAAAAGGGGGGGGGGGGAAGAAAAAAAAAAAAGACTGCCTGAAATTAAGCTCCTAAATAGGTGGAGAGGAGATGCATCCATCGCCTGCCTTCTCCAGCTTGAGGAGCTGGGTGGGTGCCCATCAGGATGTCCCTGCTCTGGCAGCACGGGGAGCATTTGCCGGGGAGACAGGAGCAGGCGGGTTTCCACTTTCTGGTGAACTGGCTTATTTCAGCTCTTGGGTTTGGGGGAGAAGCTGCGGAGACAGCACAGAGGTGGCCAAATGGTCACGGCAGAGGTGGTGGGGTCTGTACGAGGGATGGGTAACACGAGGTGGGTCGGTATAACGGAGGACCCCCATCGGCTGCTATCTGGATGATAAATCAAAAAGGGCAAGATGGGCTGGAGCCTCTGAAATATGGTGTCCATATGGTGCAATGATAAAGCTTTATCACTGCCGCTTTAGAAGTATTCCTTGTCTCCAAATGTCTAACCACCAGGACTTTTTTTTTTTTTTTTTGACAGGCTCCTTGTGTAATGAAAACTCAGGTTTTGGGCTGGGGTGGAATGGTCAGGGACTCGAGAAACATCTCTCGGTCTGTCTCAGCCCTTTCGTTTCATTCCCAGCATTGTCCTCAGACGTGCACTGGCTTTGGTGGAACTGGCACGTGAATGCCTGATGCCAGGCTTACGGGGACATTTTAAAAGACATTGAGGTACAGGAGATGCAGAGGTGGTCTTTGTAGGATTTAATTGGACCTGGCCCACTTCGCTGTGTGTAAAAAGAGAAAAGAAAAAATAAAATCAACCAAAACAAAGAAACAAACCCGCCAACCCAAAACACTAGATGCCACCTGCCTACTTCCAAAATTTAAAACACCTTTGAAATCCTGGTCCTTTGCCTTATATTGGAAGGTAAAGGTAAATTAAAGGGATTATGTACTGTGTTGGAGGGAATCGAGACTTGTTTCCTTGCTGGCTTACAAATATATGACAAAGTATAATTATTTTTAATATTATTATTTTTGGTTATAATATAATGGGGGAAATTCAAAACAGAAAACTCTATAGCAAGGGCCAATCTGTCTGTTGAAACCAACAATCTGTTCGAGCACTCAAGCTCTCCCTGCCCTGCGCTCCCTTAACTCTTTTGGGAAGCACTTCACCTGTGGCTCTGCTTGCGGAGATGGAGCTCATCAGGCTTCACATGGTCCTCTCCGGTTGCACCAGTGTGGTGGGGCTATGGAGGATGGCTGTACGGAAGCGTATTTAGGGGCGGTGGGGAAACGAGAGAGAGAAAGAAGACAGACAATGCGTGGTTTTTTCTCCTGTAAATACAGCAAATGGCACTCTCTGCACTCTTGTCCTGATACCATCTTCTCTTTTCCACCCTTGTTCTGTAGACCTTGGAAAGAGCGAGCTGAGATCTTCTGGACCCTTC